>NW_024582401.1:81199-96087 GCF_018398535.1 Haplochromis burtoni
CCTCTCATATTTGCAGATAACACTTTGAAGAAATTGTCAATTTGGGAAGCGGGAGTACAGAGAGGCAGAGAGGCTTGACTGCTGAGCTGGAACAGACAGATCTGCATTCTTTTTTTCTTCTCTTCTTTCCTTTTCTGTGCTCCTTCCTCTCTACATGTCTGTATTGGTTATAACTAAGCCCACAGATGTGTTTGTCAGCCCCGGTCTATGACATTGAAATGGTTTCTGATCATTCCAAACATTTCTCCCAGTATTCCCAAGGCCCCTCATGTCATTTTTCCCTCAGAAAAGAAAGCTTTTCATTGCTGACCTTTTTATTGAGAAAGCCCTCCCTGAAAAACTGGCCTGGTTTTGGTTCATTCTTTGTGCACTGGTGTTTTTAAAGCAAATACATTTTCACTTTCACAGTTTTAGAAAAACTGTTCAGTGTTGGTACCTAATACAGGACCAATCCACAATTGTATTTGTGAGTTTATTTGCATGCTGTGTTTTTCAAACCTGTGTATCC
Source organism: Haplochromis burtoni (assembly GCF_018398535.1). Lineage (NCBI taxonomy): Eukaryota > Metazoa > Chordata > Actinopteri > Cichliformes > Cichlidae > Haplochromis > Haplochromis burtoni. The sequence continues at coordinate 81,708 of NW_024582401.1, forward strand.
TCACATCTGTCTATGTGCAGTGAACCTTCTCTAATACCTGTCACATAGATCCAGCTGGCCCAACAGTCACGTCTGTACTTTAAGCAGCTGCAGGGCTCACAGTCACTCAGACGTGATGGTCAGATCTTCCACGGATGCACTGAAGTCATGTGTTTAGTAGAATCTCTCCTTTCACATTTTTAACGGCCTTTTAAAGGCTGATTGAATTTCATTGTTGATGATGATGATGTTCTTCAATGCTGGTTAGGCCTGACTGAAATATTGGACATGCTGCTACTTCATTGTTTTATCACAAATACACTGCTCAGAAAATAACATAAAATAAAATAAAGGAACGCTTTGAAACATCTCAGTGGGAAAAACATCATGCTGAATATCTATTCTGATATAAACTGGGAATGAAAGGATGCCACATTGTTTGATAGAAATGAAAATGATCAACCTACAGAGGGTTGAATCAAAACACACTGAAAAACAGAGTGAAAACATGCAGCAGGCTAGTCCATTTTGCACTGGTGGTCCTGCCAATTCTGGTATTCTATGACGAATCCCAGTCGGGCTCCACAGTGCCAGGCAGTGAGCGTAGGGACAACTAGAGGCCCTCAGTCCACCCTCATGAAGTCTGCTCCTGATTGTTTGGTCAGAGACATCCACGTCCTGCTGGAGGTCATTTTGTAGCTCTAGCAGTTCTCATCATGTTCCTCCTTGCACAAAGAAGCAGATACCAGTCAGCTGATGGGTTAAGGGTCTTATACAGCCCTTCCATGGAGACACAGCAAACTTTCAGGCAATGGCACATATTGATGCACCATCCTGGAGGAGTTGGACTACCTGTGTAACCTCTGTAGGTGGTTACCAGTAGTGACACTGATACTAGCCAAATGCAAAACTACTGAGAAAAAAAAAACAGTCAGAAAAGATGAGGAGAGAAAACATTTTAGTAGCTTCCAGATGTAAAAATCATTGCTGTTTTAGGGGTTGTGGCATTTTTCCCTTCTAGTGCACCTGCTTTTAGCTTCATTAACACCAAAGCAGCTGAAAGTGATGAACAACTTGAATTGATGCTGTATTGTGTGTTAAAAAAAACATAGCTGGATTGTTACTAATGTTTACAGTGCTCTCAGCACTGTCTGCAGCACGTGTAGGAGAGTAGCATCACAGCTGAGCACATGATGGTGCAAGGTCAACCTGTGTCTACATGGAAAAATGTCAGAGACTTTGTAAAGCACATGGCTGGTATAATGAATTATACACATGGAGAATATCAGCAGTGTGCGCCTCACCTTTCACTCTGTTAGAGCTGGGATAGGCTCCAGCTCTATGGATGGATAGTTTGCATTGCCTGCCATGCACAGATATTATTGGAAAGCAGTTGAAAGTGAAAGTTGCTTTTCATTCTTCTTATTTGATCTGACTGATACATTTCTACTAATTATAATGTTGTGTTTAGATATTTGCTCCAGTTTCTGTTTAACATCAACCTACAACTTCAAAGTTGATAGATAATAGTGGGACAGTTAGTTCAATCTGGGGTCCAGTTTTCACTAAATAACGGATCCACGAGGACAGCATGTAACGCCCCTTCCATTTCCGCAGAGGAATTAAACTCAGTTTGACCTGCGGAAACAAAGCATATTGGCGTGTCCCATCATGCACAAGGCTCGCTGCAAGTGCATGAATGCGATCTGAAGAATAGTCTGCCAGCCGTTCTTTTCCCTCCGTGCTCCTCATTATTTCCTCTGTGAATGTCATTAAAGGAAAAGCTTCCTTTTCCTGTGACCGACTCAAGCCCTGTTTGACCTTCTACCGCTGTTTTAAGGCTAGACGGAGGGCAGGGAAAGAGAAAAAAACCTGTATGTGTGTGTTGTCAAACCAGGAACAGACAGCTGACATTTTAATGGCATTTCTGGCAGCAGGTGTATTTGAAAGAATCTTTTCAACAAAAAAAAGAAAAAAGGCTGAATTCCTGTCTCTTCTTTTGATCCCTATTGTCTCTGATGACCGCCAGCTGGACCCCAGTTTGCAGCAGAGAGCAAAACAACACAGCCGCTACAACTTTCTGCTCCTTGAAGGCCACACGTCCAAGACCTCCACCTCCTTTTGTTCACAGTTTGCTTTTACAATAGTCTCGAAGATAGAAGTGCTGAATTAATTGGACATTTGCATTTGTTGGATTTTAATGAGGCTAATTAGCCCGGCAGATCACAGTTAGGTCTGAGAGCTTTGCCCGGATACAGAACAAGGTGTGAAAACACGCTCCAAGCTGAGGATGCAGTAATTGTCCCCTCATCCAGCTCAAAACTTTCACCTTTTGAAGTGGTTTCCCAGGTTAGAGTCTCCCTAATTGTGACCGTCTAATTAAGTGTGAGAAGAAGTGGAAGCACTGGGAATGCTTTTTCTTGCTATCCTTCCTCCGAGTGTGATTATGTTCCAAAATTAGCCCAAACGAAGTGCACAAAGCAGATTGCTGTGGCGAGTGCTGCACACAGGAATGTTGTTAATAACAATCTCCTCTCGTTTCGTTGTGTAGCCGATGTTGGCGTTGTGTCCTCAGTATCAAACAATCAGCTAAATGGTGTAAAAATATCACAGTGGCCCTGAAGTGCAAAGCAACAAACATTCTCCAAGTGTTCTGTCACGTGTCACAACCTTTTGTGACAGCTTGTGTGAAATGCGGTGTTCTTGTGACTTGTTGGGATGTGGTCATCACAAAAAAGGCAAAGGTCATTCCCATCTTCGAGGCCAAGGTGTGAAATCTCTGTGATATGTTGCCCTGCACCTGAGGTAAGTTTTGAGTGGGGGCTGAAACACCCTAGAAGGGATCTAAAGACATTGTAGGTGGTTGATATCAGCCACCTACAGAGATCCCTTCCCAGACATTTCGACTCCCACTCACACCTTGCCTCAGCTGCTCAAGACTTCCAGAAACACTTCTAAAAAAAAAAATCACAGGAAAATACATGAAAAAGGATCTTGTTCTCAAATGAAAACGTTTGGCCATTTGGAGGACACGTTTCTCCATGAAAAACAGATATCATGCCATCTCGTGTTTTTATGAATGAAAAACACATTTTCATACACATCCCACCCCACAAAATGTCAGACCCCATCACAGCCAACATGTATTATCTTTGAATGGCATGTGATCAACACTGACTGTATCTAACATGGCAACGTTTCTGTCTTCTGTAGCTGCTGGAATGCACAGAAAAAATCATAAAACTCAATATTAGAATCACCTTGATCGAATGATGTGTTTCAATCTGAGTCATAGCCTTAAAGGTGTATTTCACCATTTTTGACATATTGATGTTTTATGTAGAGATGGACCGATCCGGTATTACGTATCGGTATCGGTCAGATACTGACATAAATTACTGGATCGGATATCGGAGAGAAATAAAAAATGTAATCCGATCCATTAAATATCAAAAAAGCACCTCACAAAACTTGCAACATGGCGTAACTCGGCTCATAACTGTAGCACGTAGGAGCAGTGTGCTCACATAGAGCGGCTGTGTGTATTTGTAGCCTCGCTACCAAACCAGTATTTCATCTCTGAGGAAGTTATCCCAGAGAGACGTAAAGCAAGTGTGTAAGTTTGTCTCTGAATGTTTGTAAAGCATTCCAGCGTTAAGCTTAACAACCGATATATGGAGCGACTGCCTCTTCTCCCTCTCCTGTAGCTACTTCAATCACGAAACTGCTTAATGATCAGCTGATCGCCTTTTTTGTCAAGAGTCGTCTCTCTTGTTTGTTTATCATCCACTTTGCACCAGAAAGAGGAAACCAGCGGCTGAACAACAGCAGCACATTTTACCTTGATAAGATGTTGTTAGAATTTATTTAATATTACTTTCTACACCAGGATCCTTTTCTGGTAACTGTGCAGGGGCGGATCTAGCAAAGTTTAGCCAGGGGGGCCGGGAACAGGGAAAAGGGGGCACAAAGACATACTTTTCTTTCTTATTCTCATTTAAAAAGTGTAGCTTTTAATAAATGATTATCTGAATCTTACACCCAAAGTTTTAATCTGATGTAAAATGTATAGAAATCCATTACTGTATATAGTAACTATTAAGTCTAATATACCCTAGTAAGCTATAATACTTTTTCCTTTGGGAAGGTGCGATCTGTGCAGTCTGCAATTCTGTTGAAGAAAGATGTTGAATCTATTTAATTATTCTTCAAAATTAATTGGTTTCTGTGCATTTGCTTTTCACACTGCATCAAGTTAAAGTTGATTATGTCGATTAAGCATCATGAGGTGGAGGGTGGTTCCCTATTTTGTTTTGCTGGGAGTTTGCAACCCTATTAGTTAGGTTGCTTAATATTTCTGCTAAGTACTCTTTAAAATACCAGAATAGGAAGGATTGAGTAGGTTTAAGTTTATTAGATTGATCAGTATTGCTGAGCTATGAAATATTTTGGGTGCAGTGTATTTTTTTATATACAGGTATAACAGAATAGCTTTAGTGTTGTTGTTTATTTAAACTTGAGTATGAACTTATACAAAATGCAGCAAGATATTAAAAAACAGTTTTATTGATTAAAAAACACTATATCGGATTCATATCGGTATCGACAGATATCCAAATTTATGATATCAGTATCGTATCGGACATAAAAAAAAGTGGTATCGTGCCATCTCTAGTTTTATGTAAAAACTGTTACTTTGTTTCTTTTGTTAAAAATAATTTTTTTATTATTATTATTATAACAAAACTGTGAAAGTTTTAACTCGTGCAGAGGGCAGTCTATTTTTGGGAGTTCTTATTTAAGAAAAAGAAAGCATCTGAGAGTTTAAAAAATTAAATATTTCTTTTTAAAGAAAATAATAAAAAGAGAAATATCCTGGTAATTTTCTGCCATTTTTGCCATTTTTTACCATAAATGATAAATGGTAAAATTCAATGTGTGGTTAAAAACATAGGACTAGCATCCATTCTGATCATTGCTGAAAACCACATATGATGTAGTAAATGCTGTCAGTGTCAGTCAGGTGGGAGTGTGTGGAAACCAGAAAAGATTGCAGCAGAGTTACTCTGAATGTGCAGCGCTTCCTTCTTTTCTTTGAAGTCTCACAAGAGAAGGTGTACATTTCTTTAGTTCCTCAAAAGGGAAAAAAATGACAAACATTATATTAAAGACAACACATAAAGGGACACTAGAAAGGGGGGATGATTTCGTTTGAGTCTTCCAGTTGCTGACAGCTTAAATTTTTGGAGAGAATCAGATCAGAGAACACACCCAGCAAAAGAAACCAAAAAAACAAGGTTGAAACAAAACTTCAGACCAGAACAAGGAAGGCTCGGGAGATAACTCATAAAGAGACGCTCGGGTATTAAAGGAGCCCTTCACCTGCACTTGTTAATCCGTGTTTGCTCCATCTTACGTGCTTCTTCTCTGCCTCTCATCTCACCAGCTTTCCACCTTCAAACACTTGGGCAGGTGAGCTTACTTCAGCTCAGCTGGATTTCTTCATGTTGCAGCAGGGTTACTATATTTTCTGCTCCTTCTCTCTCTTGCATTACCCTTCTACTGCACACATCTACTTCTTGACAGCTTCGCTCTGTACTTTTGTATTTTGAATTTTAAGCAAGCCTCACGCACCCGTACCATCGCCGGCACTTCTGGATTCTTTGAGTAAGCCCTTGTCTCAGCTGTCTCAGCCACATGTCTTTCTCTTGGAAAAAGCAGCGAGACCTTGTTTGGTTCCTCTGATACTTAGTCCAAATGTGCTGTGTTGATTTAACAACTGAGAGGTCGGTAGATTTGGGTGGAAAACTCGAAGGAGAGGACGGTGTTTTCCGCTTCTAAATGCGTACTTTCAGCTTTTCATTTTTGATGATATCTCCCTCCTCACTTTCAGCCTGGAAAAGAATCAGGCCACCTCTGTGGGCGGCCAACCGTTCAGACAAGGGAAGACTATTCAACACGTGGAGCAGACAACATGTCGACAGTTCCAGCTGAGTTGCCATCACCCTCGGATCAAATGATTTTCAGTTGTGGATGGTGCTGTAGCTCCTCAGTGTCCACAGGACAGCAGAGCTGCCTGTCAACAGGCTGCAGAGAGCCGTGACAATGCAGTCTTGGCTGGGAGCTGTCAAGTTATACTCATGGCTGCAGTGTGCTGCTCCTACTACAGTGAATTATATGGCCTTACAGTCTCACATGCTAAACCTGTAATAAATACAGAGTAAGCATGCCGCTGATTTAGGGCTCATTGTGACATTGATAGTGTCACTGATAAGTAATAAACCTCATCTGCGATAAACATTATGGACAAAAACTATTGGGTCACACATCTTAATCTTTGAATTCAGCTATTTAGACGACCTTTTTTAAATATTTGTAAAAGAATGGGTTGTTCTAAAGAGCTCAGTGAATTAAAGTGTGGTGCTATAACAGCATGTCACCACTGAAATCAGTTTGTGAATTTTTTTCCTCTCTTTGATGTTCCACACCAGCTTTAAGTGGTATTTCTGCAATGTGGAAATGTTTAGGAACCACAGTGACACAGCTTTGTAGCGACACAAAGAACTCCAAACCTCCACTGGGATTAACATCAGCACAAAAACCGTGTGCCGGGAGCTTCATGGCATGTGCTTCCATGGCTGAAAAGCTCCTGTGGGTGTAACTTGTAGATGGTCCATGTTGAGCAGGGATGTCAAACTCAAGTGAGATGATAGATCTCAAGTGGGCCAAACCAGTAAACACTGCTCTTTGTGTTGGTTTAAGTATGCATTTTGTCTTAATATAAGAAAAAGAAGTATAATTTCAGAAGTACATTTCAGTTTTTTGACATGATAAAAATAATGATGCTGTGGTAAATTAAAGAAATATGTCAGCACAACTATGACCTTAGAGGTTCTGGTTGCTCATCACACATCGACTGTCCTGTAATCATGAAACAGAAGGTTTTTGTTAATTTGTGAAAAATGTCCTTTTTCTTTTTTTTTTGACAACCCAGAAAAAGCTGCAACTTCTATACTAGAATGTGAAAAAACCCTTTTCTGTCATTTTATGTATTACTTTGTTGTAGTGTGACTGACCACGTGAGAGATCTTTGTCAGCAGGAAAAGCTAAAAATATGTATTAAAAAATACCATTAAAAGTCCTAAATCTATGTCCTCCTTCACATTTTCCAAAGCAGTCCAGGGGTGCAAATTAGGGTGTTTACTGGGCCGATTCTGGCTGTTTCACACCCCTGATATGAAGTATCTTAGGTTCAGATCTGGTAAGAGACTTTTACAGAATTTAAATAATTTCTTATCTCACTCCTCCTGATGAAAAATGAGCTACAACATTGAAAACAATTTGCCCTGCTGTGCAAAGCTGTGACAGATCCCTCTCGCTGTCCCACTGATGTGAGCTTTCTTTCTTTCTCTGCTTTTTTTTTAATACAGCTGGAGTTTTTAAGAAGCTCACATTTCTGTCTTCCTCCTGTTTCTGTTAAAAAAGTGAAAGCAGGGAGAAGAGGAAGCCAAGACATTTCCTCTGGAACAGTGAACAGTTGATGGTGTGCTTGTGTTATACTGTACCTGTTGTCTTCTTGCCAAAGATTTTTAAACATTTGAAGTTTCACATCAACCTCTTTATTGCCACGTTTTTGTTTGGCATCCATATTTAATTATAAATCTAACAACGTATCTGTCCTGTCTCCCTCCCCTCATCCTAACCGCTCACAGCAGATGGCCCCGCCCCTCCTTGAGCCTGGTTCTGCTGGAGGTTTCTTCCTGTTAAAAGGGTGTTTTTCTTTCCCACTCTCACCAAGTTCTTGCTCATGGAGGTTTGTCTGATTATTGGGGTTTCTCTGTATTATTGTAAATTATATTAGATTGATTAAAAAAACAACAACAAAAAAAACATCACAAGCTAAACTGTAATGCCCCCCATATGTGCAGACTGGGTCAATAGTTATAAATTAGTGAGCAGTGTTTAATTATGAAAAATTTCAAAAGATCTACAGTCTGTGCGAAAAAGATGCAATGTAGCTGAGGCTGGGTGGGAGGCTATATATCTTTTGGGACTGTCCAAAACTATCAAACATATTGGTAAAAATATAAAAAATGAAATTATAAACTGTTTAAATATAGATCTAGGGCTATATATGGACATTGCATGAATGCCAGAATGCACTGACTGACTTTTGATTGAGTTGCACTTTTACACTGGGCCTGTGAAATGGAGGACATGAATGATTGGACTGTCTGATTGCACTTGATGAATAGAGATTTTTTTAGACGACCCTCTTTGTGTCATTCCTTTTCAAATCTTCCTTTACTCTGGAGCTAGAAGAAGCACAGGTGACATTTTCACTGCTGTTTCCCACCTGCGGTTTATCAGCACTGTGCATGTGCTCATTTGGGAATGATGCAACTTCGCTGTTCAAATATTCCAGAGTAAAGCGTGTGAGGCAAATCATCTTGTGAACTCTCCAGGTGTGATACTCTCAAAAAGGTCATGAAGACAGCCGGTGCACAGAGTGTTGGTGATGGCGGGAAAATGAGAATTGTCTCTGAAAAGTCAACTTCTTTCTATAGGCATTAGTCTCAGTAGGTTGCCCAATATTCACTGCTATAAATCTGAAGTGGAACTCTGATACTGTATCCCACTCATGACATCTAGTGAAAAAAAGCTTGTTGAGATTTAATGCAGTGGAACAAAGTGCTGGATGGACAAACAGCTGATTGACACCACCGCCCATTAAGCCAGTGCGATTTCAGTTACTGGGTGTGACATTTGTGCAGGGCAAGCCGCAGCTGCTTTAAAGATATTTATTCAGCCAAGATGGCGAAATGGATTGATGGACACATTAAAGTACGAGCAGAGAATCGTTTATTATCGCTCTTGTATTCATGCGCATGCACAAGAGTTCCAGCGTCAGTCATGAGGCCTGATGGGAGAAGCTGTCTGCAGACTGGAAATGCCATCGTCTCCAACGCTGACAGACAGCAAAAACAGAGGGAGAGCCAGATCGACAGACAGAGGGACGTGGGAGGAAAAGGGTGGGTTTGTTTTGCCTATCTGTCGCATATTTTAAGCAGTGAAAACAAAAGATGGTATGTCATCATTGTTCCTCTACTGTTCAGTCCGAGGGCTATACATGAGGATGATACATCTGTGTGCACACGAGACAAGCGCAAAGGTCATTTTGACAAATATACATTCTTGGCATGGCGTCCTGGGAATAAGCACACGAATTCATTTGGTTAATAATTAGTTTACTCAGAAAATATTCAACACATGTCTAGTTTGTACAGCAGCTGCTAATTATCACGCAGTGGAAAATGAGGGGGAAACTCTCTGTGTGTTATTCTCCTGGGGTACAAAGGCACTAAATCAAAACATTAATGTCGAAGCTCAGAGTCAAACAGACACTGGTTAGATCCGAAACCTACACTCATTTTTCTTAGAAGGTGGTCCAATTGTCCAGAACTTGAAGTTGTTTGTGACTGAAGACAGGAATTGCATCACCTCAGCTTTGTGTTTACTGCTTATTCGAGAAAGGTAAACATGCTACAATGATCTTGCTTTTGATATGCTCCCCATAACAATCCTTTTAATTTCAATTCAGTTCAGTTTTTTTATATAGCACCAAAAGTTGCCTCAACACACTTTATATTCTAAGGCAAAGACCCTAAAATAATGCAGAGAAAACCCAAACAATTACACAACCTCATATGATCGGGCAATTGGAAAACTCAGTTTTAACAGGAAGAAACCTTTTAAAAAAAAAAAAAGGTGATGGGGCATGAATACCTTTTTTGATCCTTTTATTTCAAAAGTATGCAACAACAGTGAGATTTTTTTTAAGAAGAAGAAGAAGTGTCCTTTGCACCCATACAGAGTCCTGAGATTGAATCCACCAGTCCTCTGGGACCTTCTTGTGTAGAGTTTTCATGTTCTTCCCTATGCTTGCGTGGCTTCCTTCTGGATACTCGAGCTTCCTTGTGCAGTCCAAACACATGCTTGTGAGTTTAATTGGTAATTCTGGTCTTTCCGTGTTGGGCCTGCGATAGACTGCCAACCTGTCCAGGGTGTTCCACACCGTTCACCCTATGACAACTGGGATACTCTGAGTGGTGTGTCTGTATGTCTGCCACTGGACTAGAGTACTGTTAATTATACAGTGCCCAACACCACTGGATGAGAGCCTGGACAGGACCTGCAGGAACGTAATAGAGTCAATTTACAGAGGTACCTTGCTGAAGTACATGTTTAAGTGTTTTTACATTTGCTGATTTCTGCTTTTACTCTACTATATTTGGATGCAAATATTGTGTTTTCTACTCCATACCATTTATTTTAAAGGTCAGGTTACTTATTATTTTGCAGATTAATTGCATTAGCATAGATTAAACTATAAAAGTAATCAAAATCATCGACTGCTGCATGATTGAAGAGACATCAGTGGATCAATAATTATTATCCAATTCAATTGTGCCATCATACATAATGAGTATTTTTACTTTTGATACACTGACTGTATTTTTATTATATAACTAAGCTTCTATAACTTTTATTCATGTACATTCTAAATACTTTCCCCCACTTTTACATAACACAAATAATATTTAGAATCGATTCCACCAAGCTGTTGTTGTTGGCTCCATCTGTGCTGCCCTCCAAAACCCTGGATATGCTACAACCTAGCATTTAATTAACATGGATGAATGGATGGAAGTGTAGCAGTTACATTATTTTACATAATGAAAAAGGCGGTACACTCTCGTTTATAATCCAAACATGTAACACAGCAAAAGTAGTTTATTACAGCCATTGTACAGCCAAAGGTGTGACTAAGATGTAATATTAGTCCTACACTGTTCCTGCCACCTTTTCTGCATTAGGTACAGACACAGAGTGACACTCACTGAAGACCAAAACACTTTAGATTACAAAGTATTTAATAAAAATAAATAAATAACAAGAGCATTAAGGGTTTTAAAGGATTCAAAGTATTATGCCAGAGATATTCACAGTTTTAAACATCAGTCTTATTCCTAGGCTGATATGATTATGCGGAACAGCAGTCCATCATTCTAAAGTATTGCAGGTGCTCTTAAGTTGATTTTCTTGTAATACAGCTCGACACAAAGGCCCATAAATGCTGCTGACTGTCTCCGTAATGGTTCCATGTGTTATCCGCTGGAGAGGCAGTGATTTGTTATATGCTGTGTTTCCGGCAGTTTTGAAGACAAACTGTGATCAGTGTACCTGTTAATGTATTACCTCCTCTTCCAAAGCCCCAAATCATCTCATGGCTTTGACAACAGCCCGAGCGAAATGTTAGAAAAAAATGTCAACCAGAGCAGCTTAACAAAGTTAGGTTCTTTATTTCCTCCTCCCCTCCTTTTCTACGATTTTACCTAATTGCATAACAGCTGTGCCAAAAACTGATTTCCGGTATTTTGCCAAAGTTATTGTCCGTATTTAAACTGCTGTAAGTAAGTAATATGGGAAATATATGTCAAATGTATCCATCATGAATGATATCAAGTCATCTTGAGCCACAAACAATATTCGTGTCACAAGAATGCCACAATTAGTTTTTGGCAAAGTGACTTTTAGATATCCTTTATTTATCCAGTTTAAAAATCTCTTTGATGTTAAAAATGTATTTTTAAGCGTGATCTGGCCAAGACTTTAGCTGAAATTGTAACAAATATAACAATAGTTCTGTAAAGTTAATTATAAGTGGCCAAAGAGGACCAGATTGGCTATAATGCAGATACAATAATAGACAGATACTAAGATAAGCTACTTGGAAAACAGGCCATTAAAATTTTTCATATATGACCTCGTCGTAAATCCTGCTCACTAAAGTATATTAACCAATATAAGTAAAGACATTGCACATAAAAAATAAAAACACACGGAAACATTGGAAATTAGTGTTTGGAAGAAGACCACTTTTTGGCACAACAAACACCGCACAGATCTGGACAATTACCTGCTGTGAAAGGGCTGAAATGGTTGAGTGGCGGCTGCACCCACGGGTGAAACTGCTGGAAGGTTCGATGTGTCTCACATCATCGTCATCAGCTGACAAAACCATCTGACTCATTGGGCTAAAAAGCTTCTTATCTATTGTGTGCCTGAAGTAGCTGCTCGAATGTAGGGCCGAGCGGCTTTTATTTTGAAAACACACGTCACGTCTGTAAGTGAAGAACTATTGATTTTACCGTTTGGAAATGTTGACCTCCTCCCCTGCCCGTGACACATACACACACACACACACACACACACACGCATCATGTTGTGCTCCACTTCCCGGTTGCCAAGGTCACCAAGCCCGCACACCTACTGCTCCCTAACAGCAAAGAAAAACACTTTATTTTTCTTGCTGTTTGTGCTGCAGTCAGGCATTGATCTCTCTGCCTGCCTGACTCTCTCTCTCTCTCCTCAGTCCATTTTTCCCCTTGTACGCAGAAGTAAAGAGGTAGACAGAAATAAAGCGGGCCTATTCTCAGAAATCTCCAAAGGAAGTGCGCCCTCCCTCTTTCTCTCAGTCCACGGAGCTGTGACTTCAAAAGCCCCTCTCTAAAAATGTGGGGAGGAAAAAAAGGCGCTCGATATGGCTCCTACCTGCTATAGCTCAGCTGTTTTGTGAATGAACCAACATGCTGACTTACCTGTTGTTGGTTCTTTTTTCCACTTGGAACCATCTTGCTCTTCTTGCCCATTCCCACAGTGATCGTTCCACAGCGGAGACAAACCCCTTATTCATCCTCGAGAAGCTGCAAATTGCTGCACTCATTAAGAGGTGCTGTCCGCTGTTTGTGTGACAGCACTTTGAAGAAGTCCTCGAGATGTCAGTGGGCATTAAGGAGGTGACCCACAGCATGTCTGAGCTGGCACAGCTTTACATTTGTTCCACTGTAACAGATTTATGTCAGCAAACATTGTTACGTCGTTCGAGCCATAAAGAAGGCAGAGGCGCCCGTCTCATCCTGTTCTAATGTGCACCTTGGATGCAGGACGTTTCATGTGCAAAATGACATTTGCAACATCTCTTATCTACCAGTGCAACACACGAGGCATGCATCCATGAGTTATTGTTTGGTAAATGATTATTAACATAAGCTGCTGCAATTCTATTAGTGCTCACTAATGGGGGGAAAACACCATCCGCCCATTGATAAATTCATTTTTATTCCTAAATGAATTTAAAAAGAAATCAATAATAATAATAATAACAATAGCAATAAAACATTGCTGGGAATATATAGAGCTGCCTTTGTTTTCCCTGTGCTCACTCCTCCAACCACACTTAACTGCTCACCCCAGGCTGACTACAAGTCTTGTTGAAAATTATGTTGTTGGTTTTTTAGAGAGAGAAAAAAACATTAAATTCACTCCATGTTTACATGAATAGATGTAGAGCACGTCTTTCCATATGCATATTTCTGTCATTTTTATTATAGAGGTCAACTATGTTTTTAATGAGGTCTTCTTACTGGTGGAACAGCTCCATTTTCACACCTGCTTTCTATATGTCTCATATATATCTTTTCGAAATTGCTGTATATTACTGCATGGAATATTCATAAACTCCAGGAAAGAAATGCAAATGAATGCAGTGGATTGGTCATACACATAACTGTGAATATACACACATTCCAGATGTTTTAAATTAGGAAGCCCCCTGACTGAGACTTGCTAAAGACCCCACAAAGCCAAGCACTCCAACTAGAATTTGTTTGAGCGTCTTATTAGTGAGTTAAGAGCTGATGAGGCAGCTCAATGATAGAAGATTTGAATATCTCAAATTATAATAGGATATTGGTGTGTGTTTGTCTGATGAGAGCCAGCCAGGGAAATCACAGTGAAATGAAATACAATATTTATGAATTCTGATATTGAAGGCTTCTTTCTAACTTCAATATTAAACCTGCCGAGGTGCCCTTCAAAATCTCGTAATAATCCACTCCTCCCTTTTTCTATTCTCCCCCCATCGGTCTGTCTAATAACTAGTGATGGGATTTTTTATCTCTTTTTAGAGAACCGGCTCTTTCGGCTCGGCTCACTAAAAAGAGCCGACTCTTTCGGCTCCCAACCGGCTCTTCAGGTTATTTTGTTGCTTTAATTTATTTATTATTAACAACAATATAAAACTATGCACAAAAGGAATTACTAATGTAAACAAACAAACAAACAAAACAGTGGTTTTATTTATATATATGTTTATATATAAATATATATGGTGGCCCCTAGAGACAAAACATGTACAAACTCCAAAACACACTTCTAGCATTAACGGAACTTCCAAAACAGAGCTACCTAGATCGTTTAAATTACACAATTGAAAGCAAATGTGTATTGTTTGAGTATTTGTACACAGGCACTCATATATTCAAATAATTTAAAAAAA
>NW_024582401.1:98206-124165 GCF_018398535.1 Haplochromis burtoni
ACAATTTAGGAGTTTAAAGGAATATTTTCCCCGGGTTTTCCTGTTGCTTGTGCAATAAAATGTTGGGTAGGCGATTACAGCTTAAAAGCACAAGGTCATCTGTCAACAAAGTGGGCTAAACCCTGCAGTCAGAGCTACATCTCAGACTCTACAGGCCTTAGTTAGCATGTTAAATGATAAAGTTCATTCATGACAGTGAAAATAACAAAAGCCTAAGCAAGTATGGCTTGTTTCGAAGGGTTGCTGGGAAAAAAAATCCCTTCTCTCTGAAAAGAACACAGCTTAGACTTATGAAGTTCTGGAACAATGTCCTTTGGACAGATGAGATCAAAGTTGAGGTGTTTGGCCATAATCCACAGTGGCGCGTTTGGAGAAAACTAAGCAGCATATCAGCACAAACACCTCAAAACAACTGTCAGACACGGTGGTGGAGCAGCAATGATTTGGGCTTGTTTTGGACTCCAAAGAACCTGGACACCATGCAATCATTGAGTCGACCATGAACAAGTAGGGCAGTTTTCCCATATACAATTGGACTTGTTCTGAGTCGCCCCCTGCTGGCATTAGAAGAAATGTAGGTTTAAGGTAATTCTACCTTAAACCAGAAGGCCAGAAAAAGTCATGAATAGGTTAAATAATCTTCTTCTTCTAATCTTCTCTGAACCTCTTTGGAGCTAAAGCTAGAACAGTCTTCCTCTTACAAAATTAATACTAATAAGCATTTAAAATACAGCTTCTATTCAGTACAGTCAGCGATTGCAGACTTTATTATTCTTTGCTTGTTTCACTACAAGTTTCACTACTCTTTAGGTCATTTCACTGAAGTACCTTTATTCCATCATTGCAAATGTATGCCTTTATGGATTAATAGTGTTAATCCAACTGGGTACTGGTGCTTTTGTAGTGAGAGATTTGGTTCACTTTTGACCTAAAAAGCAATCAGTTGAAGAAAAAAGAAAACTACATTGTTGGATGTTCTTTTCGGATAAATTTAAACACAGTTCTTTTTATACGTGCTGCTTTTTGTGTAGTAAGGACAGACTCTGACTACTCGGGCTTTGTGGCTAATCCAAAAGATTCAAAGAAACACTTGTTAAACGTTAATCCGAGGACATTACAACTGAGGGTTAAAGGAAGGATAACATTCCACTCAATAATCCTTCAAATTTCCACCTGGCTTATAGTTCATCCTTTGAAAGTGGATGCAGTTCATGACCAAGCTGATCCTGATCAAGTGCCGGGTGAAAGACGCCGCTCGTGCCCCCAAATTCTCAAGGTAAATATACTTGTGGTTTGTCTGTTTGGCAGTACAATAGTGGGTAGTGTTCAGTGGTCAAAGCTAAACACGACGCAGCACAACAGAGATGATAAGTGATGCATTGGCTTGAAGTGGATGTGATTACTGTGAAAACCTCCCTGTGACTCACTGCTGTGTGAGAGTGTTTCTGCCAGCATGGATGGGGTGTGCAGAGAAACCTAAATCTTGGGGATTGGATGAGTAAATAAGGCTGTTTGTGCATGAAGCGGTTCTGTGCTATAATAATCTCCAAATGTGAAAAATACTGGGGGACACATAAAGGAAGTGCCACGTTTTAATTGCACTCATTTTACTGTGCGTTTCATTGTTAGGTATGCTGTGGGAACGTGAGGATAAACGTTAGCCATTCCAGGGTTACATCTACCTTTTAATGATGAACAATGGTGCTTCCATATGGAATAATAAATTTCAATAACTCTCTCCCTCCCACTCTGTCCGTTTCCCCAATGTTTTCCTCAGTCCACTGCTCCTCATTTGCATGACAGTTGAGAACAATATTGCCGAAGCAGTCCAGACAAAGGCTCTCTCTGTCTTTAATTTTGTTCTCTTTTCTCTCTTTCAGAGCCTCTCAGATAATGGGATGTTTCGCAGTCATCAAAGCGTGACGCCCTGTCCAGACTGAAGCCAGCAACAGGTTTGATCACGTGCACCAAATCACAGAGAGCAGTGATGTCACGTGGAAATAAAGTCTGAAGTTTTCTTCAGGAGAAAGCTGCAGCAGCATTTCCAAATAAATGAGTTCATTGTGCTTCAAATCATTTTTAGGTTTAAATTCAGCTGAACAACTAAATCGGTCTCAGTGGATTGGGGATGTCGAACTTGGTTTTTAAAGGCGGCAAAACCAAATATTCTGGAGCGCAAACCGAGCGCTTCTAGCTGTCACACGTGCCTCTGGGAAAGAGTGAACTGAAAACACTTTGACGTACTGCCTTCTTTTAAAATTGTAACAGCGCGTTCTCATCCCGGGGCGTAAAACACTGCCATTCTGAGGTGGCTGGTGTAGCACAAACAGGCACAAGTTGCCCCTTGGTGCTCCGGTTGCAGTAATGCTTGATGCTGACAAGTAACCGTGCACTTCTAAAGAGTGGGAAGAGGAGAGTGGAGGAGCTGTATGGCGTTATTTTTTTTGCCACTATTCTGAGCGCACGTAAAAAAAGTTTGAGTGCACGTAAAAAAAAAATTGCAGTTGCAAGTGTTGCATTTTGAGGAGAAATTTATTTTGAGCGAAGAAAAGCTAAATTTGAGTGAACAAAATCATTGCTGCGTGCAAAAAATGTATTTCTGTGTTTGCTATTATCCATACACAACACACACACACACACACACACACACACACACACACACACCCCACACACACACACACACACACACACACACACACAATAGCAGCCCCTCTCGCTCACTTTTTGCATTTGCGCTTGCTCGCAGTGTTTGCTCGCGCTCTCAACATTTCTGCCCGTGCCCGCTCAACTCTATCTGTACACCACAGTGTTGCCAACTCCTCAGTAAGGAAAATCGCTATTGGCTGTCGAAAAGTTGCTATAAGTCGCCAAATGACGTCATCGCCTAATTTGCATAATTGGTCATGCTAATGTAATTGTAACCTACTTTGCTGGAGGGAGAAATAACATCGTGGAAGAGACATAAAGTGAGTAAAAAACGTCCTAAATGCAGTTAGAATTTATTTAGAACTACAAATTAAATTTCTTTTAGCAATTATTGTCACAATTCCAACCCTGCTCCTTTATCCGGGCCTGGACCGGCAAAAGTGACCCGAAATTGGCACTCTGGTGGAGTTACTTTGTGTGTGAGAGTGTGTGTTTATAAGTAGTTTTAAACCTTGTGATCCACAAAACAGCATAACAGTAAAAGAAACTGACTGCGTTACAGTCAGTGCGGGAGCAGCGGCTTCGCTCATGCGCGATTCATTTGCCGTTTGGACGCACAGGTGTGAACGTCTCCTGCCCTGATAGCAGCTGGGGGAGGACTATCCTCCGCCTGTGAGCGCTTTGGCACGGGTGAGGTGCCCAAGGCAGCACCGCTGCTTGTTGAGAGTAAGAGCGATACGCGTTTTCACGTCAAAAAGTCGTCATAAATAAGTCTCCAATAATACCAGAAAAAGTCGCCAGATTTGTCGCTAGTCGCTTTTTAGAAAAAAAGTCGCTAAGGGGGTCTGAAAACTCGCTAAATATAGCGACAAAGTCGCTAAGTAGGCAACACTGGTACACCGTTATATGTGTGCCACGAAACCAGCCAATCACAGACTTGGATGCAAAAAAATCTGATTGGCTGTTTTGGTCTCCAATCAGCTCGAAATGACGAAATGCAATATCCCAGAATCCATTTCGCCCAAAACTCAAACAAGGCAGTCAACATGGAACACAGAGTGGCGGAGTTTGAAATATTACTCTTTCTGGGTCACAAAATAAACTTTTAAGATATTTTCATGCGAGAATGGTGCTGTGTTAACTTCAAATATCTGCTTGATTTATCAAGACATCACATATTTGCACAAGTGCTCTAACGTTTTCGGAGATGCCTGTTACCCACTAGCTGACCGCATAGCTGGACTGCCATTGTGCATACCGCTCATTTGCCCGGTGGGCCGATGGTGATTTTTCATTTTTATGTTTGTTTGTTTGTTTTTGTAACGGTATAAACAATGAAAGGTGGTGGATTAGCCAATTGGTCATGATCAACTCTGGGCTGGATCAATTACAATACATCTGTATTGAGGGGAAAAGGAACGTGAATTGTCCCGGACTTCAGCTAGAATGGAAAAAGACACAAAGCTGGAGTTATTCTGTCTTTACACTGTCAGCTGCCTCTTCTTCTGTCATTCTCTCCCCTCCCTCTCCTGTTGCTACTTCAATCATGAAACTGAATCATGAAATGATCAGCTGATCATCTCTCTCGTTTGTTTATCGCCCACTTTGCCCAAAATAGGAAACCAGCGGATGTCGCGCTAAACAACAGCAGCATGTTTAAGCTTGATCAGCTGATGTTAGAATTTATTTAATATTACTTTCTAGTATCAGCCGATGTTTGCTTGAGCCACAGCTGTAAAAGCTGCTGGTCATGATATCGGTTTGTATATGTGGTGAGAGGGAAACATGAAGGTGATACAAATCATACATATATACCAACAAGACAGTGTACATCACTGTCACAACAGCGATTGTTTTTGTTCAAAGACTTTATGGTTTTTCCTTTAATACCTGGTGGTGCAGTCGGCTGATTTCTTGTCAGTTCAGCCTTATATATTATGTTTAACCCGAGTGACCACCCGGTCAGCTGGTGGGTAACAGGTTCTCCGAAAACATTAGAGCACTTATGCAAATATGTGATGTCTTGATAAATCGAGCAGATATTTGAAGTTTACACAGCACCATTCTCGCATGAAAATATCTTAAAAGTTTATTTTGTGACCCAGAAAGAGTAATATTTCAAACTCCGCCACTCTGTGTTCCGTGTTGACAGCCTCGTTTGAGTTTTGGGCGAAATGGATTCTGGGATATTGCATTTCGTCATTTCGAGCTGTTTGGAGACCAAAACAGCCAATTAGATTTTTTCGCATCCAAGTCTGTGATTGGCTGGTTTTGTGGCACACATATAACGGAGTATAGAAAGAGTTGAGCGGGCACGGGCAGAAATGTTGAGAGCGCAAGCAACACATTGCGAAAGTGCAAAAACTGAGCGAGAGGGGCTGCTAGTTTTTTATGTGCGCTTCTGTTTAAACTTTGAAAGTTTCATAACAAACAATGTGGAAGTGATCATTTTAACATTATGTACTGTCTCACACACACACACACACACACACAGCTGCACTTCTTTTCCTCTCAGCTATGATGCTTTCTCGGTTGCCATGGTTGCCAACAAGTATCTCTGGTGCCCAGCAGAAATGGCCTCTGATTGGCTGATCAGTATTCAGATAGCATGCTTGCTTGGCTGGATGCTACCCTACCCTGCTCCGTGCATGTGTGTGTGTGTGTCCATCAAATGTCACTTATCACCTGAGAGATGAATTATTCCATCCTCTCCTCTTTCTCTTTCTTCAATCAACTTTTCCTTTCCTTTTCTTATTATGAAGACGAAGAGAGAGAGGGAGGACTGAGAAAGAGAAGAAAGATGGGTAAAAAAGGGGAATGAAGTGGGGAAGAGCAAGAGCAGCAAAGAGATGACAAGAGTGAGTGACAGCAACTGTATGACAGGTAACACTCTGAAGACTTTGATCTATATGCTTTCGGTCAGAGGAGGCTTAGATTGTCAATGAAAACTGGGTTTTCAAATATAACGAAGAATCTGGATATTAATACACATGAGTAGCAGTGTGTTATATATTATGATCATCATCCTGGGCCTCACTGGGATGTTTTTGTGTCCTGGGATAATCTAAAGAGAGCCCGGAGAGTGAGAGAGAGAGGGAGAGAAAACAACATCAGTCAAATGGTGATAAAAAGAGTATGGGGTTTGATCTTAACCTTTCAGAGTGACTGACAGCAGCCTGGTTGCCATGGGGATATAATGAAACCACAGACTGTCATTATATAATGCGGCTGTTGTGTGAAAACCTCACAATGTTGCTCTATCATACTTCATATTTCAGTGAAATTAATGGATCGCACATTCCTCTGTTCTCGGGAAATTCCTACCGCAGAACAGTGCCGGGGAACTGAAAACAAACACTGTGGGTTAAAGCTCCAGGCTGCCCTCCTTTGCTCAGTTTCACAGTTGTTGACAGCTTAGGGGATGCAAGGTTTTCACGTGACAGGCAGCAGCAGCAGAGAGGGGCATTGCAGCTTCAAGTGGCCATGATTGCAATGGAAACCGTCTATGACGCACGCCTGTGTGTGTGTGTGTGTGTGTGTGTGTGTGTGTGTGTGTGTGTGTGTGTGTGTGTGTGTGTGTGTATGTGTGCGTGTGTGTGTATGTATGTGTGTACTGGAGTGCCTGTTGTCTTTGATGATAATGAGGCAGACAGAAACAGGCTCTCAAGTGAGTTTTCATTGCCACCTCAAACACACAATGCTGCATACTATCCCTGCACGTGTGTGGGGTGTGTGCGTGTGCGTGGCAGGCAGATAAGAGACCGAAAATCCCAACTCGATGCTGTTTTAATGAAATTAATCAAAAAGGACGGGAAATCGAAACATTTCGTGTTATGTGATAACAAAATGCCATTTTGCTTTCTGGCTATAATTGGCTGCTTTTTAATAAGAGATTACTGCTCTGCCATTTTGCTTTGTGAATAATGGAGTTTTACTTTAGCTGGTGGCCAGCGTGATTTCATAGGGTTTGGGTCGAGACACATTTATTGGGTCCACTCATAATTTATCCATTCAGCTATTTATTTGTATATGTCTAAACATGTGTTAAAACTTTTAAATTTAAGCATCTTTTCATTTCATTTCATTTCATTTCTTTATTTATTTCACACTTGGTACAACAATTCAAACAAACCAACCACACTTTCTATCAAAAAGCACTACAACCATGTGTGAAAAGGAGCAGGAAGAAGAAAATATTCTTATTAAACCCTGCCCCCTATCTACAATCCAATTTATATTACAAGTAGGCACCAAAAATCAGGGAACAAACTAACATTAACATTTATCTCCGGTCCTAACCTAAACCAAACAACAAATTTACAATCAGAATATACCACTCCACATAATAACAAGGAGAAAAATAAAATTAAAATAAATAAAACAAAAAATTATAATGGATCCTTTTTCAATGAACTCCAATTTCATTCGCATTCTTCATATTGAGTTATCGTTTTAAGCATGTAACACTTTTTAAAACAATGTAAATTTATACAATTCTTTAAATTATAATGAAGTGAGTTCCACAGTCGTATACCCCTAACCTCATCAATCTTTGTGTAGTCCTAGCTAGCTGATGCTTAAAATAAAATTTCCTTCTGCTATCTTCTCCCTCTGAGCACAATAAAAATACTCTTTGTAACTTAAAGGGCAAAATATTATTTTTAGCCTTAAACATAATTAATAGTGTCCGTAATTTCACCAAATCTCCTAATTTTAATAATTTCGATTTTATAAAAAATTTATTTGTATGTTCTCTATATTTAACATTATGAATCATTCGTATCACTTTCTTCTGTAATAAGTTTAGAGGTTTTATAGTATTCTCATATGTATTCCCCCAGACTTCAATACAGTAACTAAAATATGAGAAAAACAATGAGAAATATAAAATGCGCATTGTTTTATAGTCTAATAAATCTCTTACATTTCCCAAAATATAAATGTTTTTAACCATCTTCTTTCTAATATACTCAATATGTGATTTCCACGTCAAATTTTCATCTACTATTACACCCAAAAAACGAAATTCAGTAACTCTATCAATCAATTCTCCACCAATGGACATAATGACTTCATCCTCCTTTACACGATTGCCAAATATCATGAATTTCGTTTTTGTCAGATTCAAAGATAATTTATTTACATCAAACCATATTTTTAATCTTAACATCTCAGAAGTCATAATTTCAACCAAATCTTTCAAATTCTCTCCAGAGCAATAAAAATTTGTGTCATCTGCAAATAAAATAGAATTTAACCTTTTTGATACGTCACAGATATCATTAATATATAAATTTAAAAGTTTAGGTCCCAAAATAGAAACTTGAGGAACGCCACATACAATCTTCAATCTTTCAGAGGTGTTACTGAGATAATGTACATATTGCGACCTATTTTCTAAATAACTCCTTAACCAAGTCAATGCCACTCCTCTCACACCATAATTATACAATTTAGAAATCAAAATAGAATGTTGTAACGTATCAAAAGCTTTTTATATACATGTCACTCACAGTTACCAAACCTTTAACCTAAGTATTAATACAATTTAAAGGGGCTAGACAATTCTGTGTAAAATGCTTCACACGCCCCTCATTTCTTCATATTTTGCTAGAAAAATGGGAACTAGGGCTAACTATATGTGGAAATACAGTATATAAGGCAAAAACAGAGGTTGAAATATCTGTAAACAATCTTAGGGCTTCTTGAAGGACATTCAAAGCTCTTCTTTGGATGTTTCTGCCCTTTGTTCTATTCCCTTTTAACATGATCCCACACTGCTTCAGTGATGTTGAGGTCCAGGCTCTGGGGAGGCCAATCCATGATTGAGATCATTGTCATGCTGACAAAATAAGCTGGTGCTTGATCCTTTGATCTCTTGATCTTTGATAAGATCTCCAACACCAAAGGCTGAAATGCAGCACAAACCATGATTTAGTCTCCACCATGCTTTAGAGATTGCTGTAGACACTGTTGTGATATTATGTACATATTGAAGACAATTTTAACCAAAACCTTTCAATTTGGATTCATCACTCCATCAGGCCTGTTGCCACTGATTGCAGTTCTTGTGTAATTTCGCTTACTATTCCTAGAACCAGTTCCGATAGTCACAGTGGAAGGTTTCACAATAGATGGATCAACGGAAGTGCCAGATAGCTTTCTTTTTTCACCACTTTCAGATAATCAGATAATCTCCTATGATAACATCAAGACCACTTTAAATAGTCACAAGGAAGTTTATAGATATTTTTCATTAAAGGAGAAATTAGCTACAGGGGCCAAACTCTATTTTCCTACCAGTCTGCAAACATCTTTGTTGCTGCTTCAGAGTTTAGAATTTTAGCATGGGAGGCTGTGGGAACCTAAATAGCCATCCAAGGAATCGTAGTGTTTGGCGGGTTCTTTGTTGGCTTTTTTCCACATTGTTGTCACTTAATATTTTCAGAACTAACACTTAAAAACAAGCACGAGCTTCATAAATAAACTGAATGGTATAATGATCAAAACCCTTGTTTATATATATCTAGGCCTCATCATCAACTTCATCCAGGATAAACGCGAAAAAGAGGAAGATGGATGTTTCCAGAATGCAGACGACACTTCCTCCAGGTAAGGTAATATCAATAAAGCAGGATATGTTATCTCATCCTCACAAGATAAAACGCTCCATGCTGAGGTCCACGCTTACAGATACATGAAGATGGAAGAAATCCAAACGAGCAGCTAAATCTGATCTTACTATCGCTTTGCTCATATTTAACTAGTCTAATTGAATTTATCTGCAGAGTGATGAATTACACAGTGCGGTACCATGAAAGCACGGAAGTCAAAGCCTAAATTTATGCAGGGGGCCTCTGATTTCACCACGAAAGAAAGCCTCAATGTCACTGCGCACATGAGAATATTCCAGATAGTGCAACAAAATGCCTAAAAAATAATAATAAATAACTATGGTGTGATGGAAGAAATATTATTAAGTCCAGAGTCTTAATCATAGTTCTAAAAAGAAACTTGCGTGGAATTAGAACGAGTTTCAGCTTGAAGGAGAGCTGAAGTTGCAGTTTTTTAATGCTATAGTTAAAGCTGGAGAGCTAACCCCTAATTAAGCACCGTGTTATTCTTCAGAGAACACTTCATTTACATTACATTTACATATGCAAATTATAATTATATCCACTTAATTACAGTATTTGCTTGTTCATCTGCTATTTAGAGGAGGCAGGTGATGCAACGTGTGTGTGTGTGTGTGTGTGTGTGTGTGTGTGTGTGTGTGTGTAATATCTGTCAACCTGCAGTATCTGTCTGTGTCTATCTGTCTTTCCAGCTATCTGTCTGACAGTGGAGCACTTCAGTGGTACTTCCATTAAAGTCTGCATTGTAGACACTGAGTGATGGTAATTCTGTGTGTGTGTGTGTGTGTGTGTGTGTGTGTGTGTATCTGTCTCCAAGGCTGATCTGGCAGCCAGGAAGCAAGTAGCCCCCAAGGCTCTGGGTTTATTTGTTTGAGGTCATTTAATTAATTATAGGTTTGTAGCAAATTCAAATTCTCGTGCTAGACGTTCTTTTTGTCTCGTTTTCCTTTTTTCTCAAAAAAAATATGAGACTGGTTTGCGTAAAGGAGAAAAACCGCTTCTTCTGACATTTACTGATCACAGCTTAATGAAATTCGGGGAACAACAACAGAATTGAGGTGGCGGCAGGTGTTCTGCGATGTCTGCGTACTCCACATCTTACTTTCATGATGATGACTCAAAAGTATTCACACATACTGACGTCTAGGCCGGTCCCACACCTCCGAATCGATGTATTTTGAATGAGCCAGTGTTTTCTGGTCTGAAAGCATTGCATCTGAAGCATTTGCATCAGGCTGAGCACCAGAGACCAAGCGTTTATAATTTTTAAAAAAAGTGAAACAGGCAGTTTTGCAGGAGAATTTTAGTTCAGACATGATGTAAAACAGGCTTTTGTATTTTCACATTCTTCTAGATGAAGGTGGGAATCATCAGACAGTCACAATAAAATATTACTGCAATTTAAAAAAAAATTTCAATATCCTACAAAAAATGTCCTCAAAGGTAAACTTCACCAATATCTTTTTTTATCCAATAAGAACGTTATCTCACTTCACTTATTTTTTGGCTGAAAAATGAGACTGTTAGTAAAACCTGCTGTAAATGTTGCCATAACACAGTCAGTCTGTGATTGAATGTGTCAAGTTGGCAATTGCATGCAATCTGTTTCTGATAATTCAGCAATTAACTCAAAACTCATATCTGTTGTTGTCTCCACACACAGAAATTCACATTTAACTATTACATTTGCACTCAGCAACCTCCCTATTTCACATGACCATAACCAGAATACAAACAGTTGAGTCGAGTCCCCTCGAGTTGTGTTCATAGACAAGGATTCATTCACACTGATGGCAACATGTTGGCAATCTGTCTGCATTTATAAAATAGACATTTGAAAAACTCTTTGTGAGCGATTGCAGTCAGCCCAAGTCAGACTGCAACTGGTTGCAGAAAGGTTGCCTCATTTTAGGCGACCTGTGCAATCGCCTCAAGCTCCAGGCAACCATGTAGTCCAAATGAGTTGCAATTGGTTGTATGTATATAATTACAATGACCACTGGTTTATTTATTTGTTTACTTTTTGTAGAGATTGCTGTCCTGTTTATACTTCTGTGCTGAATTAGCAGACTGCTTTGTCAAGCTAAGTGTTTCCAGCGTTTGATGGTTTACGTTACCTGAGGATGGTGGAGCCCTCTTGTTTGTAGTATTTTAATTTATTAAATAAAAATACAGATAATTGGTGTCCCAAGTATTCATACAACATTGCCATTCTAAAAAAATATCGCAGTGGTGGTGTATCGATCCCTCCCCAGTATTAAGGGGCTTTTATAAATTAATGTAAACACAGTGGACTGAAATGTGAGAAATCAATCAAAGCATTTAAAATCAATCAATGAATCAGCCCAGTCACGCTTCCTTTCTATAAATCCTTTATTCAATATCTTTGTTTTCATTGTGTATACAATGGATTGGACACAAACTGTACAGTGCAGACAAACTCTGTTTGCATAAGATATATTTATACATATATATATATATATATTTATATATGTAAAGGTAACTGTACATTTACTGACAGACAGAGGAATCTCCTTTAAAGTTAGCACGAGCTGCACTTTGCTTTTGGCTCATAGCCTGCATGGCTTGCACTGGGGAGATACAACCGGCTGTGGTTTTGTTATTCTTCATCTTAACTTTGCTTTTATGTGAGTTACATCTGTTCAACTTAGTAAGTGTATATACACGCTCTTGCTGTTTCAAGGCTATCAGTGGGAAAAGCCTGGGTAGTTTAGTCACTAATTGGCTCATAAAATATGTTTTATTTGATTCAAAAAAGTAAAAAGAAAATAACTAACTGCATGAAAAGAATGTAACTGCATGAAAAGCTGTTGTCTTTGTGACTTCAGAAAAAAGCAGCACCAGCTGGGTGCCAGGTAACATAGAGATGATATATTCTGACTAAGAAAGGTGTTTTTTTAGAGCCTGGCCTCTGAGTATACTCACACACCACAATCCAGCCACTGAGTGAGGAAGAAAATCTTCTGAGTCAATTCTGGCTTTGCTATTTTCGAGTCACAGAAGATTACTGTGTTTTAGGAATAGGGGGAACAGTTTAACTAAAACAACCTAATCTCTAATCTGCCATCGCTATTAAAAGCAAAGGCACTCATTCAACAATCTTATTTTCATGTCACAACTGTAACGTTTCTTACTCTCAGGCATTGAATTAAATATTGATGGCCTGCTTAAAGTATTAAGACTAAGACTTGCATTAGTGTAACAATATTAGTGAAATTGCAATGATGGATAGTGTTTAAAAAAACAAAACAATATTTCTTTGTGAGTCGTCTCTGATGCCACTGGAAACTGATCCTATAATACTTAATAAATGACCAGTGCTAACCGACGGCAGGGATGAGCCAGAGGCAATGCTTCACCGGTGCTACGCTGTAAATGTTTGTTTTGTTTCGAGAGCACATTTCCTACATAACCACATGCATTAGCCCCCATCGTCTTTCCTCTTTTGAAAACCATGCAACAGGTGGAGAAACTGTCCAAACAGAGAGAGTGAGAAAGACTGGGGAGGGTGGAGGAGGACCAGGAATTGGGGGGGTGGTTGTGGAGGGATAAGTTCTCTGGCTGCATGATTACAAGACGAGCAGAGAGCGAAAGCTAGCATAGTTACAGTGAACAGAAGATTGGGGATCAAAGGATAATTGAAAAGTAAAATAGGATGAGGAGTGACTATCTGCTGCGTGTGTGGGATGAGAGTGTTCAGAGAAAGAAACAGCTGGGAGGAGAGCGCGTTTACTGTCTCGTTGCAGATTCAGATGTAATAAGGCAGTCTTTTGTAAGAGGAATAAAGTAGAACAGAAAAAAAGAAACCTGAGGGAGACAGGCTACATCAGGAGTACAGTGCTAGCCATTACATGTTCCTGTGTCTCTAAAGTGCACCTGCACCGCAGTGGTCGAGTCACAAAAGCATTTTTTTCTTTTTTGCCCTGCTATGTCTCGTCTTGTTTTGTTTTTTTCCAGAAGCTACAGTTCACAGAGGACAAAGTAAGATGGCTACATGTGTACCTGCCACAAGAACACGAGCGGTACTGGTACGTGGAAATTAAAAATGACCCGGGCTGTCGCGATTGCTCGCTTCTAATTAAATCAGATACTCTCTTCCTGTGCTGAGACGCCTGCTAGACGTTTCGTGACTGTAGCCCCGCTACACGGCTACCCACCCGGTGGAGAGGAATCTCTCACTGAGAAGCTGACAGTAATTGTGCCTTCGTTGTTTGAACCAGGAGCTGTGATTACCAGCCTGGAAACACTATTGAAGCTCTATATTTGGTCAGTAGCCAGGAAACTGGGCCATTTTTCGGTGGCCTCAGCCATCATTAATTCTTGAGCATGTCCCGTAGATCTTTAATAGCTGCTTTCACAGGATGGGACCCCTGCTGGTAACCTAACAAGCTCTCTGAATAGAGGAAGGTTCGGTTCCCTCTCTAAGTCGATCTTTTTCCCCTCTGCCAGCAGCGAAGCGCAAATTAGTCGCTTGACAATAATTCAATGAAAAGCAGCTGCTGTCCTGGAGCCTTGTTACCAGTTGTATCTCCTAATGGTTGTTAAGTACAAAAACATCGTCCTCTATAGCGCCATTAAAAAGGTTCTGCTTTGACACAGGCAACACCGGACACATTAAGAAATAAAAAAGGGAGTTCACAGACCTGATTGTCAGGGTTTATTTTTATTTTTATTCTTTTTTTAAACCTTTTTTTTTTATTACTAACCCCTAGTGTGACACGACGAGTAGTCAATAAACGATACATCCACGTTTCTTCGATGTGAGACGAGCACAACACCAGTCAAAGACGTCTTCCTTATCAACAATATCCAAAGTAACGTCAGGCAGAGCAGAGCTGGAGTCAAACCACTCTGAGAATTTGGGGAAATCTTCAGTAAACCTTGGCGAATTCCAGGAAGGCTGAGGGTTTAACACAAATCTACAGCCGCCCTGCAAGCTCACAGCTCTCTTAGCTGGAGATGAATGAGAGGCACTCATTTAGCTAGCTATATATATATATATATATATAATGTATATATATTTTTTACCTCATAACCTGCACATGTACTTGCAGATTTTCAGTATCAAGATTACAGTTTGAAACACGACATGACAAAGAAACATCTCTCTCTTTTTTCATTTGGCTCAATAAGACTTCTTTTTTTTTAACTAATGTTTTTCTTTCAAAACAGCATTTAAGGGCTGAGAAATTACACCTGCATCACCACATAGACTGGATAAGTTTATGTAACGCTGGTCAGCCACACATACTGGAACATGAAGGCAACAGCTAATGAGATCAGGGAAGGAGAGAAAAAACGTGGCGTATGTGAGGAAAAAAAAATCTGAAAATTAGAAACACTGTGAGCTGTCTAGTGTTTTTCACAGTCTCTTCAGTCACAGAGGGGATCTTCTGCACAACGCAGCGAGACGACTTTTACACCAGCTCTGCGTTTCGTTCGCTATGGCGACACATACCTGTTGCTGAGGCCGCAGATTCGGGGCCAGCGCTCGTTTGATGTAGGTATTGGGCTTGGTTCGTGTCGGCAGGCTGCTGAACAGTGGTTCAGTCGCGTGATTAACGTGCAAAGCGCTTGTTCCCCCCAAAACACTGGGACTCAACGCAACAGGGAGAGAGAGCACAGTGTCTGTTTTCATTGATTAAAAGCAGACGCACTGCAATCCTGAGCCTCGCAGAAGATATTCATTTGCATGCCTCATTGTCACTGAACGCTAATTTGAAGTGTTGGATCTCAGCGATGTGACCAACTACTTAGTGTAACTTCTCGAGGAGTTAATTGGCATCTAGTGTTGCCGTCACAAGAAAGACGAGTAAACAGAAAGGCTGGCAGCCTGAACAGGATTCAGGCCCAGAACAGACTGGCGCCATGTTGACAGTCACAGTGAGAGGGCGAAGCGGGGGGAATCTATTTGGTTTGATCTCTTTGATTTTCTACCTTGTACTGTCGTTCTTGAGTGTTTCGATTTTTACAACCGTTTTATTCAACGCTGGGATTGATGCATGCTGTTTGGTGGGGGGTTTTATTGTGTTCTAAACAAACGACCTTTTTTCCCACACTTTAAGTAAACTACACAGATTTCTGAAGGCCATTGCGCAGGCTGATTTAAAGCCACTGTGTGTAAATGTAACAGCCAAAAACAAACATTTCTCCTGCCCGATTATGCAGCGCTGATAGGCAGTTTGCTTGGATCTTCACACATCCAGCGTTGACACACAGATCTGCAACCAGAGGTGGAAGGTAAACACATGCTGCATATTTTAATAGACTTAAAGGGAACCGATCATGCTTTTCCTTATAATCTGTTATATTCAAATGCTGTTACAGTGGAGTATGTTCACATCGAACACGGTCGGAGCTTCAAATAAATAAGTTAGTGTACGCAGGAGTGAAAAACTCAGGCGCACAGCTCTGGAACCAGTAAACAAGGGGCAGCCAATCAGAAGGAAGTTGGCTTAAAGGAGGAGCTAAAACAACTGCCTTCAGACACTGGATTAACTAAAGGGCAGCAAATAAGCATTATTTTGAACAGTATTTCATGCAAAGCTAAAAAAAATAAAGCTGGAAATAACCTTAACACGCCCACTTTAAACATTTCAGAGAAAAATCTTCTTCTCCTTATTCCACCACATTTATTTGGAATCTGTTAGCTCTCGGATAACGAGTTTACATTACAAAGATTACACTATAAGCCTTATAAAACATATCGTAGGCTAAATTACTTGAGAGGTTTTTTTCTTACTTTTAATTATAAGTGCCTCATTTTAGCTTCGTTCGTGTAATTACTGTCGGCCCGACATTTCCAAAACATCATCTTCTTTCCCAGCCCATTCATCACACAGCCCAGAGTTATTTTGTGGCTCTTGATGTTTAAAAACCAATAAACTTCTGGACTCAGCTACAATGGCACTTAAACATTGAGGCAGAGGTAACTAGTGACTAATATGAATTTCAGGGCCATTTTTTTTTTTGATAACAAGAATTTTTATTTTATGATGACTGAACCTTTTGCAACCTTGAAGTCCTTGTACTTGGACCAGACACAATCTGTTATGAAACTAAAGCTGGCACACTGAAGAGGACCCGCTAATGCTATTATGACTAAAACTCAAGTGGCTGATTTGTTGTGCCTAATTTCTGTTTGTGTGAGTTGAGAGGTTTTAAAATGTGTTTAATAACTCTAAATAATTGTTTACTGACTCACTGTTATAATCCTACAGTTTAGGTTATTTTTTTAAAATCACAATGAAAACTGATAATAAAGACACGAAGACCTGCGAAAACCCTGAACGAGTTCATTATAACGCAGAGCCTCATATTCACCCTTTGATGGCAGAAGTCTATCACTTGGACTTAAGCGGACCCTTGCAGTATACTTAGCTGATAGTACACTTGTATCATTGTTTATAATTTGTGTTTAGCAATTTTTTTCATTGAACCAACTTCACAGTGCGTTTTTGTTAAATTCTCGGAAGAATCTAAATGTTCGACTAATGCAAAAGACCCTTGGCAATACCAAAGCCAGTATAAAAGACGGACTTAGCTACTGTTACGTCCCCCAATGCTCAGTAAAGTCTTGCTTTAAAGCCTCAAGCTGAATGTTTTTACCGTCACTGCGTCTTGGTGACAACAAGGCGCAGATCTGGCTGTTGTTTACTGGATCAGTTGCTCACTGGCTAGTGACTTGGCAATCACCAGCTGTTAGCCAATGAGCTGACCAGGGTAATCATCCTAACTCTAGAAATGACCATAATTGACAAAATGGAAAATGGTGTTTTATTTAGCGTGACCTGAAAGCACATAAAGTCATCAGGTAAGTGTTTACAGTGGTCACAGACCAAGAAAGCCAGGGCCTGTTTTCCCGTAGATTTCTATACAGCCAGAAGTCGTTTTGCAACCAGACGAGTTGCCCCCTGCTGGACATTAAAAAGAGTACAGGTTTCTAAGGCACTTCTGCGTTTGCTTCGTTTTTCAGACCCAGAAGCTACATCCATATTTTTTACTGGCTTTTGGCAACACTTCCTGATCTAGACCTGGCCTTGGTTCCGACACACCGGGGTAGTCAAGCAAGAGATGTTCAAGTTCTACACACAGTGGCTTTAACATCAGTTACCCTGTTCAGTATTCCTAATTCCTGCTTTTGTTTTCAAGTACATGGGAAGGCAATTGAAAAATAAAATAAAAATAAAAGTTCTACCAGGCTTATAGCGCCATCCGACCAGTCTAGAATATCTGCTACTCTATGTAAACACTGACTGCTACCATGCTGCTTAGACACCAGCATGCCTCCAATACTCTCTGTGCTGCTACAAACAAGGAATTTGTGTAAATCGTTCTCCTTTCAATACTCAGCTACATGCTGATTTGAGCAACTCGATGCCTAAACTCTTCATTTATCAGCCGACCTCCTCCTCTCCTGAGCTGCACTTATGTCAGCGATGTGGAAATCATAGCATTTGTAAAGGAACCAAAACAACAGAAAGGGGTGGGGGTGTAAGACACAGAGGTAGAAACTCAAATCCGATTTACGTCTGTACAGCAGTGTAGCTCAAAAATCACTAGTGCTTTGTTTGTTTAGAATAATAACTGAGAAACAGAGAGTAAAAGAATACTGAGAAGTCAAACATGCTTTAAGCTATGTGGTCATAAATGACAAGTCTCTCTTTATTATGTGATCAAAAGTAGGGACAGGTGAACCGGTGCGTTTACCTTGTATTTAGTGCATTCGGCAATTTCCAAGCACATGTCCCCGTGTGCTTAGTACAGAATGTCCTGTGCCAAATCTTAATTGATCGATGACTAAGCGTCCTCTGAATCATCAGTGTTTGGTTTAAGGTGTTCTCTTCGCCCAATGTTTGCTGATGCTTTTAATCTGTTCCTTATTTACTCAAAGATCGAACCCGAACGCGTGGTCGATTTCTGTGGGGAGGCTGCGCTGCGTGCATGTGTGTCTGTGGCCACCAGCAAGCGAGCGAACCAGGCAAAGGAAAAAACAGAAAAGGAAAAAGAGGGTGCGGGGACGACGACAGCCTCATTCTTACAGATTGTCACAGAAAAATACCGGTGAGGACGTCATTTTTTTCAGATTTCTGTTTGTTTTGTTTAGATTTTAAGTCCTGCTTTCTGCCATACGATGAGGACATGCTACTGTCCTCGTTCAGAAATATCAGTCAGACATCAGCCTGATTTTACTGTCTTCCTTCTCCCCTTTTCCCCCCGCCGTCAACTGCAGCGTGGTCTCTACAGGCCCCCCTGGTGAGGCTGGACGTGTGGTCCCACTGTTGTTCATTTTGTTACCTTTTTTGTTGCAGTTTTTGTTTTTTTGGAGAGCGCAGCAGTGGGGGTGGGGGCGAGTTTGTGGCTTCTCCTGGCCTCCCGTCAGCCAGGCGAGGTGAAAACAGGGAGCGGGGTTATGTCGCCTCCTTGTCAGGTTTGTTGACTGGTTTGCCGCCATTCATGACTACCGGTTCAGTGGTTGTGCTTTTGGATGGCGGGCACCCGACCAGTTTAGGAACTGCCTCTCCTACATCGTGTAACGAAGGCTCTCGGTACATTGCAACTGCAGGGGAGGAGCAAAGGAAAAGCAGAAGGACAGCGTGAAGAGAGACAGAGGATATATGTCTATGTATACATATATAAAGTGAAAATAAAAAGCCCAGTTTGTTACCTTCTATGGGTTTAGGCAGGAAATGTGCTGCTGGTTTGGTCTTTTTGACCCTGTTGCCCTTCATGACCTGTCCCTCTTTATTGAGGCCAAGAAACCAGGCCCGACCCGACTCTTTCTGCCTGTAGAGCATCGAGCTGTAGATAACATAGTAGTTCTCGAACACCGACTCCTTAAACTTGCACTCCGCCGTGAACAGTTCCTGAGGGAGACAGAGACATAAGAAAATATCGATCACATTACTTTACCACAGTTTGTGAGCCACGTTTTCTTTCACAGTGCTGAACTCATGAAATATTTATGTTTTCTACACTATTAAACCAAATTCTGAACTGAAATGGTATCAGAATAAAATAAACGAACTGATGAAATAGCTGCACACATAGTGTATGTATGCATCACTGTTACAGAAAACTTAATTTACAGTGGTGTTATATTTGCTTTCGGTTTAAAAGGGAAAAAGAAAAAGTTTTTAATGAGAGTCTACCGAGATGTCTCTGTGTATATAGTTGTGAATGTGGGCAAATGTGAAAACTTTAGAGCAGTAAATTCCAATAAAATTGCAATAAATGTTATACTGCCTGCATTTCTATGGTTTAACTGTCTTGTTCTCTCATTTCAAGCTTAATACGGTTTTCTATTATGTGTGCTTTATGTATAGATACTACTTTGCACTGTATACTTGCTGCTATTGTCTGCGTGAGACTTTAATAAAGTTTATTATCTGTAAAGTCTCACTTCCTCACAAATTGTCCCTTTTCGACTTATTGCTTATGCTTGATCTGGCGTTATTTTCTTGCAACAGATTCTGTAGGAAAAAAAAGGAACAACCAAAGAAAGAAAAACCCGATATTGACCAGCCGCAGACAAAGAGTAGACGCACAGCACCGCCTGAATGATGTACTGCTCTAACCCGTGTCATTCTCGTTCTCCCCTGACGCTCTGGCTATGTGCACCGACAGCAAACTAAACAGATAAAAAGAAAAAGCAGATAGATTCCGGTGACACAAAGCCCCAAAGATCTCACCTCCCCACCCACATCAGCTCTGCTGTTATGTGTCAAAACTCTTTTCCATGGATGCGGGCGCCTCCAGCGGAGCATATTTCAGCCTAGAGACAAGGTGTTATTCTTACGGGGAGAAAAATCGTCTCTCCCCAGTGTGCGCTTGCACTGCCGAGTACGAATAAAAGGCAGGCTGGGATAAAACGTTACTCTTTTCTGGGGGTTTTCAGACTCAATTCAATTCAGTTTTATTTTTATAGCACCAAATCACAAAAACAATCGCCTCAAGATGCTTTATATTGCAAGGTACAATAATACAGAGAAAAACCCAACCATCAGATGACCCCTAGGAGCAAACACTTGGCAACAGTGGGAAGGACAAACTCCCTTTTTCACAGCTACAAACCTCCAGCACAACCAGGCTCAGGGAGGGGCGGGGCCATCTGCTGTTACCTATTGGGGGTGAATGGACGGAGGTATGACAAAAACACTAAAAAGACTCATATAATAATTGCAGATGACATATCAGGAGGCTCTGCTTGTTGAACCAAAGTGCTATATATTTGTTATCAACTCTGAAATTCAGTCCTTCAAATAATAGTTTGGCTTACTTGGTTTATTTTCTTTTACTCCCATTTAAACCAGGCAGGAAAAAAGCCACACATAAAAGATTTGCCTTTTTAAAGTCTTCATCCCACTGTATTTGAACATTTAGCCATCACAAAATTAATGCACCACAACAAATAAAACTGGTAACAATGTCTTCATATACAACTTCACATACAACAATTTTAGTGATGTATAATTTCTACTTGGATCTTTTACTTGATATTCTAACATGTTTATCATAATAACATAACATTTATGACCCTCACATTTTTATGAACCTCATTAATTAAAACTCATACATGCAAATTAATATTTATTTATTTATTTAGATTTTTGAATTTGTCAGAAGGCTCAATAAAAACTCCATTTTCAGAAAATATGAATTTTCAGGTGATTATCTCTTGGCTCAGGCTTTAAAAGGATCATATATCCTGTGAAATGCATATTCTTGATATTTCTTTTTTCCTTTACCCATAATCTCATAGCTCTCTGTTTTAACCTGGACTTTATTTATTATATTTATTTATTTTAGTTGTACACCGTGGGTCAGGGAGAAACCACTGTGTATGTCCTGTACGTACTACAGAACTGATTTTGATATCATAGCTGATATAAAAGCAATATGTTTCTTGCATTTATTTCTTCATTCCCTTATTTTTGCTTTATTAGAGGATTAGCAACACAAGTACTTTTCTTCTTTGTTGTATTATGTAGTTTGTAAAATATGTATATGACAGTGGAACGACTCGCCTTTGGCAAATCAAATCTATGTTTGGGGTAGAAATAAAAGTAATATCAAACCAAACCAGCATGAAATCATTTATGGAGAGCGCGCTTTCCCCTTAGGGCTGCACTTAATGATTAATCTCATTATCAGTCCATTTTTGATTAAAACTGTAGGGTTAACAGGAATGGGAGAACATTTTGCATTTTCTCGTGATAAATTAATAGAATAATACAACGGCTGTTCTTTAATCTGCTGTTTTTTAAAGCTGATCAGTTAATTGAATAATGGTTGGGAGTTTCTATAGTTCTGAGGTTCAAATGCGGAAGAAGCAAAGAAGAAGCTCCCAAAACGGTATTCACTTTATCTGTTATGTCCTTTTACTCTGTGAATAAGATTAAACTTCGATAGCCCTTGTGGGGAAATTAGAGTGATTTTCAGTCATTATATCAAAGCATGAGAGATGATTAGAAAACCAAGATTGCATATTAATATACATACCGAGACAGGGAGATGACTTGTGTCTGTGTGGCTGGAAATGGAGTGACTGAGGGTCTAAAAACCAAAACAGTGAGCTAAAGGAGGCTGAAAAGCTTTGGTGAAATTCTTCTGATTATGTGAGGAGCTTTTTTCATGGTCAGCAGCCCACTGTCTATATATATAGAATATATATTGATATATATTGACGACGATAGCTCTAACTACCTCTGTTTTACTGTAAAATTTTAATCCAAGCATTCATTTTGATTCCTCCTTGTTCAACAAGAGCACTCCTGTCTTAATCAAGCACAGATATCAATCACGCAATAATTTACAAAACGGTGCTGGAGTAATAATTTAATAAAAATAATACTAAAGCGTTAATAAACTGCACCTCGTTTGGCTGCAAAGGCTCCTGCAAACCCAAACAATCACCCCGGAGGTCCCCAGACCCCAGATTAGGAAGTGTTTGTCTAGACTGTCTCTTATTGGTTGTTGTGGGCCTTTTGCCAGAGCCACAGACACATTGTCATTCAGCTCAGGTCTGTCGGTCCGAGTCTCATAGCAACATGAGGAAGAGTGGCGACACGGTAGCCGTGGCAACCAACCAGCGCTGAGAGGGAGGGGTCAGCGGGTGGGTGGGTGTATGTCTGTGTGTGTCTGAGGGGAGGGCTGCACTAGCGAGAGAGAAACACTTGCATTGGTAATTTAACACAGTAACAATATGATGCATTTGGTGCTCTGCAACATCCACTCACGCTAACATAGGAAGACATTTAAAGTGATATGGTTTTAAAGGTACGGCGGGGAGATGCCGCCAATGCAAAACACACACTTGTGGCTCTAGGGGATGAATGGAGGGAGATGCAGGAGGGCTTGCTGGGATGTGAAATATGACTACATGATTGGCTGGTGACGAAACAAGGCAGATTATAATGAATGAATGCTCTATTTATTGGCAATCTCAGTGACACCCCTTCAGCACACAAACACAGCGCAGCAAATCAGATGCCTTCCTTTAAAATAAAGAGCATCTCCACAGAGCTGACTATTTGTGATTCTTGCAAAACACCAGCTTAATAATATATATATGTAGTCTTGACCTGCACCCTGTATTCATTATTCATTTGTTAAGTAGGGTGATCTTTGCTGGGGCGTGCAAGGAGCGGTGCCAGACACTTATTAATGTCGGTCAGTAAGGTCATACATCATTTAATGCTGCTTTTAAAATAAAAGATCCTTGACGTCTGATGGTCTGCAGCAGCAATATTTGGTCCAGTATGATTTCAGAAGACAAAAAAAGAAAAGAAGTGAAGTAGAAGGAAGACTTCATATGAAAATCTCACAGCCTTACAGGTGAGTCATGTTAACAACGCGGCCCGCCTCGAACGTGCTTCTGTCGTCATTTCTAAACAGCTATGTTCACGGGCTGCCCGCAGAAAGAAAGACAGGGAGAAAGAATGAATGGAAGGGTGGGGTGGGGTGGGGTGGAGGGGAGGGGAGGTTGGAAATTGGGACATGAAGAAGAGGGGAGAGAGAATAAATCACCAAGTGAGGAGGACGACGCCTCCTGATTGGAAAAACAGCAGGGGATTCTCTCTCTTTTACTCTCGCTCCCTTTTCTTATCTTTGTATTTCTCCCATCGCTCTCCTTTTTTTTTTAACGCTGTCATTTCTCTGCGCTCTGCAGAGATTTAGAGAAAGTGCACACACACACACACACACACAGTGCACACACACTGCACACATGCATGCACACTGTTATCATTTTTGAATAGCACGCACACACACGCATGCTAGACAGAACAGACGCCGCTTTTCAGGCCAGCCATAATCAGAGAGAGAAGAGCCCATTAACATGTTAAACATGCTGCTCAAAAACAGACTAAATTGATACAGGCAGCACTTTGTCCCTCATCCATTAAAGGCCTAAAAAATAAGGAATTCAAAATCAGACCGAGAGAGAGAGAGAGAAGCAGTCTAAAGTCTTGGCTCAGTGTAAGGCTGCACTAATAACAGAGCTTGGCACCTAGCTGATAATGCTGCCACAGCTTGACTGCTGGCCACTGGGAACTTCCCAGTAGAAACACGGGCAACAATACACCACTGTAAGTAATTACTGCATTTTACCAAAGCCTATAATCTATTGATTTGGTAGAATGAGGAACATGTACTGCTGAAGGGAGCCGACTCAAACACAGGTTAAAAGAAGACAAAGAGTGCAGACCTGTGGCTGTGGCACCTGCTACATGACTCACAGGCTTCATGATTTGCTTTTCCTGGACTGTGGGCTAAAAGACTAAAGACTGAGTGAGCAAGTTAAGAGGGATGGATCAGTATGGAGACGAGCCAAACCATTCTGTCATCGATCGAAATTAATTTAACTAGAGAATGTAAACAGAAATTACAGCCAAATATAAAAATATAGGGTTTTTAAGACTGATTCCAATGTTTCTGAATTTAAAAATCTGATATTCTGATATATCGGATGATATTTTTTCTTTCGGAAAAACAAAACATAACCAGAATTTTCTGCCGTATGTTTTGTGTTGTTATGTATTTACTCGTTAACGCTCGGTCCAGCTCTGCTCAGATCAGCTTCTTGTTGCGTTTCTGGCATTCATATTACAGGTCGTGAATATGGAAGCTGCAGAGTGCCCTCTTGTGGACAAACTATGCAATGACATCACAGATAACATGGTTGAAGGGTGTTTCTCTCTTGTCTTATTTTGTTCTTTTCATTTTCACTTAGTGGTTGTTGTAAATGCCAATACCAAGATCTAAGATATTATGATTCACACAAAGATCCTTTTCAGATAAAAGTTAAAATTTCCCACCTTATTCCGGTTATTATTTTCTTATGACATCCTCAACTCGAAATTTTGAGTTGATAAGTTGAATTCCAGATGAGCTCTGCCAATCAGGTTGTTTCCTTGTTACCCAGAAGCAGATGGCACAGATGCATGCATGCTCAAAATCAGGTAGTATCATCAGCATGAGTGAGCTACCAGTGTATAACAACCATGACTTAATCAACACCAGGTTCTTCAGCTTTGAATGCCTTCTAGCAAATGATGCCAAATTGTTGGACAGCTGGCATCTAATGCTTCCAATAACAAGGAATTAACATACTTGCACAGATATTCCTGATTGGGAGAGCTAACTCAAAATTTCGAGTTGCTACCTCGAAATTTTGACTGATTAACTCGAAATTTTAAATACCTTACTCCGAATTTTAGGTTATGGATGGCAACTTTTTTCTGTGGCGGAAACATGCTTCCAAACGTCCTCGTTAAATGTCTACTTAATCAAGTTATTTTTATTTTTATTTTTTTAATTGAATAGCCTAGTGTCATGTTTTTCATTATAACAAAAAAAATCATTAACTCTATTTAATTGTTGCCGGTGTAAAATCGAATCAACCACCACAAAATGATCATAAAATTATATTATCGAGACATCAAGTAAGTTAATGGCAGTGATTATCACCCAACATTACGGTCATTTAATTCGGTTCAAACATCATAAAAATTGTACAGTTTTATTATTACCAAATGCTGAGACACGTTGCTCGTATTTGTTCCCCCTTCTTTAACGTGAATTTGCTCTCCTTGTAACGAGACTTAATGCGACTTAGCTCAAGAAAGTTGTTTTTCATCCCAATGCGCGTGTTTGTGTGTCTGTTTGTGTGCACTGCTCAGTGAGTGGGTGTGTTTGTTTCCAACACCAGTTATTATCACAGAGCTAATTACCCACGGGAATTGTGGGTAAACAAATCATCCTAAAGAAAAGAAGCCCACAGAGAAGGAGGAAGAGGAGGAGTGGAAAGAAAAGTGTTGGCATAAGGAAACAAAAGAGCGAGGAGTGTGCTTGGGAAAGAGACTTGAAAGGATGTCCTCCAGCCCAGGCATACTGAATTACAGCATGAATCTGATTCAGATCACAGCGTTGCTCTCAGCATGTCAGCAACACCACAGTGTTCCTCAACCACTTCAGATCCGCACACCTGATCCAATTACTCTGTGATGAAAATGTGTGGCTCTTAATTGGATCAGGTGTGTTAGAGGCACAGCAACAACCACAGCACAGGCTCCTGTTAGGGAGGACTAAATATTCCTTTCCTTCTCTTCTGTCATATTTATATTATTACAATGGTTGATGTTCATATTGAATATGG
>NW_024582401.1:125266-172244 GCF_018398535.1 Haplochromis burtoni
TTTCAAAAGTACCGGTTTGGCACCGGTATCGGATAAAACCTAAACGATACCCATCCCTAGTGTTAAGGCATCTGGGAAGGGATCCCAAGCTTTATGGGACGCTCCCATGGGGCTTAAAATCTGGGACTCTCCACCAATTGCTCTTAGAACTAAAGAAGCTTCTCAGATGAGAGGTGAAATGTCTTCAAGGAAACTTAAAGAAGTCCAGTTGCTTTTCTTTCCAAGCTCCTTAGACTACGATGACCAGGATGACTGAGATACCTGAGAGGCTAGTCCAGTGGTAGGCAACTCCAGGCCTCGAGTGCCGATGTTCTGCAGGGTTTAGATCTCACCCTGGGTCAACACACCTGAATCAAATGATTAGTTCATTATGAGGCCTCTGGAGAACTTCAAGACATGTTGAGGAGGTCATTTAGCAATTTGAATAAGCTGTGTTGGATCAAGGACACAACTAAAACCTGCAGGACACCGGCACTCGAGGCCTGGAGATGCCTATCTCTAGGCTAGACCAAGGCCTAGCATAGGATAAATCAGGATTTTCTACCACTGAACTCTCTGGTGTCTGGAAGAAAAAATATGGAACCGGAAATGAGAATCATTGGTTATCTGGTTTCACTAAGCCTAACAACTGCAGTCACAGTAAATGGCACTACAATGGCATTTTTCATTCTTTACTTTGCATGTTCACCTCTGGTCTGGCACCAGATGACCAATTGCAAACTCAGACAGGACTAAAGCTGCATATAACTCAGACAAAATAACACAGATTTAAAGCGAGACAGCTGCTTCAACCAAAGCCAGTAAGGAAAGCATACCATCAAGGCATGAATATATCTGACTATAATTCTATTTGTGCACTCCATTAAATTAATATGGCCCTTAAACATATTCCTATGGGGTGAGAGAAATATTTTAGCCTTATTTCTGAAGCTGCAACTCTGGCAGTGTTTAATCTTTGGACAAATATGAAAACATAACTCAAACTGGTAAGCAGGCTTACTTGTAATTCTTATGAGGTCAACAAGTGCTTTAATGAGCTTACAAAGATAAGGAGTTCTCTGCGCTGATCTCTCATACCCTACAGGTGCTCGTCAGGTAAAGCCTCTGAACACTCTTGCTCTCTTGAGGCCCTCTTAGCAAACTCTGTGGGATCTTCTACAGACAGCATTTTCCAGCAGTATGTGTTAGTTGTAAGGCAGTGCTTGTATAAGTAACATCACTTCTATAAAGCTCAAATTTGAACATTTAGACACCGAGTAAAATGTGCCTTTTAATCGCTGCATTTGGAGACTGAGCAATCCATGATGGGTTGCTCGTGTACAAATTTTAGGTAATTTAATAAAGAGTCATTTCATATTTTTTTGTACATTAGTCTTTAAGGCATAAATAAACCATTTCACCTTGTTCATTTTGACAAAGTAAAATACTTTAAAATAACATATCTCCCAAAGCCTGGTTCAGCCAAAGGTTTCTTCCTGTTAAAAGGGAGTTCTTCCTTCCCACAGTTGCCAAGTGTTTGCTCATAGGGGTCATCTGATTGTTGGGATTTTGTCTGTATTATTGTAGGGTCCTTGTAGGGACCTTACAATAAAAAGCATCTTGAGGCGACTGTTGTTGTCATTTGGAGCCATATAAATAAAACTTAATTGAATTGAATTATACTGAAATGCAACATGTGGTTTTGGGTGTTGATGTTTTCTTGTTTGGTTCTGTTTGGGTCAACTTCATTTGACCAAAGTCTAATCATCCTTAGGATCCCTCATCACAGAACTATCCCTTTTCTCAGAATCTAATTCACACATGTTGAACGTGGTCTGCAAAATTGTTTCCAAGCTGATAAAAAATATTTCTTGTCCTTGACCCAGGGGTGTTTTGAGTTTCTTTAGATTTCTCTATGCCTCCATTTTAGTGATGTGAGTTTCTGCAAAAAGGTGCAGATTCACTGGAAAAACTGCCACAAGTACTGCATATCACTCCTTTCTGAAACATCAGCCGTGGACAGTATGTTTCTATAAACGTTCAAACCTGCTAGTAGAGTATGAAGCCTGTCCTGTGGTACTTCAATGTCATGATTCACAGAGTGGTGTCTTTGAAGAGGCTCCACAGCTCCACAGTAACTAATTTATTCTCTAGTTACCAGAAAATCTGTGCGTGTGTCATGACTCACATGGCTAACATTTATTCTCTCTGCCACTCCTCTTCCTTCTCATCTCTCTCTGGATGTAGACATCACAGGACTCACTCTGTCTGAGTGCTGTACCAACTGCGTTTTGAATGGAAGCGCACGCCTACGTACACAGGCGTGTGTCAGATACACAGACATGAACGTACATACAAAGCACACACACCCCTGGTGTTTGCCTAAAACATCTTGTTCTGAAACATTTCGCAGAGCTGTGCAGAGAAGCTGAAAAGGGAAAAAATATCCACATTGCAGATACGGATGGAAAAGAACTCTTTTAACAGTGTGCTGAGACAAATAATTACCCGATAGATCTGTCACACAATTAGTAACCAACTATTTTCATACCTGATTGACTTTCTTGTCGACAGCTATGCTCTCCAGATCGACTGGTTGCTTTCAATTGACCTGCCTGTCATTGGTCGGACAATAGTCTGTGAAAGCACCACATCAATGGAGTTAAGGATTAAGTCATTACTTTTGGCAGTGGGAAAGGCAGACTTCCTGCAAAGCCATTTTCAACTGAAAAAAAAGAAGCTTTTATATCTAATAATAATTGACTTAAGCTTATGTGAGATTGAGAGAGGTCATCATCAAAAAACTATTGATTAATAGAGAGTAGAGACAATTTCAGATTTTCTTTGGTTGACTTGTCATAATATAGGCCTGTCAACACAAATGTAGACAAGCAGACAGATATTAGGTAAAAGCTCAAACAAGGCACACAAGAAAGCTAGTTATCAAAACAGCAAATAACCAGAAACCACACAAACACTAAAGAGACGGACCAAAAGACTCAAACGTGATTCTCAAATAACAACACAGCTAAATAATTTCACAAAAATCACAAAAACTCACCATCATTAGAACAACAATGGAATCAAGAGCGCACGAGATTCAAGAAATAAAAAAGAACCAAACGTTCAACATCACCAAACCCCAGCGTCAGAACACGACTACAACCCTCACTGTTTTAGTTTCAAGCAAAAGAATGATATGATCTTTTTATGCTCTTAAATAATAAATATTCTATGTCTTTCTGAGCATATCCAATTATTTTGCCTTTAAACAAAATAACAACCTTTAAAAAATATTGATCAATAATGAAATAATCATTACTTACAGCT
Source organism: Haplochromis burtoni (assembly GCF_018398535.1). NCBI lineage: Eukaryota > Metazoa > Chordata > Actinopteri > Cichliformes > Cichlidae > Haplochromis > Haplochromis burtoni. The sequence goes on from NW_024582401.1 coordinate 128,576, forward strand.
CTGTTGTTCAGCTCCTCTGAAACAAGATTCATCTCTGCAGCATCGGATAACTGAACTAAAGCTGCTGATTTAAAGTCTTTTGCATTAAACACATTAAACACAGGCTCTTCCTTCACATACTTGCCCCTCACTACTTCCCTGATCTCTTTCTATCTACACACGTCTGAAATCTTTGCTCCTGTGACACCAGGAATCCGTCCTTTTTCCTTTTCAGCTTGGAGACCATTAGAGAAAGCCTGTTTTAGACTTCGCTCCTATGCATCGGGAGCCTCTCCTTCTCCACATCTGAAATCAGTTAACCACAATTACTGTGTTCCTGATTTTACTTTATTTTATTTTTACAACGCTACTTTTTTAAATTTGTTTTTCTTCCCTACATAACTATATTTTATCATGTAATGCTACTTTTGTTAAATGCTATAATCTGTATAATTATATGCAATTATTCAGCTTAGGAATCTCAAAAGGCAGTTTTATGAATTGCACATATACAAAATGTTTGATAAACTAAAAAGAGAGTCAAAGATTAGATTTTTGGAGTTTAATTTTTAAAGTAGCACACTGACTGTATTCCAGTTGTTCACTTATTTTATATATGGTGCAGTTTCCTTATCACAAACAACAGTTATTACACTTTATTGTTATCTTTTTTTTGTGTCAATATATTTTTTTAGTCTCTTTTAGTATTACTGTGTGGAGGGTATATCGCAGAGGTAAGATATAGGAAAATCAATACAACTGCTGGAATAAAAACATAACTTTTAATGTTTCATGACTAATAAACGTGTCTGTTAATGCCTCATCAGGTAAGGTGTGATGACAAATGTTTCAGTTTCAGTTCATTTTTATTTTGGTAAACTGAAATGCTCTCTCACATCTAGTTTTAGTTTTAACTATAATAAACTTGTCATGAACTGCTGTGTATGATGACCATTAGCTATAGTATATAATGTGTAGAATTAGTATGTATACTGAATATCGTGTGATATGGATCTGAGAAAAGTGTATCACATATTACAATGTTTGTGTATATAATAGCAGAATGCCTCTGTTGTAAAAAGTGAATGATTTTATTGGAGCATTAATGGCTTTTATACTTGGAAACTGACGCTATTCAAAGCCAAACAAATGGCCTGTCCCAAAACCACCTTAATGTATTACATTTACATTTTTATTCACTGAGCTCTTTTACTTTAGTTGACCTTTTTCTATTTTCTATTGATTGTACTTTCTCTTTTGTATAACTTCTACCTTACTGGTCCCTTATTTAATTTACTAATTTATATAAGTATTTTATTATTATTTATGTTATATTAGGCTAGTTTTAGTATTTTCTTTCTGTGTTTTTGTTTAAAAATGCTCCTAATCATTTTTTTTTTTAAACAGTTTCATTAAATACCATTGTCCTTTTCTTTTAAGGTACATTATATATTGGTACGCCAATATGTTTCTATCATCTAGTGATACCTGGACAGAAAGGTGACTGAAAAAATAAGAGGGGTGTATAAAGACAAAGATGGAAGAGTAGCAACAAGATGGTGTGTAAACTCACAGGGGACTCCCAAACAAGCAGACCAGGGCTCTAAGGTCGATTCACTGAGACTTCACTGCATGAAGGACTACATTTGCATTTCTAATCTTTGATGGTGGACAGTCAGCAAAACGCAAATTGAAAAAAAAGGGAGAAAAAAGGAGCTTTCAGGGACAGTTGTCAAGATACACACACCTAATGCCAATACCTACACAAACCTAGCATACAGAGGCCCTTTATTAAATACATCTGTTTGTTAATGCAAATACCTAGTCAGCCAATCACATAGCAACTACACAGTGCATTTAGGCTTGTAGGCTGTTTAAGTTCAAACCGACCATCAGAATTGAGAAGAGGTGCCAGAGGTCAGAGGAAAATGGCCAGACTGCTTTAGACATGGGGTAAAGCAGCAGAAGACCACACTGGGTATCAGTCTTGTCAGCTACGAACAGGAGACTGAAGGTACAATTTACAAGAGCTAACCAAAATTGCACCAAAAAACTTTAGAAAAACTTTGTCCACTCTGATGATGACTTCGGTGTACTCAAATGGTCTCCACAGTTACCAGATCAATCCAACAGAGCACCTTTGGGATCCAGTTGACAAATTGAGCAAAATTTTCCTGGACATTGTTGAATATATGCAACAAAGAATTAAAGCAGCTTGAAGATAAAAAAGGGGGATCAACCTGGCCCTATTACACAAGGTGTAACTAAAAAAATGGCTGGAAAATGTATATAAAGTATATAAACTTACCATGTCTACAAAACCTCCTTACAGGCCTGTTGGCAAAATGTATGAAAATATTCACCTTTGAAAAATGTTTCTGTTTTGTTTGCTGTGTGTCACAACAGGTATTATCAACAGGAAATAACGTTCAAAGCCATCCCTAATGTAATATTGCCTGTCTTTTTTCTCATCCATATACAGCAGCGGTAGAAGAACACAGTGTGGCGGTAACAGCGGTGTGATGCAGGAAATGTGCAATGATTTTGCAAAAAGAAAAAAGAAAAAACAAGGCAAAAACTCAATTTCCTCTTTCACCTCTCAGCCGACATCTTCACACCTACACCTACCCAACACCTCTGATACGTCCGCGCACACACAACATACTGATACGTGGAATATTCACCCTTCTGCGCAGGGACGCACTCTTTTACCACTCTCGTCCTCATTCACACGCAAACACACACAGTCCCAAACTCATCAGCACTTTTTTTCCACTTCCCCCAGCATGCTCCATAATTATCACATAGCAGCTCATTGCACACTGTGCCATCTGTTAGCTGAGCGCACGCACTCCCAAACCCACACACAAACCACACATACGTGCACAACCACACAGCCGCCAGATGATGGTTATCTGGGATTAATAAGAGCCACCATGTATAACTAAGTTTGCAGCATATCATTAACAATTTGCAATAAGAGGATAAAAAACACACCAAGAGGAGAGCAGCATACATCCAGGAAGAAGCTGCAAAGAAAATGCACTATACCAGGAATAATGTAAATGTCTGAGGATGATGTAATCAACATACACAGCTTGGATACTTAAAGCAATTTGGGAAAAAGAAATGTTTCCTCTTTTTTTGTCTTTTTTGACATTTAAAGAGTAAAAAAAAACCACGCAACCCCAAAATGCACATTATTGCATTTTACATCTCATATTTTTTGAGATTTGGAGAAGAAAATTCAGTTTCATTTACAATTGAGAACTGTGAGTGATGACACGTCAGAAGAAAATGTGTTAAAATTGATTACATTACTTCACATTTCTTCAAAAATGTCCTTTTCCTTGTTTTCAGTGACAAATGAGACACATTTATTCAGGGATTTGAATGCATAATGTAGGCTGTGAAGTCGTGTGAATCGTTCTGGCACTTTTAATTCCGAATATGAAAGTTGAGATCGATGGAATTATTTTTCCTTCTGCAAGAACCTGAACTGGACTCCTGTTTAGTTTAGTCCATCACACTGCGCACACACACTGATGCTTAATGGGTCACAAAATAAATGTTATTTAAACTATATCGGATAAGAGACTAGAAATTTTTAAATATACTCAAAAATAAAACACATCCTGTAGAAACTGTGGCCTTTTCAATCTATTTAGACAAGCAAATATTTAATTTTTTTGTCATTCTGTCACATGAAAACATGTAAAAGGTTATATTTACATAACCTTCAGATTTACAAAATCAGAATCAGGAGTTTTATATTAGGTGCCAGTGATTAGATCCTCCTTAATGACCGTCATCTGAAGCCTGTTTCATCTGGGGTCTGGTGTTCTGCGTGCTACTGATGTGTCACCACCGGAAAGATCTAAGAACTGTTAGGCCTCTTAGCGCGCATGAATCAAATCAAATCAATTTTCTATTCAATTTATGTAAATTCTACAATCAGAATAGAGATAGCAAAAATGGTAGGTAAGCAAAACTAACACTTTCTAAAAAGAAAAAAAAACTATGCAAAGGTCTCGAGCAGGGATGACAACCTCATTTTTACAACGTGAGCCACATTCAGTCCACTTGATGATAAGTGGGCCAGTCCAGTGAAACTATGTGATTAAATGTGTGTTACAGACAACGTTCTGATAGATCATTGCTCAGACTGTTCTGTAATTATGAATTTAGTATATAACCTTGTCATTAAATTGCAGAAAATGTCTTTGTACTTTGGTGTAGTACGGATGGCAGTGGGTGGTGTGGGTCTTTATTGATAGGAAAATACAGATAAAAGTTCAATGATAGTTTGCTACCCAGCTTCAACATTAAAATTACTGTTTTATTATTAGCCACTGCTGTTACTTTAATGATACCTTAAGAGATGGCTGATATGATTGTGGAATAATTGCTTATAGTGAAATGGCCAGTGTTAACACGTGTGCCTGACAGGCTGATGTTTGTGATAACAGTTTAATACTTCAATGTCATTGAAATAGGAGATTTACTGACCTCTTAGAATTCCTCATAAAGCATTGTTTAGTAAATGGCCTTTATTTGTATAGCGCTTTACTAGTCCCTAAGGACCCCAAAGCGCTTTACACAACCAGAACTGGTGATGGCAGCTACATTGTAGCCACAGCCACCCTGGGGCGCACTGACAGAGGCGAGGCTGCCGGACACTGGCGCCACCGGGCCCTCTGACCACCACCAGTAGGCAACGGGTGAAGTGTCTTGCCCAAGGACACAACGACCGAGACTGTTGGAGCCGTGGTCGAACTGGCAACCTTCCGATTACAAGGCGAATTCCCAACTCTTGAGCCACGATCTAGTGCTGCGAATGTCACCTACTAACATTAAAAAAGTTAGCTGTTCGTGTTTATGTTCAGCTGTTAGTGAGGTCAGGTGTGCCTGTCTGCAGCAATGCTGTATGAGGTTGGAAGGACTGTATGAGGACTGGAAGAAGCGAAGACGGCTCTGTTGGTATCAGTTCTGTTTGCTGGTAAGTATCTAAAGCACATGTGTCAAACTCCAGGCCTCGAGTGCCGGTGTCCTGCAGGTTTTAGATGTGTCCTTGATCCAACACAGCTGATCCAAATTGCTGAATGACCTCCTCAACATGTCTTGAAGTTCTCCAGAAAGTTCTGGAGTTCGACACCCCTGATCTAAAGCGACAGTTTTTAGTATCAATTAGTATCTGACTATCTTTCTTTTTTGACAGCCCTACAAACATCAAAGGTCTTTTGGAATAATATGTACTGGGCACATTATCTGCTGTGTTCACAGTAACCATACCCATGTTTGGCAGAGACCAAAGACAGCTTTGTTAAGAGAAGACTCTTTTACCACTTGTCAAGTGTGGTGTTGGAAATGTTAGACTTTACCTTTGCTTTGCTTTATTATGGACTGACCAGATCCCAGCCATTACCACAGCTGTGGACCTTCTATCATATTAAAGAGGTAATGTGTGGCCATCTGTCTAAAAACTGAAGTTGAACTAGAGGAGGTCCTTGTAACAAGATAACGAGCTTAAGCGAATCAACAATTCTCCTAAGAAATGTCTAAAAAAAAAAACTGGATGGTTACTGAATAGCTCATAGTTAAACATTTAATTGTTGTGGAGTATTTAATACAGGCTTTATATGGAAGAAACAAGAAGGCATCCTTGAAAAAAAGGAATTCAGGAAGCACATAAGTCTTATGTCAAAGATGTACTTAAATTCTCCATATGTCGATATTAGAGATCAACCAGTATATTGGCCCCGCTGATATTAGCTATTTGCCGGTATATCAGTGTTGGCATTTATAACAGATGATAAATTAAAATGTAAAACGTAACAAAGAGCAGGGAGAAGCACCCTTCAACCATGTTATGAGTGTGGAAGTTGCATAATTTGTCGACTCCCCCATCACTGTGACAAAAACAACTGACTGACCTGAGCAGGATTTGTCAGAGAGTAAGGGGGTAACGCACAAGTTGTGTCAATAGATTGATATTATATTGATAATATTCTCAATAAGGATTCATAAAAAAGTACATATAACACATTTGGGGAATCTGTTTATGTTTTGTGTGTTGGAAAGAAAATATCGTCCGATATATCAGAAAATCATCAAGTATTGATATCTGTCTTAAAAAAAACCTTTAATTAATATATGGTAGAAAAAAGCTGATTTTCCTTGTGGTGTTCTTGAAATATATCACCTTTTTCTGTAGGCACTGTTTGAAAGGGTTGCTTACATTTTCACACAACTGCGGCTACAAGATAATGTTTTTACACCTGCTAGCAAACACGCTGTAATGTAAAAGTCCTTCCAAGTGCAAAATGCTTTGGACTGCTGGTCTATCTTGAAGTCGTTACAGAACAGACTGCAAACAAGTGCACCATGTCTTGTTGAAGTTGCAGGCACTGGAGTCCAATTCCTATGTAGCCAAGAGGGATGAAAGATAAACCAAACTGTGTCCAAAATAAAGCTCTTTGGTTAGTGCGAACCTGAAACAACCAATTACCAAATACATAAAGCTAAACATCGCTGCTCATGTCCAGAGCAGGATGAAACGAACTGTGATGGCACCCTTATAACATTTAATGAGTATTTCTACAGGTTGGTTCATACTACCAGTGCGAGGCACTCCAACAGCCAGGACCTTTGCAGCAACCAATTAAGCATCAAGCAGTGCTGACATCACAATAAACCCATCCTGCTGTATATAATTTATATATTTGTTATCTTGTAGCTGTCTGCACATCAGTCACAGAGCTGGAAAATGATCAAACATGCTCACTTTCCCTCTATGCAGCTTTAGAGGGGATTTATGCTGAGTGTGAGTGTGTATATGCAGGGGGGGACTCCCCCTCTTCAATTATTTACAGGAAGTCCTCATGCATCTGTGACTTTCAGCGACAGGCTGAGAAAGCCCAGCAGAGCAGCACAGATCTCCGTTCTTTCTCTTCCTGATTACCCCCTTTGTCTACAGGCTTGTTTTTGCTCCTTTCTTCTTTTTTTTTTACAACTTTTTCCTCTCGTCCTTTTCCCCCTTCTGCCTAAACATTTCCTCCTCCCTCTCCGTCCTCTCCCCTTTTCTCCATACATTTTCATTTGTGTTTTGCACGTCTAGCTCCACAACATTTTACCTCATTTCATTTTGTCTGCAGTCCCCTCCCTTCAGTCTTTTCCTCTGTTTTACCCTTTTCTCCTTCATTTCCAGATTTCTTTCTTATTTAATCAATGTCGTTTCCTCACATTTACATTACATATTTCTATTTTCTCTTGTCATTCTCGCATTCATCTCCTCTCTCCACCTCCTTCTGTCATTTTTTACGACTTTTACTCTCGTTCCTTTCCCATTTTTCCCTGACTGTCTCGTCCTTTTACATGCTCTTCATTTTCACCTCTTCTGTGTCACCTTCCCTCCTTTCTTATTTTCTGTCTGCAGCCCTTTTCCTCCATCCTCTTGATCTTTTCCTCATTGTCCTTGCCCTACTTTCTCTCCACTTTCTTTTCTTCTGCCTCACATCCAAGTCTATTCTTTCTTCTCCCCTCTCCTCCTTTCATTTTTTTCTGTCATGTACTGGCCTCACCCTTTTTCCTCTCACCTCTCCCTTTCATTTCCCTCCTTTCATCTCTCTTGTCTCTGCCTCTCCTCTCCGCTACCATCCATTTCTATTCCCCCGTCTCCTCCCTCCCTCTCTCTCTCTTTCTCCATCACCTCTCCTTACTTCTCTCCTTCTCCCGTCACCTCCTTTCCCCTCCTCCTCAGCTCCTGTCATCTCCAACCAAAAAAAGAAATGAAGGGGAGGAAGCAGGGGTGATGTCAGATGAGGGGACGTCAGTGGAAGAGGTTGAACTTTCTCTGAAGAGTCAGCATGGAAATAATTCATATTCTGCTCAAACATCTTCACGCCGCCACTCTTCTACCTCACGTCCCCTCCATCCTGCTCTGCTCCACTTGCTCTTCACCTCTTCTGCCGTCTCCCTGTCATGTCTTTCTTATTGTTCTCCATGTCTCTTTCTTATTTCAATTATTCGACAAGGTTTTCAGATTTTTCTTTCTTTCTTTTTTTCATTGTCTGAATTTTTTATGTTCAGGAAGGAGATGCTTCTGGAAAGGACACAGAATCTAATGATTATCAAATAATAAAAGACCGACTGAACGCATACTCGTCTGTAATCAGGCTAATATGCTTCACTGGCATCTATTCAAAGCAATTTATCTCTCTTTTCATCTCTCTCTTTTTCTATCTAATGAAACTGTCTCCAATCTTCTGTCCCACAAAACCTAAAAAATGGGTCTTTCACATTATCTTCTGACATGAAAAAAGCTTTTTGTGCTATTATGCACCGCTGGCTCTGACTCAGTATTTGTCTCTCAATCAAAACTCTGACGAGCCTTCCAGTTTATTTTTTAATTGATTTTAAGAATTAATCAGCTGCAGCTCATTGCCAGTTTGATAGAACAACAGCGTATGTTTGTTTTTTTTCATATTTTAAAGCCAGATTTCAGTAAAGTTCCCCAACACATGCTGGGTTAGTGATCTTTGCATCTGATTTTTAATCAGTGTACCGTCACACAGAGCAGAATACAGAAGATCTGTGACGTAGTGGCTCACACAGCTCACAATCTATCACAATTCACAGGTTTTTGTAATGTGTGAAGTGCAGAACAGAAGTGAAAAGTACTGCACAAGCTAATGAGAATCAAAAGTCCTTTATTAAGTCAATGGGGCTCACAAACACTCAAATTGAGGTCAAAGGAAAGTGTTTTAACATTGTAGCCATAATAAGCATGAAAATACATGAATGTATAAGCATTTCAGAGCACTGGTCCCAATACTGATGTTAGGTTATGGTAATAGGGAGGCCCTCCAACCATCCCTTCTAATGTGGGAGGCAACCAATAAGACCACTCCCTCCACAATCATGACCAATAAGATCATGCTCATCACCATCTAACAGGATATGTGGGATTCAACACGTGTGCAAAGTGATATTTAAGGCTATCACATTGTTTAGTATTTTCATGAAGCTCATTCTTTGTACTCATGTGCATGCAGAATTCATAGACACTGAGAATCTTTGCTAAATGGTTTCAACTGACTATTGTTCAGTACATCAAGTGTGAGAATTTGGAGAAACTCTAAGTAGTGTGCAAGAAAGTTATGCTGTTAAAACAGAAGCTAAAACAGCAAATATGACCTTGAGCTTGACCTCAGTTTGGGTAAGGACCCATGAGATGATTGTTGTGTGAAAGTAAAATATGACTAATACTCTAGGAGGAAAAGTGAATCTTGTGAAAATGGAAAAGTGCCTGTAAAATGACAAACTTGACCTTGACCTTGAGCACAATTCGAGTCGAGACTCATTGGTTGATCACTGTGTGCACGACCGATAAAACTCTAGGAGGCGTAGTGATTCTTGTGACACGGACAGATGGATAATGGACGCCTAACCATGGCATAAGCTCATGTGTCCTTCAAGCCAAAAACTCCACATCAAGACCAAGGTCCCTGGATACAGTCCAAACAGTCCCTACACCTGGTAACTAAGCAGGGCTGTACAAAAAAATCCCCTCATGTTTCTTCCACACAATATAACGTCAGTGTGGAAGGTGATGATATATGTTTTAAAATAGCTGTCACATTAGCCGGACGGTGATTCATTTAGTTCACGTCTGGCTCTTTTAAAGTGTCACTAGATCCAAATGTTATTCTGGAAATTAGTCAAGGAGCCCATTAGGTAATTCACAGAAATAATAGGCCCTCATTTTGATAACTGATGAGCCATTTAAGCAAAAATGACAAAAGAAATCACAGGTTTAACCAATCCATGCACAGTAAACGTAATAACCCTGTGTTACCTTCCTTGAAAAATATAAATTTTTCCGTTTTTTTCTTACTGTTTGCTTGCCAAGAGAAAAAACCACTGTAATATTTACTTGTTTTCTTTTTAAACAGATTTTTTTCCCACCAAATTAAACGATTAAGGTGAAAGTGACAATTTTCTTTTACATTTTATTATTCAAATGTAAAATAAATATATGAAGTTTGAATAAATAATGAAATAACACCTTAAAAACTATCTCTGCTTATTTCCCAAACTACTTTTGACCAGATTCAAGCAAAGTAATTTACCACTTTAATCGGAGCTAAAGTTAACAGACTAATCTCTCAGCTCACAGTTTCCCTGCAGACAAAGCAAAGCCTTCTGACTTTTTTCAAAGCAATAATATGTCCAGTTCTCAATAATTAAAATCACACAAGAAGTTGTCATTGATAAATTCAGATCCGCAAGTAAGCTAAACAATTTCTCCTGAGCATTGCTCCCCAATGCACAAAAAACAGGAAAGCGCCGTAATACCGGTTGTAATCGGTTAAAGCTCCCTGTGCTGTGCCGCACGCATTAAAGAAGCTGAAACAAAGCATTTCTTGTTAGGTTCTTGTGTGTGTGTGTGTGGACTGGTGTGTATGCGTGTGTGTGTGTGTGTGTGTGTGTGTGTGTGTGTGTGTGTGTGTGTGTGTGTGTGTGTGTGTGTGTGTGTGCATGCACTCACCGAGGAGTAAAGGTGACCCTCTCCGTTCATTGCGATGTAGAGACCGGTCTTAACTGATTGGATGGCCACGACTCTCAGACCCACAGGAATTAAGTTAAACAGAGCTGAAGACAAAAGGAGACAAACTCAGTTCATGTGTTTGCGCTTCCTGCACACTTGTTGTGTGTCTCTTGTTGAAATGCAGTGCTCCCAGAACTGCTCAGTTGGTTTGGTCAACTGGTGAAGGGTGAAGCAGCCTCCACGGTCTCGTGGGGCTGCTTGCAGGGCTTTTAAATTCTGAATTTTACAGAAGAGAGATGGATTTCTTTTCTTCTATCCCAACACCAGTGCTCATGTCTATTAACATATTTAATATAACTGGATAAGAAATATTATTTGTGCAGCAAAAAAAATCATCCATTGTTCGGCTTAACATGTAAAAGACTTTGTGACCAAAGTCTTCTTAAAAGCGTTGCAGGACAGTGAAAAATGTTTGTTCAATCTGAATCTGAACACCAGTAAAATAAAGATCTGGTGGAGGACATAAGGATATCTTAACCAAGGGCTCTGTGACATTTTAATATGAGCCACTTCTCATTTTTTCCAGAGGCACAGTCCACCTCTCAGCTCCATCGGTCAGTGTTATTTAAATAGAACAGCAGTCAGTGATGGTAAAGAAACAGACGGCTGGTTGCACCCATGTAGCCCGGGGGCTAGCGTCACCGGTGGTTTTGTTCACTTCCTGCAATCACGTAGCATCTTTTATCTTCTTTTCTTTTCTTAAACTGAATAATAGATAAATAATCTAGAATTATAACTCAACATATACACAGAACTTTAAACCTGAATATCAGTAGATGACAGACATTATTTACTCTTTGAGGGGTCAACTAAGGAATTCATTTAGGCAGTTTACAAGAAGAAGAAATAACCTATGGCATTTTTGTGGCTCTCCATTATCACTGTGCTTTCTAATTATGTTCTTAGCTCTATGAGAGTGACTTCAATTTTACCAAAACTGCTTTACAAACATCAGTAAGACAGTAATGGATTCTGCATGCGAGAGAATCAGGATTAAAATTAAATTGATGCAAAAACGGAGCAAATAACCCAATCAGGCCTTGAGTGTCACTTCAGTTAAACAATCACAAGCAGCAAATCTTTCAATTTTAAAATAAACCCGCAAAGACAAAGGCAGGGCATGAAAAATCACCGACAATATGCTCACGATTTCCATTCTGATATAGTTTTTTAATCTAGATCCTCGGATATGAAAAGATGAAAATAATCACGCCCATCGGCAGTTATGACCTTTCAAGGTTGTTAAAATTCTTCTGTCTCTCGCTGAGGTCGGCTAAAGTGGTGCCACATTTAACTCGTGTGATCTGCGTGCTGACAGCACCGACACACAAACAGCATCAAGCAAGGTTTAAGGTGAATCCTTCTTTCTTTGTGTACACAGAGGAGAATATTTTCAATGTAATATACAGCTTTGGTTCCTCAGGTCAACGTAAACTAATCGTGTGATAGATTAGCTGTAACCTAACATCCACAGCATTTTTGTTAACTCATGATGTCTACCTTTGATTTTATTCAGCTATACTATTTTACATATCTAAGTTTCATTAGAAGTCTGTTGTCCATTCCCTCGCTTCCTCTCACCTACCTGAACCTCTCCAGCTGATAAAAAAAAAGCATTTTATTAGGTTTTTCATTCTCCGTTGCATTCTGTGAATCCAGATCTAGACTTTACATTATTGTCTTATTGTGCGGATGCTTTCCTCTATCGCTGCCGGTATAATTGTCTCGGGCGTTTGTGACTCCTCTTTTGATTAGCTGCCGCGTCCCACGGCTCGAGCTTAAAGATGTCGTCGTTTCATGTTGTGAGTTTGAGGCCCAGCTTCGAAACATCCGCCTCTGAGATTTCTGCCTCCAACAGCAACTGTGTTTTTCCTACGACAATGTCCCAGATACTCTGGATAATCCACAGAGTTCACTGTCAACTGCTGAAAGTTTTATACGACTGTCAGGCAATGAACTCCTATTGATGTGATATGCATCCACCAACCGTATACTGTATTTACCCTTAGGTATAGATACTTGCTGACTAACATTTGGAGTATTTTTTTCGACAGCTGAGACCTTTAGAAAGGAAACGAGTGCACACATTATCGCGTAAAAGCATTAAAAAAAACAACCATGACCTAAAATGAAGGTCACAACAGTGCATGTGCTCTTTTCTTTGTAATCAAAGGCTGATTGCACCTGGGATATCAGAGCCCTCATTAATCAAGGTTGCTTAGAAATGGTTGTTGATTTCTCAACCAACATTTACAGTGGAAATATGCCCAAGCACACCTGCGAGGAATCAGACTCGATAGATACCACAGTTAGTCAACCACCATCGTGCTGCACAGCCTTCATTAACATGAAGACATGAAACTGATCAGAGGTGCTGACAGCTGTCCCTTTAAATGCAGCAGGAAATGTTACTGACCAGACAAATGAAAAATAAATAAATAAATAAATTGCAGCTTGGCAACAAGCTTTGTCTCATCTACTTACTGCAGACTCGTTGTGGTGGAAATGTTAAAAATAAATAAATTAATGTAGATGTGAGGACATTTGGCAAAATAAATAAAAAATAATAATTATAGTAAATAAGTAGAACACTACCGCAAAAGGCGGACCGCAGAGCTCAGGCGGCTCGGCCAATGTGAAAAGGACACTTTGGATGAGTGAGTGGCACGCCGCAGTGATTACTGATTAGCATTTGATTTTCTCTAAGCCCAGTACATCAGAATATTACAACAAAGCTACATCAATCAATAAGCTGTCCATCTGCCGCTCCTCCCCCGGGGGGCTGGGTTGGGTGTAGAGGGTCCGATAAAGTGAGCCTTAAAAAATAAATAAAATAAACTCTAAGAGCAGCCACTTGTCCCAGAACATTTGGTCAGCTCTAAGAAAATGTCAAATGTCCCAAATGGAGCAATGATAAACACTCTGTTAATGTCTCATTGCTTCTTTCATGACTGCAGCTTCAGTCATTGCCACCAGTTAAAAACTGTTGAGTGCAGATCACTGTGACTGAACGGTAAAGCTGAAGAGCATGTTACTAATTCCCTTGCAAACTGAGGAACCTCTATTTAACCACTTATAACTACTGTAAAATATTTATTGAATATCTATCTTGTCTTTTTTTCTCTCTTTCCCAATGGACTCTCCTCTTTAACAGTGGGAAAAAAAACACGTGCCCCAACCTTCATATTAGATGAGGGTCAAGAGATTGACACGTCATCTCTAGATACCCAGGCAGCCTTGAGAAACAGTGTCAGTAGTTTTTACACTGCTATGAAATATATTTGGTTTATAACGCTCCTCTCATTTCTCTCTTATTTACTGTAGATACTGGTTGACGTGCCTTGCGTACGTGCATCTGTCAAGAGTGTGCAACTGTCTGTCCAGGAGGCCAATTATTAGCAATGGCTCTGACCTCTATATGACCCAAATGATGCTTAAATGTTAAAAAAGGTGTTTTGCCACCAAGAAGCACAAGGGAACATACATGAACTGAGAGCTTTTCTTACATATCTTAATAAAATGTTTAATCATTGTGTTAAAAATGCTAGTTTGATCACGAATGAGAAACTATTTATCATGTAAACGTTTGCGGCTCATGGATAGCCTGAAAAACTCAGAGAGGATGTCACTGAATGTGTATTCAGTCTAATTCCAATTTACTTGTGTTGTTTATGCAGCAGCACATGCATGAGATACTTTTAATTAATGTGTGTTTTTGATAATTAATTAGGTTTTACATAAATAAATTCATGCTTTTTCATGCATTGAGGCATGTGTGGCATTCACGATAATTTGCGTGCCACCTAAAGTTTAAAGGAAGCTCTTTTCCACATAATGTAAATTCTGAAAAGCAAACACATCTGTAGTTTTAGTTGCCATGAGCAGATGTTGTAAGAAAGCAAATAAAATACTCTGTCACTTTACAAGTGACAATTTGGCAATCTGGCCATTACGTTAAAGCAGTTTCGTGTAGACTTCTTACATAAAAATAGCATTACACCTCATGCTACTAATCTGTACAATAAGAACTGCAACAAACTTTGGAACATATTGTTGTTAGCAGACTGTGAAAAAGCCTTGTCCACCTTTGACACCGTTTTCCACAACAGAAATACACATTTGGGCTGTTTGTACAGTCGTGGTAAAAAGAAAATACACCTTCTGTTAAATTTAAGGTTTTATATATCAGGACATAATAAAAAAGAACATATGGTCTTTAACAAGTCTTAAAATGATTTGAAAACATATTTAAAACATACCTGTCATTATTCATTTAACAAAAGCCAAAATGCAGAAGTAATGTGTGGAAAGTACACCCACTCAGTAGCTAGCTACCTTTAGTATCAACTTAATCGTAATCATTCCCTCTGTGACCTTTGGTCCACTCTTCTTTACAACATTGCTTCAGTTCTTTGAGGTTTGCAGGCATTTGTTTATGAACAGCTCTGTTAAGATCCCACCACAGCTTTATAATCAAGTCAACCTTGATTATTTTCTGTTGTAGATTTGCTGCTGTGCTTGTGATCTTTGTCCTTTTGCATCATCCGATTTGGGGCTTTAGCTGTAGGACAGATGACCTCACATTTGATTCTAGAAATCAAATTTATTTAAAGTTATTTAGTCGACTGTGAGAAGTTCATGGTCAACTAAATAACTGTAAGGCACCCAAATCCTGTGGTTGCAAAACAAGCCCAAATTATCAGTACGCTACCACCGTGCTTGACGGTTTATATGAGGTGTTTGTGCTGCATTTGGTTTTTCCCAAACGTGGTGCTGTGCATGATGACCAAACAGCTTCACTTTGGTCTGGTCTGTCCAAAGCACATTGTTCCAGAAGTCTTGTGGTTTGTTCAGATGTAATCTTGCAAACCTAATCCATGCTTTCCATGATCTTTTTAGAGAGAACAGGCTTTCTCCTGCAACACTTCCAAACAATCCTTACATGTTCACTATTTTTCTCATTGTGCTGTCATGAACTTTAACATTTAACACGCTAACTGAGGCCTGTAGACTCTGAGGTGTAGCTCTTGGGATTTTTGCAGTTTCTCTGAGCATTGCATGCTCTGACCTTGGGGTGGATTTGCCAGGACATCCACTCTTGGGAAGACTGTCGGCTATGCTGAATGTTTTCTAGGTTACTGAACAACCTGGTCTCACTGTGGAATGATGAACTTCAAATGGTTTGGAAATGACCTTATAACCCCACCCAGACTGACAGGCAGCAACAGTTGTTTCTCTAAGAAAATAACTGATAGAAAGGGATCATTGCCTTTCTATCTTGGTATTGTATAAACACACACCTGAATGCAACAGACCAGCAAACTTCCCAAACTTCTGCTTTTATAGAGGTGTTCACACCTGCTGATGATCAGTTAACCAAGTGCATTTGATTAGCAGCACCTGTCTGATACTGACCTTCTTAATTCCTATGGAAGCAGTAAAGGCACACTTAATTATTTTACTTAATTATTTTACTTAATTATTTTACTTAATTATTTTTGTTGCCATATTATATTATATATGATATTTATATAGTTTTAAGACCTTCTGAGGAACAGATGATTTTTCATTATGTCCTTATGAATAAAACCTTAGACTTGAAAGAGGGTGCACTTTCTTTTGACTATGACTGAATATCTCCAGATGTTTTATTCCTTACATACACATGATTGTTTATGATGTCTTCCAGTGTGTGCATGTGTGCGTGAGTGTGGGTGTGTAGCGTGTCTACTAACAGGAGTTGGTGCTGTCGTCTTTGGTCCCGTCCAGACTTCCATCCTGGCCCATCTGGAGATAGAAGCCCTGCCTGCAGAACAACCTGGTCACTATGCCCTTCAGCTGTGGTTCTACACGCCACAAAACACAGACAAAAGACAGAGAGAGGAAGAGTTGAAAAAACAAGCTGATCTTCAAATCAGAGCATGCCGCACATTGTAAGGACCCGTGCATATGGTTAAGCAACACGAGACAAAACCAAGTGGTGATTTGTGTCCGTTTCAACGCTGATTTATGTAGAAAATTCCTGCTCTGAACTCACATCCTGCGCACATCTCGGAGGACGTATTTGTGGCACAGTACAGTTTAAAAAGAAGGACAATGTGACCACATGAAGCCTCCTGCATCCTGAGGGATTTCCTGTGGAGAGACTAGTCAAGCACATCCAATCCATTACAGGATTCTTGGACTAATCCGTCCTTCGTGGTCATTGTTCCACTTGAATAACATTGATAAATTATTTCTGAACCTTTGATGGTAAAGTGCAGCCTTAAATAGCTTTGTGTCTACTGTGCTCTGTCATGATTTACCAACATCTTTGTATACACGTGCTATTCTGTCTGCTCTAATGATTTCTCTTTATCTCAAGCACTTTTCCCCCCATATTATTTTAAAGCTCAGATTCAAATACAACGTACGTAAATACTTAATAACCGCCGCAGATTTTGAAACCTCTGCAATAATTAAAAAGCACATCTAATGTAGCAAACAGAAGGCTGTGCTCTCGGCTATTTCATGTCACTACAATTAAGCAGAAGCTGCATTTGCCTCTCGCCGTTTGGTTCCGTGCATCCTGTATTCGTACAAGGAACAACTAAAACAAGACAAAATGACAAAAGTGACAGCGGGCCTGAAGGAGAAGGTGGAAACGCACGAAATGACAACGGACATGTAAAGCAGCTGAGAGACAGACAACAGACTGATTCACTAGACAAAGATCGAGATCGAGAGAGTCACAGAAGGACAGAGAGAGACTGAAAATCGGACGAAACTGACTGGGTCTTAGTTAGGCATTTAGGCGCTTCTTCGACAGGTACTAACAGTTATTTTCTCTAACATCTCTCCCTCTGCACAACGCTCATCCACACAAACACACACACAGTGGTTGCTGAAGCTGATTATCTAAAATGACATCTCACAAACATACAGACACACGTACACACACACACGCGCGTGACTACGCCCATTCTCCCTGCATAACACACATCGTGACTTCGCAGCTATAAAAAGGGGTGGGAATCCCCTTTGAACATGTATGTGAGAGACAGAGAGGGACTCTGTGGAGGTATACCCTAATGCATAGAGAAGGGAAAAAAAGCTGCGAGTGACCCAGTTAATGAGGACCATGACCATGTGTGTGTGAGAGAGGGAGACAGAGAGGGAGAGGGGTGTTTTCCATCTTTGCGTAGAATCCATCTTGTGCAGCAGGGGAGAAGGAGGAAAGAGGAGCCATGACGCTTGTAACCAGCACTTGAACTGCAAAAATTCACAGCACACAACCAAGCACGATATGCGGTGGCGTCTGTAATAAAATCTTAGTTAGAATATAGAGACGGCTATGAAATCACAAGGGAAGGATCGATCGCATTTTATACTAAAGATTTCTAAATAATATAATAGATACTTTCAAATGCTCCTCGGTAGAAATCCATTTTATTCTTGCCTCTCTCTTGTAAAAAATAAATAAATAAATCATGCATTTAAGTAAACATGTTTCCAGCTGACAGTTTGGGTATTTCGTTTTGCTTTGTGATCCCATATAACTCTCAACATTTGAATCTAAAGTCAGGGAGCACAGCGCCTGCTTCAGAGACGCTGAAATCAGTCACATTTCAATCTATCCTTGTTCGCGTGACGCGTATTCTCAGACAGCTGTAAATTTAATTCATTGTCTCTCATCCTCATCTTTTTCCCCCCATGGTGTGCCATCAACTAAAAT
Organism: Haplochromis burtoni; assembly: GCF_018398535.1. Taxonomy (NCBI): domain Eukaryota; kingdom Metazoa; phylum Chordata; class Actinopteri; order Cichliformes; family Cichlidae; genus Haplochromis; species Haplochromis burtoni. Next base: position 146,878 of record NW_024582401.1, read on the forward strand.
GCATTAATAAAACAGAGTGTGAAATTTATTTTTGCATTAGAGCTAAACCTGGAGGCACAGATGAGACCTTTCAGTCGGGCTTTGCCTTGATACATCTGTCTCTCGGTAGGCTTTAAAAAACCCTGTCTGATATGGATATACTGCAGCAGGTGGATTTTAATGGCAGCATGTAATAAAAGAACACGTTTTCTGGCTGGTGTTGTGACTCTGCCGATGGGAATTTACAAGGACGGGCGATTTGTTTAACGGAACAATTTATTTCCAAGTTGGGCTGCAAAAATCACAATATGTGTGACGTGTAAACTTAATCTACAGAGAAGAGCGCAGGAATCTCCTTTTTTACAGAAGGGTGGCAAATGAGTCGTGCTAACATGGCTTCTCAGACTGTGGGGTGTCCCCCACTGTGTGTGTGTTTTTTGGGTTACTGAGGTGTGGCAGAAAAAGTCTGATTAACCACTGCCTTCGCTTGAAAGGTCACAGCAAATCAATCCGAGGTTGTTCTGAGAGATCCCCTCTATCCTGTGATGAAACGCTTCTACCCTGATGGGAATGATCTCTTCCAGCCTCCGTGCTGCACGTGAGGGTTCACTGAATGGTAGGACTGACTCATTATGCTCGGCTCGGGCTTGTCGTCAGCTGCGATGGTCGTCGTGGAAGGTCAGGTGATCATAGAGTCATGAAATGTTTTGTGGGTTTTTTTGTGGCTGAGAGACATCAGTCAAGGCTGCCATCTGTTGTGACGTAAGTGATGTCGTCAAGAAAGAGGTGCTAGCTAGCAGGTTCCAGTTCCACAATCTGCACTAGCAACATAGCTCCTCTTTAGCTTTGTCTTATTTACAGGCGAGAGAATATAAAGTTCTGAACAGATGGTGAAGCAAAAGTGACAGAAGTCCTCTGGAAGACCCCCCCCCCCCCCCCAAATAAAAATCATCATTCATGGTCTTTCATGGTCAAAACACTAAATAAACAAATATCTTTTCTGATAATTTTGTTGTTGAGTTCTTCATTTGTTCCCCGTCTGTATATAACAACCTACCTAACTCCATAAGATGATCGAATTCAACTGTGTTAGCCTTCACCTGAACACCACGCTTTCAGGAGTTTAGCGTGAAAACAATACACTCATGTATTTAAAAGTGGTGAATGTTGGTCTTTGCATAACTCGCTGCTATAAAAGATGAAAAAAGACACACACACACAAAAAATCAATAACCCTCTAAGAGTCACCTGCTCATCCACTCACTCCTTCTCCCACCGTACGAAGCAGCCGCTGCTACAGTCATCTCCCCACTGTCGTCGAGGTGACATTCCCACAATTCCCAGTATCTCCCCTCCATCCTGTCTGTTGCTAGAGAAATTCCCATTCTTGGGTTGCCATGGCAACAGTCTCGTGATTCCAGACTGTTCCAGTGAAAGGGTATTCCCCAGTCCGCACACACACACACACACACACACACACACACACGCACGCACGCATGCACACACAGAGCTAAATTTTCTCCACGATGTGATCTGATTCAATCAGTCAGCCAATCAGGCTGCCACGCTGATTTGACATGTCGTATTGTCTGTTAATTCGCCCCAGTCTGAGTCTACATGCGGCGTAAAATACGGTTTGCAACACAAGTGTCTCATACAAACGAGACGCTTGAAGACCTTCTCTCTTTTTCTTTGCACACACGCACACACCGTCTCACCAAACAAAAGCACCCGAGCGAAGAATTCACGTCCAGAAACCGAGTGCACCAATTTCATCCTCATTTGCATCAACGTGATTAGTGATTAGAGGAACAGGCGCTGCTGAAAAGGGGGCATTTATATGAATCTAGAGATATAAATAATACAAGTCCTTAACCTGAATTTTTTCATAATGAGACAGGCTGATCAAATTTTATGCCAAGCCTGAGCCACATCTTCATCGTTGCTTCAATGCTGCGCTGTGCTGGTACTTTTTCACAGGCTTTTCTAGCCTTGACAAGAGCACCGTCCTTCATTGATTATCTATACTGCTTCTTATTATGCATTGACTGCAAAGCACGGGAACACCCTGTGCAGACATGCAGCTTCACAGACGTAGCATCTGGGCAAACGGAGGTGACAGAGTGAGCCACAGAGCTTCCCCTCGCTGCGATGGGTGACAGTCAGTCACCGGCTTTAAAATGTGGCAGAATATTGGCAATTTGGCACCTGATCCGTGGAAATCCGTTTTACTGAGTGCAACTCAGTCCAGATTCAGGTTCATGTGGCAACATGGAAGCAGCTCAGTTGCCTTTTAGTTAGGTTCTGCCTCTTGGGAGAGGGTCTGCACGTGATCAGAGGTCAGCCTGGAGAAAACATTCCTACTGCAAGGCCTGAGTAAATGCCAGGTCAGGTTTTTATGTCCTGGATAAAACACTTACAGGTTTAAAAGAAAAATCTGTTTTTTTATGACTAGAAACAAAAACAACTAGAAAAAGCAACTATATCTCTTTAAATGAAGAAAAATTTAACCAGAAATTAAAGATCTGTGCACGCACATGCATGTTATCACTAATTGCAAGCACAGATTTAATGGTCTCTCTTAAGAAAAGTAACTTTGCTTCTGATTGATTCGGGAGAGATTAAAGATGAAATCATTCATAATTTGTTGCTCATCATATCTGTAGACGGTAATTTATTTTGTGTTGTCTGATAAATTGAAACCAACGTCCATTTGTTGCAATGTCTGGACTTGTCAAAGTTCATGATCATTTTAAACACTGAAGGCTTTTTTTAAATGATGGCGAAAACACGTGTTGCGTCTCTATACGCAAGACATTCCTCGCTTCAGCTGCACTTTTCTTTTGTTTCGTGCTCTTGTGAGTCCCATGCTTTAATGTAAACATGATTCCAACTGACAGCTGTGATATTTATGATTCAAAATAAGACTTTACCTGCCCAGCATCCGCCTTTCACCACAGAACAGAAATCAAAGCACACTGCCCCGTTTAACTTTATGTGACGCACTGAAGAAGCGGTAATTTTTTTTTTTAAAGTGTCATGTTCAGTATTTTATTTGGGGAAATATTTGTTTATAAAATGTATTGAAACAATGTATTTTGTATGCAATGCATCTGCTCTAATTAGCCCCAAAGCCAAGAATGAGAGTGTATGACACCAGGTGAATGTTTTTTTAAAGCACAATTTCTTTATTTTTTTGGCAACAATTGTTTTATTTTTGTTTGTTTTTTCATTTGCTTGTCTGTCGTTTGGCAATCAAATCCTCCAGTGATGGCAGCAGCTCTTAAGTGAAGCTGATTTCACTGCAGGATTTAAAGACTGTTGACTAAAATCCACCCACACCAGTGTGATGAGTTCTCTGCTCAGATGTCTAATTACTAATAATAACAACTAACAAAGAATAACTGTGGACGAGAAGGCGCTTTGGTCAGATATCACATTTTCAGCAGTAAGAAGCACGCAGATATAACATGTGTGTTCGAGTTATTGAGTAATGGAGGCTGCGGATCATTGTGAGTTGGGTGTGTATGTGTCTCCTTCACAAAACCTCTGGAAGACAGTAGGGGATGTTGGCAAATCTTTCTCATTTTAACACACACACACACAAAGCACAGACACTATGGATGTTGCCAAGCTTCCACCAGCAGCTCTCACAGCTGAGAACACAGAAATGGAGGGAGGCAAGGGAAAACAACGGGTGGAAAGACAGGAATACCTAAAAGGAAGGAGAAGGATGCAGGGACGCAGGACGAGGTGGAGAGTGTGGGGGTGATGAACCAAAGGGCAGGAGATTAAAGGAGGTGAGGAAGAATGAAGAAGGGGAAAAGGCGAAAGTAGGAGAAAGAGACTGAGAGAGAAGAAATTGAGGGATGAAAGCAAGGAAGGAGATTTGAATGGAAAGGAGAGCAGTACGCTGAGGAGACGATAAAGAGAGGAAAGGGAAAATAGGGGAGGAATGAGGAGAAAGGATAGGAGGCCACAATGCACAGGAAGTGACTAGGTGAAGCTTGAACAACAGATAAAAAGATCTAAGGCAGGTGGGGAAGATTATGGTGCGGGGGAGGAGGTGGAAGAATGAAGAAGAGGAGGAGAAGAAAGGAAGTGAAGGGAGGGAAAAATTTCTGAGGAAATGGAGGTGAAAGGTGGAGAAATGTCAGCACGAGGTGGGAAAAAATAGAAAATTAAGAAAAGAGGACAGGAGAATTGAAAGGAAAGACGATTAGGAAAGAAAGGAGATAAGGATGAAAGTTGGCAAGGTGAGAAAGGAAACGAGAAGGAAACACAGGAAAATAAGATGAGAGAGACGAGAGAAGGGTGGGAGCGGGGGGGACAATGGAGAAGCGAGACCACCTCCAACTCCCACCGAGCTCTGGAATCAGGCTCTCAAATCCCCCACAAATTTTCCCATCAGTCACCAGACCAAACCAGTGACAACAAATTCATATCGGCGCAACTCCTCACATTTGCCACCCCTCCATATCATCCCCCCACCTCCTCCTCTCATTTCCTGCCTCCCTCTCCCCTCCCCTCCCGCACGCCGTCACCTGCTGGTTTCTCACACAATCAATTGATTACAACAGCACTTATCGTCTCTGCTATTGAACGCTTTCTATAGCGCACCATCACAACATTCTCATTAATCTACATTCACTTCTACGTGTAATCACTTCCCTTTGTGGCAAAGAGCCCGTCCCATGATGTAACAATGATGTTAATTTGGATTTGAGTGGGCCTTGAGAGCTGAATGGTGGAAAATTTTCCTTACTTTTTTCCCTTTTCTTGTTTTGTTTTTTTACCTCCACATAAACAAATCTGTTTCCATATTTCTCTATAGGGAGGAAACAAGAAATAAAGGTTAATTTGTTGCTGTCATTGCTTAGTTTTGGGTTTTTTTGTCTGACATTTTGCTAGTGTTAAGGCAAAGTGTGATCTTGGTGATAAGGCACTTTCAATTATGAGCTGAAAATGAGAGAGCCAGGCAGAGGTCCACATAGAGACAGGCAGAGAGAGAGAGGCTAGACAGACTAATCTGCGGCTTCAATAATGGATGTACCTAGAAACTACTGAACCATAGGGCACAACAAGGCATGACAGTGCGCGCGCGTGTGTGTCACACTACAGAGGGGAAAGAGAGATGGAGGATACAGAGAGAGAGGGAGACTGGGGCTGAGTCTGGCAGTGTGTATTTTTGCATGTTCGGGGTGCTTGCGCGTGCGTGTGCTCGTGCGTATACGCGTGCCCCAGCCTCCCAGGGCGTGAACGTGAAGGAGATTGTGCACAAAATGTGGCCGTGCGTAAAAGTGCATACCCGCATGCGTGTGTAGAAGCGCGCGCGCACGTGCGTATCAATAGGTTTGCGTCCCTGCAACCGTGTGTATGTGTGCATGCATGTGCAACCCCCCCTCCTCCACACCTTGCCTCCGTAGCCTCCTCTTCTTCAATCCAAATATCCGGACTTTGGAGAAGATGTCGACCAGATTCCCGTTGCACAGCCCCTGCTTCTTACCGGGGCTCTTCCGCCGCCGGTGAGCAGTCGGTCGGTGGGCGTGTTGCTCTCTTGCTTGTCGCTTCTGCCGGATCAAACCGCTGGCGATTGCCGCTGCCATGGCTCAGCCGATACAAAAACAGCCTTGTCTCCGTCCTCGTCTCCAGTCTCTTCAGTTGTGTCCACCGGAGGGGACGGAGCGCAGACGAAACCAGACACAAACCTCCAGTCTCCGCTTTACCGGCTATAACGGCCCCATGCTTCAGCCACAACGCGGTAAAGTCCAAGAAAAATAAAAAATTTTTTTTTAAAAAAAATAATAAACCACACCGCTTCACGTTACTGCATATTTTCTGCTGCCGATATTCTTCTGGCCATAGATTTGAAACGCACAGCGGTTTACCTGTCCGTCACGTTTCACCGGTCTGTCTGTCAGTCAGGGAACAGCAGCTGTCACTGAACGGCTCCTCCAAACAATCTTTCCACACCCCGCTCGTCAGTTTGTGCTCCCATGGTCAACGGGCGAGACCGGCAATTAAAAAATATATCTGAAAGACACAGCAGTGCCTCAGAAAGCAGTTGCGTCCTCTCCTCTGAAAAGCGCCCGTTTGTATTCCGCTGACTGAAGCGCGAGGCGCGCGTGCTGCCGGCGCGAGCCCATCCAGCTGTGTGCAACTAACGAGAGTCACAAGGAGCATCACCGGAAAGAGGGCGGTTTGTCTTTCACAGTGAAAGCCTCATAGCCCTCTCTGTGGTTCCAAAAGGGTTGTGCGCATTAATGAGCCACTTGACGGCAAAGAAAATAAAAATATTTAGATCATAAAAAAAGATTATTATTATTATTATTATTCAAGTCTGACTCTGTTATTCTACTCTGATTGTTCCGTGATTTAACAACCTGTTGCTGCCATCAAGGGGTCAGTTTTATACATTTTAGGAAAAAATGTCACAAATTTGTAAAAACATTTATTATGTATTTATTTATTTAAAAAACATTTAATGACTTATGCTCGCCTTTCAGTGTAAACTAAGTGTAGCGTTATTGTTAAATTTGTCCTGCAATAGTCTGATTCTTATTTACTGTAATTATTGTTTGTTTGTTTTGTTTTGTTGTTTTATTGAACCTTTAATTAATTAATTAATATATTTAATTTTTTTTCTACGCCTAATTGAGAAAAGCTGTTATTTTTAATGCTTTAAGAAAAGCATATATAAATAAATTTAGGCTTCCAGTTCGGAAACTGTCCCGTTAAGTTATCATTTGGGGTATGTGTCAAAGCTTCAGCGTCAGTTACGGCGCTTGTTACTTTGAAGGTAATGACCGGATGTCCTCGCGTTGGTACCCTCAGGTTATTTGACGCTTGAAAGCGCGAGCGCTCTCTACCTGAAAGCACACGGCTGCTGGAGCCACGCGCCGGGCGAGCGGCCACACACGCGCTCTCAAAAACAACTGGTCATCCTCGGGCCGGTGGGGAGGAGGGGACGACGTCACCGGCTGGAGCGGCAGCAGGTGGGTTTTACTCTGAAATAAAACGCAGGTAAGTGCAAGCTGCGAACTTCTACGGTCCTTTACGCGCGCCTTAGTCCTGCTGTGGCTAATAATTTATTTAAAATGTTTCTAATTAAACGCACAGCCACTGTTTACGTAGGAGTTTACGGTGTCACTGTGCTGTGAGACCTCAACAGGACAGCCATTAATGCTAAACGTTCTGGTTTTAGCATTTTCGTGATTGGTTTTCAGGAAACTTAACAGCAGTAGCTGGTTTTCAATTTAGGATCTGCATACATTGCTTGACCCGTTAAGATGCAAAATACTGTTGCTATTTGGCTATAAAATCTCTCTGCAAACACTTTGGGTCTTTAAATTGTGATACATTGCAATGAGTTTAAGAAGTAGCTCAGTCAAGTAACTTAAGTAATCAAGTGAGGTACGGGTCAACTTTCAGGTAGATTTATGGTATCAGCTTTGTAAAATCTCAGCTATAGCCGAGAAAGGGAAAATTCTGGAGGGCTGTTTTCTTTTTATGCCAGTCTGGCCCTTGATTAAATTTAATTTCCCGCCTTTGATTTATATCCATTAATGTCTCAAGTGTTTTCTATGGACGTGGATATGTTTAAAGACATAAAGCACTGTGCTGGCTTCAGTTCCGCTTTTTCTTACATTCACCAGCTTCCTTCTACTTATTTCATTCTATAGTGGCAAAAAATGAACAGTGCTTTAGCCAGTGAAGCCTGTTCTGCTCATTACCACCTCACATATCCCCGCTGTCTGTATTCAGCTCAGGAAAGGCTGTCTGAATGAGTGGTTTAAAAATGCAAGAGTTGGGCTCCACTGATAGCCTGATAAATTGCGGGGCAGCCTTGCCTGTGTGGTTTGCCTACAGTGCACATGCTTGTATATATATATATATATTACAGGTGCAGGTTTCCGGCTGTAAGGTTACACCACGGGACGGACTACACGATACTCACCCACAATGTGACAGCATGTGGGGCAGTAACAGCTGTAACTCAACCCTGTGCGCTGACGTCACACCTCTATTTCTAAGCAGGTAAATGCACCATAAGGACACCTTACATTTAATCACCCCCCAAACAGTGAAACTCACTATTATTATTTTGAAAATTTATGTTTTGCCTAAACTTCACAAGCCTGCCTGAATCTGTCTTTTTCAGTACTGCATGTAGGTCAGCCATCTCTCCAGAATAAAGAGCTGGGCTGGGACCCAGTTGGACACAAAGAGCATTGAAATGAATTTCCCCCACTTTCTTCTGGGGAAACTGATATCAAAGAAAATCCCGAAACCGTCGCCAGTCTATCTGTCTTTACGATGAGTAACAGGGCCGTGGGGTTAGGACCCGTGGGTCTTTGAAGACGCGCCGGCTAGAACCTCAATTTTTTATCAGAGAACGACACATTTGATCAAGTTGGCACGGTGCAGTTCTCTGCAGATATGCGGCAGCAGTGATACCAACGTGTGCTTTAAATATGCTGGGCTAAACTTCAGTGTGGAGGAAAATACGCACAGCTGTAATTCAGTTTAATTTAGCTTTTGCATATTCATAATTTAACCAGGAAGCACAAGGTGCTTTTGGTGGTGCCCTGCAACCAGAAGGTGCAGTTTGGTGATTAATGGTAATTACTATACTTGATAGTATTCATTTTTCCCTGCAGGTAAATCCTTTTGATTCTGGTATAGTCTGGGGCTAAAATTATTACTGTGTTCACTTTAAAATATATATGTTTTTAATTATTCTTGTTTTGTTTTTTTACTATAGTTTCTTTATCTTACTTTAAAAATTCTCTGTTATAAAACTTTGCAATAATAATGAAAGTGCTATCCTGTCATAGGTCTTTTTTTGTCCTTGTTGTGCGGCTTCAAAAAAATGACTTTAGGGCAGTGGGATGTGATTAAAAAATAATCGGATGTTGCTGTGAGGCTTCCTGACGTCAGAAGCAGGTCAGGAACACTTGAACCAAAATATTTCAGCACCAGAGACAGCGACAGCCCTGTCACCCTGCTTCCTCTCTCTCTCTCTGCATGTGGAGAACATGGATTTTAACATACACACACACACACACACACACACACACACACACACACACACACACACACACACACACACACACACACACACATTGTGTTTTTTTAAGAAGGTAACACAGAAATATGATGTATGTTGGTCCTCATTGCCACTAGGTGGCAGCAGAGCCTGTCTAAGCGAAGGACCAGTGCAGCAGAAGTCCTTCATTAACATGATGACTAACAGTAAGAGAAAAACTCAAATGACTGTAAAACCTTTAACGTTAATGATTTAATGAAGTCCTGAAGAGTCTATCAGATCTTTCATCTCTGAGAGATCAAACTGTGTCATTGCCACTGTGTCCTTAACGTTGTCCTAATGTTATATTTAACTGTGCTTAACAGACCCAAGATCCAACAGCAGCATGACGTCGTCACCCTGCATGTATTGTCCCATTTCAGCAGGTATCTCTGAAATTTCTGGCAGTGATGACGCGCTGCCATTAAAGCATTTCTCTCTGTTTTTTTCCTCCCAGACAGCAAGAAAAAAAGAAAAAAGAGAGCAAAGAAAGTGTTGGTGTGTACTTGCGTGAAGATGACAGGTTTTTTCTTTTTTTATCCAGGTCACTTCAAGTAAGGGAGTCATGAATAAATCAAAGCTACATTTCCATTAAAATTCAACTCCACAGCTGCTTTTTATAACATCCCAGGGAGGTGGGACACTGCTCAGAAGCTTCAAAAAGGAAAAGCCTCGCCTTCTTCCATCCACTTATTCCACTGCCCACAGCCTCAAAAAACAAAAAACTTTACAGGGAAACAGAGTCAAAGGGAGACAACACAAGATCACAAACACACCAGACATGCATAAACTATAGGATGCAACATTGTGATTCGCTTTCTTTCTAAATCCATTCAAAATCTTCTCCTTGAGAGGAAACACACTGAGAGATACTGTTATCTTCTGTCTCAACATTTTCCACACACCGAAGTGTTCTTCTCAGCCTGCTCAGAGGCAGCGGCGCCCTCTACGGGCACTAAAGGAGACCGGCACTCACCCCTCATTCCTTCACCTCAACTTTTCCCTATCTCACTCTCATTATAATGTACTCTGTCATCCGCTGTGAAGACATTTTCATCCACAGGGATGAAAATGTATTTTTTATTGCAGCAGTAAAGCTCAAATTTGGTGGTGGCTGCACTAAGCTTTTCTCACGGTTTATGTATATAGTTATGGTTGCTTCAAACTGCAATCAAAAAAAACCCTTTACAAAAGTAAATCTGTGGTCATTAAAGAAATTAATTGCCTCAAAACATTAGCAATGAAATGCTAACAGAAGAAGAGTGCCTGTGACATTTTGAGGTGTTTGTTCTCAGACACAAACACCAAAGTGCTGCCAAGAAAGAGAGAAAAAAAAGAATTATTGTACAGTTCTGGCAACAAACCACCAAAACTGCTCGACTACCTTGAGAGAAGCGCGCAAACATGTTGAACATGTTGGATGTGGGAGGGTGAAGCTGGCTTCTTTGGTTCTTGTAGGGCACTTTTATTTTCCTTTAGTGGCATTTTAACTGTTTGAACAGGGCGCTACTCCAATGAAGCGAGACCTTACTGCTTCTTGTACAGCATGTAGGAGAATCATGTCCTCATAAGTTTGTGTTTTGGGGTCAGATAACAAGCAGCATAATTTGATTGATACACGCAGATCCCCATCCAGCACCTTCGAGGTAAACTTGAACGTTAACTTTATCACCCGGCACCCAACATCAAATCCCTCTAACGTTAAAACAGAGTTCCCAAATTAGTTATGAATGAAACAATCCTAAAACAAATCAAGAAGTAGAAGGGTTTGCTTTCAAACCTATTGATTGTTGATTGTTTCACAGTGTCCCAGTTCTTAGAAAAATCACCCAAAGTTTGAAAAGATGGGAATAAGGTGGGAAATAGTGAAAAGGTTTCTGCCTACAAACGTATAAATAAATTATAAAGTTTAATTAAATTTTTGATGTCTTCTTTTGCTTTGATAACAGGGTTAATGGTTTATGGCTTGCACATCAGAAGTAACTGATTTATTATCATAAAATGTGAAAATAGTGTTTTTTCTCATAATTACAATGATAACAAAAACACGGAGATTCATTTTTTAAGACATCTTGATTCCCAATTTCTGCTTCATGTGTATTTCCTATAGTTAGAGTCGGGTGTGCTGCACAGGATTGCAGGGTGGGCGGTTAAACTGTTGGCCACGAACACAAAGTTTCACTGCAGAAAAGCACAAATGGTCATAAAGCACAATCTAATTGGACACACCAGTTAAAATAACCTCCATCTGAGGCTATTTTATCAGTCAGCATTACACTTTAGGTGGTTCTCGGGAATCACTTCTTAAAAAATCTCTGCAGGTGGCGCTCTATCTGCCTGCCTGGCTCCGTCATGAGGACTACAGCTGCTTGCGCTGACTGATCTTTCTCTCCTGCTCTGATCAAAGCAACAGGTAAATAATGCATCCAAGTGTCGAGATCAAGAATCAAAGAGCTATTAATATCAGTGAGTCTGGGAAGCAGGGGAGATAAGAGAGCTGGTGAAGAGAGGATGATGTAGCGATGAGGGGATAGAGATACAGACAGGGAAGGTAACAGATGTGGGTGGGTGTTCCCCAGACGGGAGTGTGAGGATAGCCGCTCTGAACTCAGCAGGATGAGTCATAATTCGCGCTCACACACCCGCCCACATGCACGTACGCACACTCGCAGAGGCACAGGCGCGGGGAAGTCCACTGTTGCCTAGGTAACGAGTGATTAGTGACGCAGGTGGGTCTCCGAAAGGAGGGAGGGAACACCTGCTGAATGCTGAGAGGGTAACAAACACGCACACAGGCACACACACACACATCTGGCATCAATTACATTAATCACAGGGCTTTTCTGACTTTCTCCTCTCTGCTGCTGCTGCGCCTCGCTCCTGTGCGCACACACAAACACTGAAACACAAGCACATGATCACACACACGCCTATGCTGCTGTTAGACATAAGGAAAACAATCACCATTAGAAGATGCCGCTTTCTTTCTGTCTCCACTCTTTGCTTCCCTTTGGTCCTTTCCTTGTCACCTTTCACTCCTCCCCTGTCCCCATCTCCCCTTTTCTCTTATCCTCTCCTTTCTTCTCCTCCTCTGTGTTTGTAACATCTCTAACACAGCGGGGAGAAGAAGAGAGGGAATGGGGGGGACTAAATTATTCATTCACCCCCCCACCCTTTTCCTTCCATCTCTGCTGTCTCTGCTGTCTCTAGCGCTCCTCCTCCTTGTTTCTCTCTGTTTGTTATACCTATTCCCGTCTCATCCCAATTTTTTTTTAAGCATTCAGCAGCCTCTCTCTCTTTCTTTTGCTCGCTAGCACAAAGACCAGTGAGAAACTTTGCATGTACTGGATGTCAGAAAACTCACAGGGACATGTGCATCACAAGGACAGACGCAATAAAAACACAGAGTATTTTTGTTCCTGTCATAATAGTTTGTCATTCGTGCTGTTAAAGCGAGCGTTAAAGTTTTTGAAGGAGGGTGGGGGGAATGGGTTAGGGGGATTGAGATTTTGAGGTTTTGTTATTGCTTTAAACTTAAGATTAGCGCCAGAAGCGCAGGGTTATAAAGACACTGCAGTGACTGAAATCTCATGTTAATATCGATGATAATTCAGTGTCCCGGCTAACTACCCTCAGGTCAGTGGCTCAGCGTTTTACTGGCCTATGTACATTTTTTTTATTGGCTTGTGAAAAGGCTTTTATTTTTATATGTAAAATATTAATGCAATTTAAATAATACCATATTTTATATTATTTTACTTTTTTAATCTAAATTTTTTTACAAAAGCCTTGAAACAAAATGGTCTAGTACACCTCATGCCCCCTTGCATATTTTAATACAACTTCTGAGGGCTTAGATTTTTCTCTGTGTAGCACAACAGAGGTGCATGGAGCAGCTACAAAGTTCCCTTTTCCTCCAACTCAGAATTTGTTGATCAACAGCAAAGGTCTTAAGGTCGATTACAGGGACAGACCTGCTGTTTTGGGAGCTGGGAACACACCGATTGCTCATAAGACATTTGAAGGGTGTTTTTCTCATCTGTTCTTTATTTCTTAAACTTTCACTTATCGGTTGTAGTAAATGTCAGCATCAGCTAATATGGTAAATGGACTAGTTCTTATATAGCGCTTTTCCACTCTTCTGAGCACTCAAAGCGCTTTACACAACTTGTGCATTCACCCATTCGCACAAGCACAACTGACATTCACACACATTCATACTCCGATGAATGCATCGGAGAGCAATTTCGGGTTAGTATCTTGCCCAAGGATATTTGGCATGCAGACTAGGGGAAGCCGGGAATCGAACCACCAACCTTCCGATCAGTAGATGACCTGCTCTACCACCTGAGCTACAGCCACCCATATAGCCCAGCCCATATATTTCAGGCTATTCTTATAGTGTACAAATGCTCATTAGTATGCATATTGTGTAGACGTGTTAAATACTGGTTTAGCAGATAGTTATCAAATATGCTAAACTGTAATAATAGGTAATAACTCGAAATTCTTGACATATGAAAAGAACAAATGTAGCAGATAATGTGCAAGAGATGTAAACTTTTATGTTTCTCTAAAAAATAGAAAAATAGAAACCTAATGAAGAAAAAGGACGGAGAAACTGATCACAACAAGAGACAGAGTCACAAACACAAACATGCGTACAATGATTTGACACTCATGTTGTGCCATTACTTACAGCAGTTTGCAGTCCACTGTATCGTGCATACATCATAGAATAGAAAAAATGTCTGGATAACCTTGAATAAAACCCCCTAAAAACAATAAAACACAAAAAACACACACACAATTCCCCCCTCTGTTGTCATGGTGGATTTTCTTGACAAACTTGAAAAGCAACTAACTCAACTACCCCCAAGATCAAGTACTCCTGTCTCCAAAACACTCTCACACTGATTACATAGTGATGTCTCAGTTTTTAGCTTAGCCTATATATTCCCGTGAAATGCCATTCAAAGCCTTCTGCCATTTGTGCCACTTTGAAGTATGAAGTAGTGGCAGTAAAGTTTATATCAGTCATGCCAATTTCCATAGAGTTACCAAGTGTTTATTGAAAAAGAAAAATGGCACTGGAATTACCTGAAATGCTCCAATCAGGTCCACATGTTCTTTATCTGTATGGCTGCTGGTTAAAGTAGCAGCTCATTAACTGAGAGGAGCACAGAATAACCTGCAGTCCAGTTTCCATCTCTAATTTTAGACCTTTATCTCACATTACAGATGGTATCTGATACTGTATTGGGTTGACTTAATCAAAGCTCTTGTAGGAGCAAGACAAATGAAAATGGTTTATAAAATGGACCACCAGTAAAACAATCCTTCACATTATATCACATATAAAAATAGCTACATATAGGACAGTAAATAAATTTTAGCACCAAAAGCAATTTATATTTGGTGGCATGGCTTTGTTCTTGGGCCTCACCACTTTTCCATGTCCATTTGTGGCAAGCCAAACTGCAGGGAGATCAGCAGCAAGGCACAGACCAGAGCAGATATCAATAAAAACAGACTCAACACTGATTAAACTGCAGGAAATTAATAAGTGAGTCTGCAAAGAGCTTGCAGATGTAACAGTATGGGGAGTTTCAAGCACATAGGAGATTTGTCAATGGGATCCCCAAAAGGGCATCAGCTGAGCCATAAACTGATGTGGGCTGGCATTGGTTTGAGGCATTCCCATATGCACCCATCCATCCATCTGTTTCTTAACTGCTTATCCAGTTTGATAGGCTGGAGCTGGGTTGGGTGAACAGTTCAGCTGGCCATCGCAGGGCTAACATGCTCACTCTCACACTTACGGCCAATTTAGAATGATTATAGATGATCAGAGTGACCCTAGCAGTCGAGCAGAGGAGCTCCACACAGAGCAGTGTGTTTGAACCAGCAACTTCTTGTAGCTGTGCTTACCGCTAGACCCCCAAACCACCCGAGGGTCGAATCATCAGCGATGATTTTCAACGCAAAAAAAAGATAACAGCTGAAAATGGAAAGGCTTTTGAATCAGAACAGTTATATAATCACTCCAGATCTTTCCCCCCTCCAAAAAAAAAAATCCCAACTACACGAGAAGATGGAGGTGTGTGTGTGTGGGGGGCAGAGAGATAACAAGAGCGAAAGGAGAACTCCTTCAAGTGAGAGTTTGAATTAAGGAAGACGCTGAAAGCTGAGTGGACGTGGCAGAGAGATATGAAATATATATGCATTTTTTAAAAAATGCGGGAAGAAATATAGGGAATAGTATTCTCTAGCTTGCAGTCCAGTGTTCAGGAATACCTTTATCTTACATATCACATGATATCTGATGTTGTATTTGGCTGACTTTAATAAAACTCTTACAGGGATAAGAGAAAAAACTGACTAAATGCACAAAAAAGCATTGTCAGTCAGCACGTCGTGAAATGAAGTTGATATATAACCACTGCTAAATTATTCATGACCATCTGATGTCACGATTTGACTCGTGTCTGTGTGTCTGCACACAATGAAGAGAGAAGAAACAAACTTGGCCACATCCATGTCTGTCATAACATATACAGTGGGATGCAAAGTTTGGTCAACCTTGTTAATAGTCATTATTTGCCTGTATAAATCGTTGGTTGTTACAATAAAAAATGTCAGTTAAATATATCATATAGGAGACGCACGCAGTGATATTTGAGAAGTGAAATGAAGTTTATTGGATTTACAGAAAATGTGCAATAATTGTTTAAACAAAATCAGGCAGGTGCATAAATTTGGGCATCACAAAAAAAAAAGAAATGAAATCAATATTTAGTAGATCCGCCTTCTGCAGAAATTACAGCCTCTAAATGCTTCCTATAGGTTCCAATGAGAGTCTGGATTGTGGTTGAAGGTATTTTGGACCATTCCTCTTTACAAAACATCTCTAGTTCATTCAGGTTTGATGGCTTCCGAGCATGGACAGCTCTTTAACTCACACCACAGATGTTCAATAATATTCAGGTCTGGACTGAGATGGCCGTTCCAGAACGTTGTACTTGTTCCTCTGCATGAATGCCTCAGTGGATTTTGAGCAGTGTTTCCAGTCGTTGTTTTGCTCAAAGATCCAGCCCCGCCCCAGCTTCAGCTTTGTCACTGATTCCTGGACATTGGTCTCCAGAATCTGCTGATACCGAGTGGAATCCATGTGTTCCTCAACTTTGACAAGATTCCCAGTCCCTGCACTGGCCACGCAGCCCCACGGCATGATGGAACCACCGCCATATTTTACTGTAGGTAGCAGGTGTTTTTCTTGGAATGCTGTGTTCTTTTTCCTCCACGCCCCTTGTTATGCCCAAATAACTCAATTTTACTTTCATCAGTCCACAGCACCTTATTCCAGAATGAAGCTGGCTTGTCCAAATGTGCTTTAGCAAACCTCAAGTGTCTCTGTTTGTGCTGGAGAAAAGGCTTCCTCTGCATCACTCTCGCATGCAGCATCTCCTTGTGTAAAGTGCGCCAAATGGTTGAACGATGCACAGTGACTCCATCTGCTGCAAGATAATGTTGTAGGTCTTTGCTGGTCTGTGGGTTGACTCTGACTCTTCTCACCATTCGTTGCTTCTGTCTCTCCGAGATTTTTCTTGGTCTGGCACTTCGAGCCTTAACTTGAACTGAGTCTGTGGTCTTCCATTTTCTCAATATGTTCCTAACTGTGGAAACAGACAGCTTAAATCTCTGAGACAGCTTTCTGTATCCTTCCCCTAAACCATGATGGTGAACAATCTTTGTCTTCAGGTCATTTGAGAGTTGTTTTGAGACCCCCATGTTGCTACTCTTCAGAGAAAATTAAAAGAGGAGGGAACTTACAATTGACCCCCTTAAATACTGTTTCTCATTATTGGATTCACCTGTGTATGAAGGTCAGAGGTCACTGAGCTTACCAAGCCAATTTAAGTTCCAATAATTAGTTCTAAAGGTTTTGGAATCAATAAAATGACAACATTGCCCAAATTTATGCACCTGCCTGATTTTGTTTAAACAATTATTGCACATTTTCTGTAAATCCAATAAACTTCATTTCACTTCTCAAATATCACTGTGTGTGTCTCCTATATGATATATTTAACTGACATTTTTTATTGTAACAACCAACGATTTATACAGGCAAATAATGACTATTAACAAGGTTGACCAAACATTTGCATCCCACTGTATAAAGGCTTTGAATTGATTTTTAAAAAGTGCATTTCCATGTATTCCACCAGAACACAAAAGTTGTGGCAGTGACAGAAAACAATCCCTCAGATATGGATGAAGCTACAGATTTTAATATATGGATGCTCAACATATATTTCCAGCCGCACAGAACAAGAGCGTATGGTGGGAGCCTAAGCTTAGCTTTACCAATTCAGTATCACCACCAAATCATGATGTCACTATTAAGTTGATTTTGAATACAAAACATACACAAACTTATCATTTAGTTAGTGAATCCAAAGTTATGGCCAAAAATGTGTTTTGTGAGGACCGTAACACCAAAATCTAAGAACTTCTTCTGTAATGTGAAATTACTCCAGGGGAATGAGGGACAGGGGGACTGACCGAGTTACAGAGAACTGACTGGACACAAGTGAAACTAATGATGAGTGAGCAGACAATTACAGTACAGAAACAGAAAAGGATGCTAAATAAGTGTGGGTATTTACCACAATAAACAGGAAATCATTAAAACTGAAACTCCAGTTTTAAACTCACTTTTGAAGCCAGCCTCAAGTGGCTGAGAAGCTACGTCCATGTTTTGTACCTTCTGTGGCCAAAATGTAATCCCCCCCCTTTTTTTTTTTTTTTTTTTTTTTTGCCTGTCCCGTTTGGCTCTTTGCCATCAGAATTATTGTCTAAAGGCAAAGAAAGATGCCCAACAGAAAAAAACAAAAAAACAAAATGTTTGTGACCACTGGTGCCTCCTCCATGTATAAGCTTCTTTTCCTTTTACAGCACATATCATTTACACATTCCCATTCACAATCCCTTTTCATGTATCGATCCATTTTGTGAAAAAAGTGTACCCTCCTGTTGATCCTGCTGCAGCGATGGACAGTAAAATTATTGTGTGGTCCAGAAGAAGAACATTATAGTCCTGAGCAGACTGGTCCACAGAAATCTAACATATCTGTCAATGCTAATCCATTTACTTCAGAAGGCAAAGTAAAACTGATTTGCACTCCCCCAACCTGCACTAAACCTCAGCCCCCTACCCACAGCTCCTCCTGCCAACCGTTTGTGGACCTTTAGTGAGTAATGGCTATGATTTTCTTCTCATTGCTCTGAGAAGTTTTACATCACTGTAATTTTCTGGCCTGTCTGTAAATGAGTCAGTCACATCTCAGGCAGGTTTCACTGTGTTCACAATGCTCAGATGCTCTGGCAGAATACAAAAGGCTGGAAACTCGGGTTAGTTTTGATGTCCTCCATCTGTACTATTATGCATTGAAGGTTTTGTTCTGCTTGTTGCAGCTTGAAAGACAGACAATACGTCAACTGCGTGCTCCATAATTTCCCCACTGAAGGAGATTAGAGCTCGGCTTGACTGCAATGACAGACGCCTTATTTTTCCCTAACAGTGGTTTTTTTGTTTAGCTTTCATACACGTCTGTATGCAAGGCTTACCGAACAAGACGCACAAATTACTTTTCAGTAACGGGAGCAAAGTGTATAGTTAGATAATATGACAAAAAGTTAAATTCTTTGTTAAGCATTTGCTGCTCAACAATGGAGAATGTTTTCAGAGCCACCCACAGTCGTGCACACGCTGTGTGGGAACTTAAGCTTATTTTTCTCAGCAGCAGCTCCAGGCAGCCCATAGACTGAGTGACGAAAGGTCTCATTTCAGCCACTAGGCCATAAAAAAAGTTGCTTTAGCTCACAGTTCTTTGTAGTTAGTTGGGAGAAGTGGAGTTGCCAACTAAAAGAATGTGGCATTTTAAGAAAATGATTAAATCATTTTCAATTTGTTGGCAGCAAGATGTCTTACAAAAACATGGGACAGGCCCATGTTTACAGCTGTGTAGCATCAAATCTTCTTTTAAGAACAGTCCTTAAGCATCTGGGCGCTGAGGAGACCAGCTGCTGAAACGTTTTGGACAGGAATGCTGTCCTGTTCCTGTCTGATGGAGGATTGATTTGGATTGATTGGAAATGATTTCATGTTTTTGGTTTCATGATGTGCTAAATGTTTTCAGCTAGGTAAAGGTCTGGACTGCAGGAAAGCCAGATCAAGGACTCTTCTACTATTAAGCCATGTTGTTGTAATAGATGTATTAATGCACCACAATACCATTGTAATTCAGGCTTTTGAACTGAGCACCAATGACAAGCCAGGTGCTCTCTTTCCTCTTTAGACTATAGGAAGCAGCATCCATGTTTTCCACAAAGAATTTACTTTTTTTCATCTTTCATTTAACTAAAAAAATTTGAACAAATAATGTGTTTTGTGACAGATACAAAGTGCCTAAAGATATCATTTTAAATAGCTTCTTTACTAAGTTCTCTGTTATGTACAGAAACACTGGTTCATCCCTTGATTTAGGTGTGTTATTTTCTGTCTGAATTATTCATAGGTTAGTTAATTGTCTTAATAACAAGAAGCATTCCTGTGAAAGTGGTCAGGTACAAAGACTGGACTGAAAATAAATGTCCAAAGAAACAGAAAGAGCTTCAGAAAACCTGGAGAACTAGTGTCCCTAAAACTATATATCCTCTTACTAATTGCACACCGAGGTTGATGGCATATTCAGTAACACGTTTTTATCTACAGCAGGCCTGCAGCATGAGTTACCATGGCGATGTAAGTAATGAAAACCCTTTGTAACCCTATGTCAAATTGAAGTTACCTTCCTAGACCCCTAATCCAGCTTCATAGTGCAGGCCCCAGCTTTGATGCTAAACCTTTTTTGTTTCTTTGTTTGATGTTTCTACCAGAGTCACATTCCATGTTCAAAAGGGCAGAACATTCACCAGCTCAGTTATTGCACCTCTCAAAGAAAAGACTTTTGGAGAGATTTGAGCCTTTTTGAACTTCCACCTCATTTCAGTTTCTTTGTGCAGAAATTCTCCTGCATATGTGCCAAGGGCTCTGGCTTGCAGTAGCTACAGTATTATGCCTGCAGGGCTGTAATTTTTGGTGTGAGTTGCAGTGCAATATCCAGTTGCAGTGCCCTAAGGGGGTGTACAGTGTCTGTGTGATAATTGCCTCTCGCCATGTTTTTAATTGACGCTGACTGAGATATATGTCTTATAGTTTGTACTACAAACTGTTTGGTACGAGGCAAATTGAATTTAATTGTGATAAAAATGATTTCTTCCTTCATCTTCTCTTTTGGCTCTCAGCGAAGGCGGTCGCACTTTTCTCCTCTCCTGCCCTTATCTTCCCTGCTTAGCTTCTTATGTCCTTGTCTTCTCTTGTGTTTTTACTTACTTTTCCCTGGAACACGCTCTCACAGTCTGTTCTCTAAAACCTAAAAGAGGAATTATGGATTTGATCAACTGGTCTCTGAATGCAATTGACACCCCTTCTCAACGAGAAGTCTGGGCTCGGGTGAGCCTGACTGCTGAAGATATCTACCTATTCGGAACAAAACAGATGCTTGAAAATGAAAATGACTTTGACCCTTGAACCCCTGGACAAGACCAGTTCTTGTCCTCAAGTGGGATGATTCACTTTTGTGTTGTCTATTGTACAAGCTTGTCCTTGATAGCTTGAGGATCTCAAAGACAAACCTAAAGACAAACCAGCATCCATTACCAGTGTCTCTCTTTTAGAGCTCAATAGCCCCAACACACTTAAGAGGTTGACGGATTTGGTGCTGGCATGTTTAGGTTCAATAACTTGTTTAGTGTACCACAATCAAATTATTGTGTTCAGCTGGACTTTTCTGGAGCCTTTGTCATGCTTGGATGAGGAGCTAACCAAATTATGCCAGGCTAACCTCAAGGTAAAGCCAGTTAAATGAAATATATTTGCTTGCAGAGCAACATCATCCGGTGCACTGTGTAGAAGCTGGAAAAGTAGAAGCATGGCATCAGCAACTAGGGCTAAAGAAGTGGACTAAAGTAAACAGTTTTATTGGGTATGTTTTTTGTTTCTTCATTAATCTTGCGTTTCTGCCTCGTTGAGCGTGGTATAAAGTTTTGGGGTCTTATGTTCCCTTGTGAATCACAATCATTTGGTCTATTACTCAGTGATTGTGATTCACTAACAGGTGAGGACGTTTGATGAATCCAAACGATGGATTTCTGTGTTGTAAACGCCCAAATCAGTCCATGCATGATTACATTGCAAACCATCAAAAAGTGTGCGCATGCGCAAAATGTATTCCCCATCATCTGGACTGGACTGATGATTGTTGGTTGGAATATTTTTACATATCGCCCTACCCTAGCATGCTTGTTTTAAGTGGGAACATTTTTACACACTACTGTCTTTCTACTGCCTGGTTTATTTCATCTGTTTCTTTTTCTGATGTTCTAAATGGTAAAATGGTGAAAGGACTGTACTTGTGTAGCACTTTTTAAATCAATTCAAGCATTCAAAGCACTTTCAACCACATGCTTCATTCATCCATTTACACATGCACTTATGTGCCGATGAATGCATTAGAGGTTCAGTATCTTGCCCAAGGATGCATGACTGGGGTTCAAACCACCAACTGTCCAGCTAGAAGACAACCCGCTCTGCCTCTTCAGCTACAGCCACCATAATTCTATCAAGAATTTAACTCCAAATTCACAAAGTCACAAAAACAAAGCTAATATTCTTTGGGAGTCTCCACTTATTGCACACATGACTTAGCCTTGCTGTGACACTAAAAAGACCTCACACACAAATCTGGTTTAGCCACAGTGTTACATAAAAGGAAACACCTTTTATAGAAATATGTGCATGTGGCATGTCTGTGTGTACGGTAATCCCTCTAACAATGACAGTTCAGCAGCATGGTGCATTAGCCTCTGAGGCTAACATGGGACTGCATCCAATTCAAACTGTGACACAATACCGATGTGAGAGTAAATCTCCTCTGTGGCGGGAAAAAAAAAAGGAGATTTCAGTTGAGTGAGAAAATCGGATATATCTAAAAATACGCACTCTGTAACAATTCCTTTATTAACAGATTTATTTTGATAATAGCTGAAGGCAGTGGTGCAACCTTTTCATGGCCGGTGCAGAACATTTATCAGATAATAACTCAATATAATTTTTCTCAAAGCAAGTCCTTTAAAATTCTCACTTTGCATAGTCTAATAGCTCCAAGTCATGTTCGATAAAGCAAGATCCTTCTGCCCAGTTAGAGTTAAATAACAGTATGTTTAAAGTATACCGTTTCATAAAAGCTTTCACTTTACTTCAGCTTTCAATTTACTTCAGTAAACAGAGAAAAAATACAAGCAGCAGACTCTAATGCTCAGATAAATCTACTGTATTCTGCAAATCCCGTAAAGACCACAGCAAACAATGAAATTTTACAATTGACAAGTATCGTCTGTGTTCCCAAAGCCTGATGTGGCTCAAAAAGAGCAAAACAAGCGACTGCAAAAGGAAAAAACAACTTTGCAAAGAATCAAGCACCAGATGAGTGGATGACCTCATCTGTCCGCTAGATGCACACATACTGACACACCATCAACAGCTATATAACAGAGACCTCCAGGCAGACGTTAGAGAGCGACGCCTGACTTATCAATTACTACAAGAGGCATTTTAAGTGTTGTGTGCATCTCACTGTGTTCTCTGTGCTCTTGGTCCAAATGCATAAGGACAGTGTGTGTCCTTTTGAGTCGTCGTGGTCAAGACCAGACACTAAAATACCTCCTAATATTAATATTATTGACGTAGATTGGTGGGATTATTCACAACAGACACATTTGTGTTATTATGCTGGACTCTTTCCTGAATTCTTGATTGCTCACATGGCACAAAACATGCACCAAAGAAAAAAGTTTGATCTTGTCACAATTTCAAGTTTACACAAGAGAAACACATAAGAACCTGCTATTTCATCTCTACACTCCCAATAATCGCTTAAATTTAACACAAAACAATGAATATATTTTAAAAACTTTGGTTTACAATAACTTTGTGATCAATTTTTAACTAAAGTCAAGACTGTGATCAGTTGTGATTGGCCTGTTTCTAACCAACTTTCTCAAAGTTGTTGTAAAGATCTAATGGGTGAGTTTAAATCCTCCTAAAACCTTCTATGCAAAGCATAGAAGTATGTTTATGACTACAGGTATTATTGAAGATGTGTGTTTCTAGGAAGGTGTTACGTAAGCAAAGCTAGTCTTATTCTTCTGCTCTACCTCCTTTAGCAAAGAGTGGCTTACCTGCTTCAGCTTTGCCTAAAGCAGCCTTTATTCTCTTCTCCGCTACCTTCAATATAAACTCAAAGTCCATGGCGCGCACACACCTGCAAACACCAGCCCATTGGACTTACTTGGAAAACGTACTTCTTAAATTCTCTGCACCCTTCTCTCTAGTGCTACACACAAACACACACACACACACACACACACACACACTGTGAGTGGGATAGATATGGTGATTATGTCATGCAGGGCTGTCATCAAGCAAAAGGTTAACACAGACAAGAGAAGACTAAAAGTCAGCTTGAGTGTGTGACTGAGAGGTAGAACAAAGGGAGAGATATCAAGGAGAGGTGCTAAGAAAAGCTACAGACTGAAAAGCCATCAAAAACAAACAACACAGGAGGGCTTTTCAAATGTTTAGAGTCGCCTTTAATGGAAGGAAAGTTTTTATTGTCCTTTCGGCACTATTGATGAAGACATTAATGTGGGTTTGCACTGATTTGAGGTGTTTTTAGAAAAATACAGAATTCCTCCAGTCTTGTCCTTCTGTACTCGAGCAATGGTAACATTGACCGAGTGTATCTGGCAGTTCCGGCCGCACCAATTAAACATTTTTTATGTAGCCAGTCACAGAGAGAGACTGAGATGCCGTCAAGTGCCTCTCTGCTCCTTATCGTTCAGTCTGTGAAAACACTTCTCAGTGGAGCCTTTGATGCCCTGTTGCTTTTTTAAGTGCACTTGGAAAAATGTCACTGGGCGCTCATTCTCTCGTGACGGATACCTGGAGCCGAGTCCAGACACATGCGGGTGCGCCTACACCCACACTGAAACACACACATCCTCACCTTTCTTCACTCGCTCATTGCTTCATTTTGAAAATTATAGTGTTTCCAGTGCGAACGCTGCTCCACTGTAATTAACAGCACTAGCTTCTCAAACGATTTTTTAACACCCTGCAATAACTACACTTATTTACCGCCACATCTCTGCTGTCCTATCCAGGCAGAAATGTAATGACACAGGATTTGCAGCAGAACTGAGATGTTTCATAAGATTATATAACTCACTGTCTTGGCTTACAGCATGAATGAAAGCCTCCTTTTTAGTTAAGACACTGTCCTTGACATAAGACGTTAGCAGTGTGGCTGCGATCTTTATTAAGAGTGAGTCTTTTTTAAAGACATCCTAACTACATTTTTATTAGGGGCGGGGAAAAATTGACAGAGGATAGTGTTTTGCATGGCAACATTGTATAGATACAGAGACACCAAGTATTGATATTTAAATAAATAAAAATATTCTTGGAGCACTAAGAACAAGAAGGCTGACATCGTGAGCCACTATCTGGTGATAACGTTAGCAAATTCACATTAAATCCAACACTGGTCTGACTTAGCTTGAAAAACCCACCCCCTAATTCAGAGCAAGCTAACAGCTCGGTCACACAAGTCAAATAGGACAGCAACCTTCTTACAGCTACACAGAACTGCTGACTGCCAGCTGATTATATTGAATGTTTTCACATTTTGCAACTGTTTCCACCCCAGAGGTTGTTGCACACTCATGACAACTTTTGACCGCAAGGCAATTGCACAGGTCGCCTGACAGGAGGCAACCTTGATGCAAGCAGCTGCAGTCTGGCTTGGACTGACTGCAATCACTCTCCAAGAGATTGTTGAAAGTTTGTAAAAAATTGGAGTATTTAAAATGCAAATTGCCAACATGTTGCCATCAATCTGAATCACTCCATGTCATTGAGCAGACTGACTCGACTGGCACCCAGCTGGTTATATTCAGATTTTATTCCTATAGTTCTGGCATAAATGTTGCATAACGCTTGGCTTGTGTCTGCAATATAAGTTTGTTTTGTTTTAACCAAAAATCTAGCCTGATTATATAAGGTGTGTGTGTGTGTGTGTGTGTGTGTGTGTGTGTGTGTGTGTGTGTGTGTGTGTGTGTGTGTGTGTGTGTG
>NW_024582401.1:172264-296481 GCF_018398535.1 Haplochromis burtoni
GTGTGTGTGTGTGTGTGTGTGTGTGTGTGTGTGTGTGTGTGTGTGTGTGTGTGTGTGTGTGTGTGTGTGTGTGTGTGTGTGTGTGTGTGCGTGCAAGTGCTCAGTATGGCATATATGATGAGTCCAGACGAAAGGACCAGCAAAGTCATCCCTCTTTTTGCAGACTAAGTGTGTTTGGACAATGACGCCATGATCTAATAAGCATCCTTACACACACACATACACGCACACACACTCATACATACATATGAGGGGGGATATTAGAGTACTGCACCAAAACCCTCCGTGTGACCGTAGAGGACAGACATCACTACGGCTGTCACTATTTTGCCAACTCATCATCTTTGGACAACATAACAGCGCGCAACTAGAACAGAGAAAGAAGCACACAATTCAGTTGATTCAAGAACGCACACGAAGGTGGATTTTGAAGGCAGATCTCAGCATAACCGCTTTTTAAAAGCAATATATTTAGATGGCGTGTGTAGTCCATGCGTGTTTGTGTATATGTGACCCTTTCGCTTACAGCGACAGATCTGAGTTGGCACGAACCCTGCTGCTATACTCCAGAGTTTGAATAAAACATAAAGTAAGACGCCTTAATGGAAACTCTCCGAAGAAGGTGAGCAAGCTTGCCTGTGTGGATGCATGGACTCGCACGCCTACGTGTGCTATAAAAGGTGAAAGTCTCTATCTGGGTCACGCCACATGGGACACGAGACATTGAGTAACACCGTGCTTTATTCCTCTTAACAATGAATGATACAGATGCTGGTGGAGACGTTTTTCAGTAGTTAGACACCATTCACTCAGCTTCTTTCTGTCAGAACATATACACTGACAGCAAGGCCAAACCGAATCACTACACTCAAGTATTTGATTCCATGGCCTTGATTCTACATGCATTAGTTGAATTTAGTCCCTGATATCAGTTATATAGCCTGTAGTGCCATTCTTTGAACAAAATCACTTAACACATAGACTGTATATAAAGGATGGTAAATGGCAAGTGACCATAACTACAGGTTTGTAGACCGTTTGTAAACCTTTCAGCGTCTTAATTTTTTTGTAGCCATTAGTGTCTATATTTGGACAAGAGGGCTTGGTAACCAGCAGCCTTGATTAGTGTGGTGGATCTTTAAATTGTGCAGATGCAGCACACACTCACAGGTACCTGCTAATTAGCACTAACTAAAAGACTTTATCAAATATAGGAATTTCTCTTACTAAAATTTAAGCTCAAAATTCTTGGTCAGCTTGTTGCCATACAGGAAGTCTTGCTAATTATCTTTAATTAAAATGCTACCGATAGGGAGTGTCAGGGTGGTGTAGTGGTTAGCACTGTTGCATCACAGCAAGAAGGTTCTGAGTTCAAATTTAGGCAGTGTGGAGTTTACATGTTCTTGCTATGCCTGTGTGGGACCTCTGGGCACTCCTGCTTCCTCTCTCACTGTTGAAAGTCTTGCATATTAGGTTAGCTTAACATTGTAAACTGGCTGTAGGTGTAAGTGTGTTAGCCCTCCAACAGACTGTCTATGTGACCAGGGTATACCCTGTGTGGTGGGGCGTGGTCTGCGGGGCCGTGCAGGGCAGGCGAGCACACCTGCATGGCATCAGCAATCATGCCCCGCCAACTTAAATATGGGACTGGGTCCTGACTGGTTGTTGATGGTGTTGGTGTTGATGTGCACAGAATAATAAAAAACGTACAGAACACGACTGGGTCTGCCGTGCACGTTTACACCCTGCTTTTAACCCCACTGAACTGGTTAAGTGTTTTGTTTTGTTTTTAAATGAATGGATTGATGTTCCAAAAGGCACCAGCACAGCTGAGAGGTCCGGTTCAGTGCCTTGAATTAGCTAATGTAAATCCCAGTACACAGCTAGAACCCACAAAGTGGTGCATTTGAGCCATAATTAACTTTTAAAAATAGATCCCTGTAATGAGATGAGGGGAAATTAGCTAGAGGCTGATATACCAGGCTGCAAACATTTTAACACTGAGCGCCAGCCTCAAGTGGCCACTGGAGGAACTGCAGGTTTTGGTGCTTTTGAACTAGGTTATTTGTCAGAGGTCACTGCTTAGCTTTGATCCCAAATAGCTAAATCAACTCTAGATCAAAATGTATTGTATATTATACCATCATCCAACAGCAGCAACTACAATTATAAAGAAACCAAAACCGAAGCTTGCTTCTGATCACCCGCTGTATTTCAGCTGTATTTCAGCCATGCAGGCGGACCCTCACTAAACAGTGTAGTTCATGGTAAAAAAAAAAATAAAAAAGAAGAAGAAGAAAAAGAAAAGGTCAGTAAATGCTGAGTCAGCTAAACTCTGTCTCCTTCCCATCAGCAGGTCCGTATTTGACAGCCAACATAAATGCCCGCACATAAAGAGAACAAGAGCAAGAGTTCATATGTTATCTTTAATTGAAGAAGAGGGAGACAGCTAAATAGTGCTGGCTGCTATAAATCTGCAGGCTGAGCTGCAGCAGGATACTGGTGGGAATTCATGTCTCTCAAGATAGTGTTAAGTACATAGTGCTGTTCCTCTTTACGTTCACGCTGCGCGCGTGGGTGGGTGAGATATTATTTCTTCGGTTAATTGCCTCATATGACAAAACACACGCAGAAGCCGAGTTTCTGAAGCCGAATTCAATATTTGCAGTCACTTCATTTCAGCTATTTACACAACATTGTGCTTGGTGTTACAACAGATCAACAGATTATTTTCTCCATGGCAGAATAAACTAAATTGTCACAAAACACAAATAGTGTGATGTGCCCTGCTGTTGCAGAAAAATGTGATTAACTGCATCCACTTACAAACTTTTTGATGAACTTAGCATGCCAGTTATTGGAAGCAGCTGGTGCTACATTGTATTCAACACAAGTTTACCAAAAAATGTATAGCAGATTATGTATTTGTCTATTCGTCAACTGTTTGAAAGCAAAGCTGTGACTCGTAATGTATGCATTTAATAACATTTTACACCCCTAAAAAAAGAGTGGGTGTGAAAGTAGCAGGGTTGCTCTGGTTAGGAGCATTTCAGTTGTCAGAGTCCTGCTTGTGTATCACAGGAATGCACACGCTCTCTCATAAACCCAGCAAGCTTTGCTCCGAGCCAATTCATCAAATGAGCACACAGGAGCGCAACATAAAAAGGAATTAAAGTAGGAACAAAGCGCCCAGAGGAAACAAAACACATCCAGTCATGTGACACTTTGTAAATTGCCAGCTGTGACGTTTTGGCAGGATTTAAAGCTGTGAATGCTCTGCAGTTATTAGCAAACCAGCTATTTCACCTGTGTCAGCACAGCAAAAATGGTTTGGTTTTCTTTGTTTTCAACTTTAATCTGTAAGATTCAGGAGCCAAACACTAAATGAGTGTTTTCTAATAAGACGAGCCTTTTTCATTTATTGATAAAGTATAAATATAGATTCAGAAACCACTTTATATGGTTGGTAATGCAAATATCTAATCAGCCAATTGCATGATAGCAACTCAATCAATTTAGCCACATAGGCAACCTGATGAAGTTTAAAATGAATAAAGGTGATTTCAGTGACTTTGAATGTGGCATGGTTGTTGGTGGCGGTTAGGCTGGTGTCGTCAGTATTTCACAAACTGTCTGTAGTTTTCAAAGAGCCAAAGTTTATTCGTTAACCAAAAACTTTTATCATAGTTTTCATCAGTAACACTTTTTTCTGATGAAAACAAGACGATAAGTAAATAAAAACTAGTGCACGTACAAAAACTACGATCAATTGTACTGATACTTTGGACAATGAATTAAAAAAAGATGAAAATGTTCTGGTGACACGAGATCCAATCAGAACTAAATATCTTGTGGGAAGTGATCAATTCAGAATTAATCTACGGAGGCAGTAAGGTTAGACATGCACAATATGATCTGCCCCCCTGCAAATAAGTTGAAGCTCCCATCCTCCTTGTTTTTTCATAAACACTCAACAAAATGTTAATAAAGAAAGAAGAGATAAGCAGACATATGGACACATTTCACGTTTGATGTCAAGTTAAAGAAGATGCTTTGTAAACCATGTGAAGCAACTCTCACCAATACAGAACTTTATGTTTTAGTCAACTGAGGCAACTTTGGATTTAATCTCATGATATTTAGTCGGCTAAAACTACAAGACTTTAGACGTTAGTCAAACTTAACACCGGCCTGACAATGTTTTTGACACAAGAGGTCAAAGGAGAATAACCAGACTGCTGAGAGGAAGACAACAAAAACTCAAACAACCACCGGTGACATGCAAGGTCTGGTAAGAGCATCTCTGAATGCACAACAAATCAAACAGATGTGCTACAGCACCAGAAGATCACACCAGGTCCCACTTCTGTCCACTAACAACGGGAAACAGAGGTAAGAATTTGCACAGGCTCCTCAATACTGAACAAGAGAAGACTGGATAAATGTTGGTCTGATGAGGCTTTATAGGAGTTTGGTATAAACAACATGAAAGCAAGCCTTGTATCAACTGCTCAGGCGGCTGGTAGTGGTGTAACACTTTGGGACCTTTAGTACAAGCTGAGAATCTTTTAAACACCACAGCCTACCTGAATATTGTTGGGCATGTCCATGCCTTCATGACCAGGGTGCCCATCTTCTGATAGCTGCTTCCAACAGGATAAAACACCATGCCACAAAGCTCAAATCACCTCAAACTGCTTTCTTGAACACGACAATGACTTCTCTGTACTCAGACAGCCTACATAGTCCCCAGATTTCAGTCCAACAGAGCATGTGGTGGATTGGGATGTGGTGGAGGAGGAGATTCTCATCATGGATGAGAGATGTATGGCCAAAATATCTGCAGCAACTGTGTGACCCTGTCATGTCAATATGGACCAAAATCTCTGAGGAATGTTTTCTCCACCTTGTTGAATCTGTACCATGAAAAATTAAGGCAGTCCTAATAACAATGGATTGGATTTATATAGCGCTTTTCAAGGCACCCAAAGCACTTTACAATACCACTATTGATTCACTCTCACATTCACACACTGGTGGAGGCAGCTACAGTTGTAGCCACAGCTGCCCTGGGGCAGACTGACAGAAGCAAGGCCCCTCTGGCGAACACCAGTAGGCGGTAGGGTAAAGTGTCTTGCCCAAGGACACAACGACCAGGACAGAGAGCCCGGGGATCGAACTGGCACATCTGTAACCGGCGACCTTCCGGTTACAGATGCGCTTCCCAAACCCCTGAGCCACAGTAGCCCTGAAGGCAACAACAAACAGGTACCAACAAGGTGTACCTAACAAAATGCTGGAAATATTTTGTTATCTCTCCATGATTAATATGATTAACACAGTATGCTGTTCTATAGGACAGAATAGGATAAGGATATATATTAAACTGAATATTGTTAAACTTCTTCTTTGCTGCTTCAGAAAACATAGCAAACTAAAAAGCAGGGACTTATTGATGCTTACACATACAAAAAACATCTAAAAAAACAATGAAATAGTCTAGCGATGACAGCTAAATTCTAAATAACTGTTAATAACTCTGGTTACACGTTGTAAAAATGTTTCAACGCCTAGGTTTGAAATGCTGGTTGCTGTCCATGGTGCTGAAATTTTTTGCATACCTGTTCTTTTCACACATCATCTCTAAACCAAAAAGGTGACAGTGCTTTGTAACACTCAAACAATAAAAAAGATATGAGCATTTAGTATTCAGGGACAAAGAGAAGACACAGCATTAATGGCTGACCTCATCGTACCCTCTGAAGATCCGCTGTGCATGTCAATTTTCTTCTCAGAGCTGAATACTTTTTCACTCTGTGGGCTCAGTGGACTCTCAGATATTACCTCACTGTTGCAAAGGACTTTGTAGAAGGACAGAACAATATCAACATTCTGTATGCAGCTGCTGCTAACGTT
Organism: Haplochromis burtoni; assembly: GCF_018398535.1. Classification (NCBI taxonomy): domain Eukaryota; kingdom Metazoa; phylum Chordata; class Actinopteri; order Cichliformes; family Cichlidae; genus Haplochromis; species Haplochromis burtoni. The sequence goes on from NW_024582401.1 coordinate 178,181, forward strand.
TTAGATTCTTTTGGTCAAGTATCATTATATTTATGCAGTCCTCTATCTGTCTGTGTGTTGCACCTGTAGTGTTTACAAATACATCTTGCTAACCAAGCTTGCTAGTCTTAGATGAGAACTCAAAAACAGCCACTTTTGACGCCAGAAAGTTACACAGCAGCAGCCAACACTGAGGCTCCAAAATGACAAAACCAATGGGTGAAGGCACTGGTGGCTATCTCCATCTTTTAGATACAGTCTACTATTTGCACCAGCACCTTCCTTCCCTTTGTCCAAAGGCAGATAGTGACAAAGAGTGAAAAACATCATACATCACCCCTTCAAATAGTCCTCTGTCTATTTGACTGTTGTAGTGTACTGCTCCTTTAACTGATGAATAGCTGCTGAGACACACTGAAAAAAAAGGCCAGCTGCAGAATCTGGACACTGGCACTGCATGTAAAATGAACTCCCCTCTCAGTTTCTATCTATGGTGACTCATAATCTATTTTTTTTTAAGTTATGGGATTACAAATGTGCACATTCCAATTTACTACCACTCGTACTGACACCTGAGATCAATTGTTAACTCCTTATTACTACCTGTTGCCATTTCATGAGCCAATGAAGTACTCAACAAAAAAGTGACAAAGCGATGAGTAATCTGAATAAACTTTCGCTTGTGTTCACTGAAAATATCTGACTACAGGGCATGCATCATTTAACTGCCCTCTCAACACTGTGTGCAGGTTACATGGGCCAGCTCTCTGGTGCAATGTCAATATGCCAATAAAGTCAACAATGTCTGCTTCATTAGTGATGCCAGTGTCAATCTCTGCTCTGCTTTCAGCCACACAGAGGGGAATCTGCTGGAACAAAACAAACACAAAAAGCAAACTAATTAAGTTTGATAATTGAGTTTGCAAGACTGCCCTCTGTACTCTCTGAATTGGTAAATTCAATCAAAACTCCCTCTGACTTCAAATCTTTGCATCTTTGTCTGACAGACCCATCCCTGAAGGTGGATATGTTGCACGTGAGCACGAGGAGCGCTAACTCTCGGCTCACCTGAATGAAAAAAAAAAAGTTGGCGCACATACAGTATTAGGGGTCCTCCCCACACCCCCTACCCCTTCCAAAGAAGCTCTGCTGTGCACAGCATCGCATTCAGACTTCGATCTCAGGAGAAGAGATGTGACTGAAATAGAAAACACACACGCACACACACACACAGACACGGGACTCTTTCCTATTTTCACATCATGCACTGTATATCCACAGTGGAAGTCTAAATAAGGCCATGTGTTGTTTAATCATGCAGAGTACTGGAGCCTGAACGGGTCTGCATGCTGCATTAGACTTGATTTGTCTGCAGCATCTCTGCCACGCACGGCACGGCACGCTTTTCCTTTAATTTTATTTATTTTTTTTGTCGGCACGCACTGCCACCGTATACTCAGTATTTGTGCTAATAAGTTAGCACCCCCACCCTACCACCTCACCTCCCCACCCCACCCACACCCCCACCGTTCCCGTGGCGCTCTCACTTGCTGCACAACCACGATTGCGGAGAAACACCAGCGAGCGCTCGAACAGTGCAGTCTCGGGAGGGAATTCACACACAGGCTCGCGCTCGTGCGCGCACGCACACACACACAAACAGAACACCTAATAAAGTCTTCTTCTGTCACCTCCACGCACACACGCGCACAAAACAAACTCACCAGTTGGGTTCTTGTTTTTCTTGAGGCTCCTGCCACAAAGACACTGCAGCATATGCGATCCTTTGCTGAAAATGTTGTTCCAAATAAACCGCATGGATTTGGCTGAGACTGGGGGAGAGGAGGAGGAGGAGGAAGGAGTGGAGGAAGAGGAGGTGGGGGACGAGAGGCGCTCCGGATGCGGCAGCCTAAAATTCACCCACCGCATGGGGGCTGATACGCCCCCCTGTTTGCATGCCAGCAGAGCCGGCCAGCTGTTGGGCTCAGTTCGGCGGTGCTTGGCCGCCCCGACCTGCACCATAGACAAGAATAAGAGCAGGAAGCCCGGCTCCTCGCCCGCTTTCTCGCCCGGTTCCCCCACGAGCTCGGAGACCACCAACCGCACGTATTCCGCGTCGACGTCGTCCCCGTGCGGCAGGAAGAGAGCAACCGCCGCGGCGCTTGTCTCCTCGGTCCCCGCCTCCGGCTGCCCTAGCTGCCGGCGGTCCTCAGCCGAGGAGCGGTCGCTGCTGCTGCCCGGCCGCCGCGGCGTGGAAAGCCCCCGAGCGCTCCTCTTCAAATGGCGTCGTCTGCCGCGCGGCGCGGGGAGAGGAGCGGCAGCGACGGACAGGCATGCGGCGGCGCTAGCGTGAAGTCGGCGGTACGCGGCAGCTGTCGGCTTCTGCACAAAAAACCATTGCATATTAGTGGGGATGGCAGGGGTCGGTGTGTCCGTCCGTCCGGGAGGAGGGGAGGGGTGCGGATACCGGAGGTCCGTCAGCAAGTCGGTGGCATCCCTGTACCCGCGCGGCGAGCGAGTAGGCTACTGCAGCAGGGGGGCTCCTTTCCAAACGCGCACACCAGCACGCTGCACACTCGCAAACACGCACGCACGCGCTAGATGCACAGTCCTTTTTTTCTCACCCAGCAGCTTCTCTGGTCTCTGGTCAAGTGAGAGCGCACACACGGCACTGGAACGGGCAGGTGAACCACTGCAGGGAATCTCTGCGCTACTCCGCTCCGTCTTTTTGCTTCTTTTTAAAAAGTCCTCATAAATATTTGATCCACGTTTTGGCCTTCACTTCTCAATAATCCATAAGCTCCAATGCGCCAAGACACTGGTGCTGTCTGTCTCCTCTTCCTATCCTCTCCTCCACCTCCTACTCTTCACCTTCCTGATAAACAGGAGCTGATGGACTGTGGTTCTGCTTGCGGTGTCTGTGACTACTGAAAGTAAACGAAGAAGAAGACCCGAGTCTGGCTCCTGGTCCTCACGCGCTTCTTTCGGCGCTTCAAAGTCTTTCTGCGCTCGAGGCAACCAGCGGCCGGCGGGGCGCGAGGAGGTGCACTGACTAACGATGCCAAATCAGTTGCAAAGCCGAACCCAATTAAGCAAAACATCTTTTCCGCTTGGTAATTCCAAAATAAAAGCCCCTCCCCCTTTCACCATTTTTTTTAGTTCATGTGAGGAAACTGTCGATTCAGAATTAGGATTTCACTAATACATAGGCTACAGCAACAGTTTGTCTTGAAACAACAACTGTAATATTTTTTTTCTTAATGTCGCATCAATACTCCTTCATAGAAATGAATACTATCAGAAAAGAAGAAATAAATAAAACAGGGAATTTGTTTAAAGATTTTTAAATAAGCCTATTCCGTTTATAAAGTTTAAAAAAAGTTGTTTTAGTAAAATTTACCTTAAACAACGTAGCACAATTCCCAGAAAACACAAATAAAATAACTAAGAAATAACAAATCAATCCTCTTTATAATTCAAGTATTTTGGTGTTTTTCCTTCGACTTTTCTTCTGAAGGGAAAAGTCACCTCCGGTTTCCTCGTGCAGTTTGATGCGGGCGTACTGGCAGACGCAGCATCCAGTAAGTGTAGACACGTGGTTTCCACACCGTCAGTCTCCGATTGCCTCAAACACAGAACCGCAATCAGCAACATTTTGGAGGCAGGGGTGACACGAGGTCACTGATTGGTGGAAACCACCGCCTGCCTTTGTCTGTCTGCTGTTTATTTGTACCCAGTAATGGCTGCTCTAAACTCACATATCCGACTGTTTAATATCGCCTTCACTGCTGCCAGATGCACACACCTGTTGATTGAGTCGTTTAAAACCAGTGGGCCGGCGTTTAGCTCATATATAACCTGCAGTCTATAGGAAACTTAGACTACGATTGCTCTTGTGTGGTTCGCTCGTTCAGTTCTCCAGAACCTCCAGGTATGTGGACCTGTAGAATACCGGCTAAAAATGGTGCAGTGATTTTGTATTCAGAGAGAGCTGGCGCTGTCCAGAGTGCTGAATCCGCATTCGCCTGTCAAACTCACACAGGCCAGGGAAACTGATCGTTATAACGCTTCGTTATCCTGCTGTGTCAGTGACTAAAATGTCCATGTAATTCATAAAACACTGACTATGTCTACATTTTGCTGAGAGAAATAATTTAAAATGGAAAAAAAAAACTATAAGAGTCAGTGCACACATTAGTGTTTAGAGTTTTCTTGGGAGGCTTTTAAAACACACTATCCATTCTCTGGATAGCTTTGTGGCTCATTTGCCTTTGAATGGGTCAATTTAAAAGCCTTAAACAGCACTTTTACTGAGGGGTGGGGGACTTTTATGCAATGCTTTTGATGTTTGCGATGCAATTTAATCCGCCTTTTGGAGCTGACAGGAAAGAAGGTGTTAGATTGGTAACTTAAGAAGAAGTCATACTTTAGAAAAGAAATAGAAGCATTGTAGGTGAAGATATGAAGTCTAGCATATGTATGAAGTCATGAGTAAAATTAATCCTCCATTGCTGACCCGTCTGCACCACTGCTTCAAACGTACTGAACAGTCTAAAGTTGTCAAATATTGCAGTCTTTGCCCTTTAAAACCTTACTATAGATTGTGGTCTGTTGTTTTCGTAACCGATGCTATCCAGATTTGTTTTGGGACATCCACAATTGATCACTGAAGATAGTCTGAGATCAGTCCACATCAGTGTCTTTTAAATCTCTTTAAAACATTCTCATTGGAAAGGTTTTATCTATTGGATCCTGTATGATGAATGGAGATACCCTATCCCCATAGGTCAGTCGTTCACATCTTCTGCTGCCGGGTGGTGGCCTCAACTGACCCCACATGGCTTCAGACAGACTGCACAGGAGGTGAGGGAAAAGAGAGCAGACATCCAGATGAAGCTCAGACTGTTCTGGAAGCATGGAAGCGTGTTTATGATTAGCAATGCTCAGTTGATTTCCCTGGAATGGAATTTTTTCTTCAATGTCCCTGCCTGGACACGCAGAGCTTGGATTTACGAGGCTATGCTACCCCAAGAAAGTTCATCCAGACTCTCTGCTTGTTTTGCCTTCTTTCCTCTCAATGAGTTAAATCTGTGAGCCTCATGGATCAAACCCTGATTTTTTTACATCCCCAACTCAACTTGGGCTGTTTTTATTAATAATAGATATTGCCCATTTGGACCATTAGTTTGTTCTTAAAGGAGTTCACTGACTTTTTAATCCTACACCATTAAGCTGTCCAGATTGGTTATTACAGTATTATTATCACAGCATACAAGTATTATTTAGCACTATTCATCAATACTACTCCTGCTCCAGCTACTGCAGCTTTTTTTTTCAAATGACTGAAAACTTCTTTGCTTTCTTTGTAGAAAAAAAAAACAAAGCAAAAATCCTCAGCAAAGTGAGAATAAATATTTCTCCATCGTTTTCTGTGGCTGCTTCTGAGTATGGGTGCTCTGCAAGGTTCTGTTTTGGGGCTTTTACTCTTTCTCCAGCGCATTTTGAATTTTAAGCACTTTTAAGGATATTTATTATTAGTTATGTTTTTTAAGCCCCAAGATGTTTCTCAGTTACAGATCTTACAGAGGTGTTTATACTTGATCAAAGGTTGGATGACTGACAATCTTCTCCAACTTAATATACATTAAAATGCCCGTTATTAATAAAAAAACACATTATGTATTATAAGAATAAGTATTTTTGTGTTCTGATTTTGGATTTTTCTCATTTTTCTGTGAATTGTTTTACAACTGTTGTTAACAAGAACCTGCTTCATCATAACATATAATCAAAAGAATATAATAACTATACGTTTGCTCTTTCTATTTTATATTGAAATGGTAAATGGCCTGTATTTGTATAGCACTTTTACTAGTCCCCCCTAGGGACCCCAAAGCGCTTTACAAACCCAGTCATCCACCCATTCACACACTGGTGGAGGCAAGCTACAGTTGTAGCCACAGCTGCCCTGGGGCAGACTGACAGAAGCGAGGCTGCCATATCGCGCCATCGGCCCTTCTGGCCAACACCAGTAGGCGGTAGGTGAAGTGTCTTGCCCAAGGACACAACGACCGAGACTGTCCGAGCCGGGGCTCGAACCGGCAACCTTCCGATTACAAGGCTAACTCCCAACTGTTGAGCCACGATCACCCCCTGAAAGTTTGCAAATGTAGACTTAATTGAAAGTACTGCAGTGGGACATGTTGCCCTAGCTGCACATGATCATTATCCACCTTTCACATCTACATATCATCAGAAAAATACTACCGGTCATTTCCCCACAATGAGTGTATCAAATATAAATAATTTAATATTTAGCGTGAAAAGAAGAATGCCATCTGCAGTCATTTATATTTTGCAGTTTGGCTATTTGACATATTGGTGCTAAACACACTGAAATAACTCAGCTGGGAGCGCGTCTGACTGAAGATCTGAAGGTCGCTGGTTCAGTCCTGGGTTTCAGCATTTTGGTAGTTTTCTGTGGAGCCCAAAAAAATCCTGGTTGTTGTTTTTAGATATTTTACCAGAAGAAGGCTCACTGGAGTCACCACAATGGATCATCTTCCTCCATCTAACCACCTTAACCCCATTTTCCTCTGTCCCACCAGTCCTCTGCATGTCCTCCTTCACTACATTCATGAATCATCTGCTCCTCCTGCCTGGCTTCAACTCAGTGCCTCCAAACTCCAGCCACTTCTCCTCCTCTTCTTTCTTCACACAGTTCCCCAAGCAGAACAGGAGAAGCTTGGTTGATGGAAGGTGGGTTGCAAAGCAGCTTGCAGATGCCCAAGAACTCTGGGTAGTATAAAACAGTTTGAACACCATGCCCTATATGAGATTTTCACACTGAATGTGTGTCATGATAGGAGACTGGAGGCAGAATATTGCACTCACTGTGAAAAAGTTAACTAGATCAGGGCAGCAACAATGGACAACTCGAGAAAATGAAGGCAAAGGACTAGACTTGATTGCTCAACAAGAAACAACTGGGAGCGGAGCACAGATAAAAACAATCACTGGTGGAGACAGAATGGGGGGACAATTACAGTTACAAAGGAAGGGGGGTAGCAAAACTAGAACAACTCTCAAAGTAAAACAAGAAACATGACGGAGACAAGACTCCATACTAACAGATGCATGAGACAGTGGGAGGAAGGTAAAGGGAACCAATAAGGGAACTAACCAGAACTAAAAATAAAAATGCAAGAACCAAGGAACAAATCGAAAACAAAAGGGAAAATATGAAATAAGAATCCCAAACAATACTCAGCAAAATCCAGGACCGCAACATTGTGCAGTTGCACCATCAACTGATGTTGGCTGGCACTGAGATCACCCGATCTGTCGGGGCTGCCCAGGCTTGACTTTGGTACTTGCTTGAATTAATGCTGTGTTGGATTTAAGCTATTACTACTGTGAGTAAAAGAAAACATAATTAGAATATAGTGCGCTTAAATTTGCTTAGATGAGCGGGTCCAGCTGTAGATTGGTGAATGTCTGTGTGTTTTAGTTTGGTTTAGCTATAGGCCTGAACTTGTCATAACTTAGAAGTAGGTTTGCAGGAGACTCTCCACATGCTTAGCTGTAAAAGTAAGACAACAAGAGGCCAATGGCCCAGTGGATGCAGAGTGGGGGTCTCAGTGCTTGTAATATGTTTTGTATGTTTTGTAGAGGAATTTGGTGTAGCTTGGGTGAGGGGAGATGGACTTCTATGACCGGCAGGAAGTCACATATACAGAGACACACACTCACTCACGTGCACACACATACACACAGGTACGCGCACACACAGGTACTCACGTGCTCGCACATACATACACAAACACAGGGTTTACAACACACCATGCGGGTTTTACGATGGGGTCGCTTCTATAAAACTGGTTGTAACAAACAAAGAAGTGAAGATCTGCAGAGGGACACCGGCCTTGCACATCTCCCCTTCTAGAAGGTGCATGCGTAACTGAAGATAAAGAAAGGTTTTGTGAAATGACTACTGAGTCCGGTGCCGTCTCTGGATGCCCGAGGAATAAAATAGAACCGGGGTGAAACTGCTTTACGTAACACTACACATGGGAGTTAGTCCTTTCACTGCACTATAACAGTCAAGCAGCTTGGTGTACATTTGAGCAAGAAGACATCTGCATTTTTATTTTAATTGTCAGGCACATGCTGAGAAGAGAGAAATTCTGTGCTGGCACAGATAAGCAATTACACCCAAACACTGAAGTTTCTGGAACAAATCTCATTCTCTACTGCAATGCAGTATTGGCAAATGAGTCCAGTATAATGGTCCTCACAAACAGCCCTGTCTCCTGCTTGTTTGTCTCTAGACTTGTAGCTATATGGCTGCACCTATTTAAGATACACATACATACTTATTACTGAAGCATGGGTGAGGTCTGGCAAATGTTATTTTCACTCTCTGTTCCCACTATGTTTTATTTTGAAGGCTTCAGTGCTGTAGCATGGGATTGCTGTCATCAAAGGGCAAAATATCATCCCTGATCAGAGAGCTGCTTCAGCTGAAAGTGACAACAGCTACAGAGCATGCGTGACTGTGTGTGTGTGTGTGTGTGTGTGTGTGTGTGTGTGTGTGTGTGTGTGTGTTTGGATTTAAGAAATCTGTGCACAGGATGCAATGAATGCAGAACACCAAGAACAATGGAGAAGGGAAAGTAAAAGGAGTGGGGAAGGAAGAAGAGAAAGGGAGTAGAGTTAGGAGGAGTAAAGGGACAAAAAGAGGAAGTATGAAAGCAAAAGACAGACATGTAGAGAGTGGCACGCGCACAGCCGGTGAGGATTCACAATAAGAAAAGGAACCAGGAGACAGGTGACTTAATTACAACAGTGAAAGAGATCGTTTAAATCAGAAAAAAGCTGACACTTAAGATTCCGCCTTTGCTGTAGATCTTTACTCACTTGAATCTGACAGCAATGACACTGCAGTAATGCCTCTGAAAAGACTTTTTTCCTTTTATATTTGATTGAAATTTATAGGTTTTTTATGCTGTATGTATCAGGTATATCACTATGCTTAATTGGGGAAACATTAATAATGTTGGGGTATTCTAAGCGACTGGACTTTAAGTTTCTTGAAGACATTTCAACTTCTCATCTGAGAAGCTTCTTCAGTTCTAAGACCTAATGGTGGAGAGTCCCAGGTATTTAGGCCCTAGTGGGAGCTGTATTTTAAGAGGGTCGTTGACCCACTATTGATCATGTGCCTCATTACATGAACCAAGGTGTGAAAAAGGGTGTGGGTTTGGATGAAACTATGTGAGACCTTGCCTCAACCTATCATGTGACCTGATGAGATCACCTGACGCAAGATATGAGTGGGCGTTAAGGCACCTGTGAAGGGATCTCAAAACTAAATTGTAGGTGGCAGACAGTTGGTGTTGTAATCCACCCCCTCTGTTCAAAAATGGTTGTTCACAGTGGACATACGTGGCTACTTCAACTCCTCTGGCATCCTCGAAAGAGTGGCCTTTGGCCTTCAGATGCAGACGTACAGCTCGTCCTGTCGAAGTGGCTGTTCTATGTTGTGCCATGTGTTTATGAGGTCGAGCATATGTATGGCTGTTTGGTTTCTCCAGTGCAGAGTTCTGAGCTGTCCTTGCTGCACTGTACAGGTACACAACATTGTTTGCTTTGTCTTTGGGATGAACCAGTTTTTGTCTAAGTGGCTGGCTGGGTCTGAAGTTCACTGGGAAGTCATGCTTGGAGAAGATTCACCTGAGTTTCTATGATAAACCTGCTGGGATAACAATGTTGTTCCGCTTGTCCTTCTGTTTCTCCCTTCTTTATTGTGTATCTTTGCCTATTTGATGAAAGCCCAAATGGACTTTCCATGACCTGGATGTCTGACAATCAACACAGACAATGTTTGGGTATATTTATGAAAGAAGCTTTCTACAGCTGTAGGTGGCAGATAAGAGCGACGGAAGTACACGAGTAGCGAAATACATCATGTGTTGGCTAAAGCAAAGACCTATTACTGTATAAAAAGTGACACTTCCTTTGAATAGTGGATTTTTAGACTGTCCCTGGAGCGTGTCATGGGCACCATGCTATTGAGAATTGCGTTAGCATTGAGCCTGCTGATGTATTGATCTGTTAGCTCAGAGAGAAAAACACAACATGGCCTGCATCCATCCAGGGAATATCATATAACCAAGCACTAAGTAACAGAATAGACCACAACTGCATGAAAAGGGGAACCCTAATTGGACAATATCATCTGTAAGGCTTCACGTTCCCTTTTGAAATAACCCCCCCCCCCCCTTTTTTTTTTTTTGTAGTATTTGAAAAAAGAAAAATAAATTATATTCCTTCTGGCCAACTACCTGTTGGTGGTCCACTGGAGGCATTATTATTGCACTGGAAATCTAAATTTCAAAATCATTCAGTGAATATTATTTTAGTTTAGTCTGTTGTTTTCAAACCACAAATGCGTTTTTATACTCAATCAGACTGAACTGACCCCGTATTAAAGCCTTGATGTTCTGCTGTTCACTTGGAAAGCACCTCGCTTGTTGCAGCGCATTAAACCTTAAGAGCCCAATGCTACAGTGTGTGCCAGTACTCCACCTACTGTTCATAAACAGGAACTACAAGGTGGTTGAGACAGGACACGTTTTCTGGTTGTTTTTGGAGGGGGGGTTCACAGAAATTTAATAATAATGTTTTATTTATATGCAGCTTTTTTCCCCCACATATGGGGATTTAAATAAGAAATTTTAACTTGTGAGTATCAGTCAAAGTCAGCTTTATTGTCAAGAGATCAAGACTCATCAGATGAGGCAACATTTTTCCACTTGACCAGTTTTGGTGAGCCTGTGTGAATAGCTGACAGGAGTATCACACAGTGTGGACTGTAAAAGGTATGTTTCGGACCTCAGACCATTACAGAACCACGAGAGCTGTTGCCCATCTGGGTAACGTAATAATACGGCCCACAACTATTGCATAATTCCTCAGTAATTTAAAGGAATTTCAGTTATTTTATTTGAAGTTACAAAGTAATTATATTTGTCGACAAAGACTTCATGGTAAGTACACTAGAATAAAAGGGTCACGTGTCATGACCCAGGAAGCAAAGAAATAATTATATTGTAAGCAGAGATGGGCAGTACGTGTTACTTGTAACGCGTTACTTTTTTAAAGTAACGAGTAAAGTAAGGGATTACTATCGCAAAAATGGTAATTAGATTACCGTTACTTTCCTGTAGGAACACTGCGTTACTGCGTTACTAAAACCGTGATTTTTTTGCGAGAATGTCTCATGACAGTGAGGTAAGCAAGAGCAACTTTCATGAAAACAGCTGTGTGCAGATCAACAATGCAGCGTTTAAAGGGTGGAAGTACTGACCTTACTTTGAGTTTGATTCTGTAAAAAGTGACAAAAACATTAGTGTCTATTGTTCGTGGGAAGAAAACTTCTTTTTACAGCGAAAAAACCCCTAAACTTCCAAGCAAGCACCGAGTGCGCAACGACATAATGGGAAACTCACAGAGAAACTCGCGGATTCTTCCACTGACCGCGGCACACCTGCACCAGGGTAAACCTCCGCCTACCCCACTCCTGCTTTACAGGTGAAAATAGAGCAACAGGACCGCTGAGTCTTTGACTTTATTTATTTTCTGCTGTGTTTTACTTGCATCTATTTGAAAGACTGAGTGTAAACACAAAAAATATTTTATTTTATGTGCTGGAATGTGTAGAAAATAGGTTTAAATGTTAAACTAATTTATTCAAGTCAGAGAATGTTGCATATAATTAAATTTTTGCTTGATGCATAAAGTTAAAAGATTAAAACTAATGAAACAAGTTTTAAAAAAAGGAGACTTTTCCATTTGATTACATTTTGTATGATGGATTATGCAGAAAAAGTAGAATTGGGCTGAAAGATCTATCACTTTATCACCTATTCGGGTTGTAAATCAGGTTTTTAAAAAGTAACTAAGTAACTAAGTAATTAATTACTTTTGAAAATAAGTAGTCAGTAAAGTAACGGGATTACTTTTTGGGGGAATTAATCAGTAATTAGTTACTGATTACTTTTTTCAAGTAACTTGACCAACACTGATTGTAAGTATATTTAAGTAGTTAGATAATTTTAAGTAGTTCCACTTTTCATAGTAATTTTGTAGAAAAACAAAATGTAAAATACTTGAGTGTGAGCCATATTTTAGAATGGATTAATCTTGCCTTTTCACGGCTTTATTTTTTGAAAACTTTATTTAATTTGAGTTATGCTGATGCGCCGCTCGGCGTAGGAGGAACTAAGTGCTAAGTAATGCTGATTATTCAACTGTCCTGTTTTAAACAATATAAATGTGATAAGGACAGTTCTCCCTTACCAAGTAACAAGAAAAAATAAGTACTATCAAAATGTGTAGGGCTATGTGACCTCACAGTGATGGAGCCTAGTCTAACTTTTTTCTTGCACAATCACAGCTCAAACATAACTTTTAAAAGAGTGTACAGAAGTTGGAAGTACCTGGAAGTTAGACCAAGTATAGCCACTCCATAATACAGCCTGCCTCCCAAAAAGTCCAGTTCACTTATATTGTTTGTTTTCCCACAAATTACACCATACTTAAAATTACTTATGTGGTTCTTAAAATTACTTACAGTATAATTTATGTCTCCTTTCCTGCAAAATACCCAGAATTTAGGCACTAGTTAAATATACTTAGAATATAATTATTTCGTCTTTCCTGTAAGTCGAGTGATGCTTAAAACTACTCATACATGACCTAAAATTACTGCTTAAGTTATAATTATTTCTTTGTCACCTGCAGAAACTTGACTTGTTCTAGTATACCTACCTTTAAGTATTTGTAGATAAATATAATAACACTGTAAAAAAATTAATTCGTTGAAGATCGATTTCATTACAGGAGAATTGCGGCTTTGGTTCGGGCCGTGAGCGTTATCCCCATCTGTGGCTGGTAAGTGCACGTCTACATCTAGGTGTTATTTAACTGAGGGCCGGATGGGGCAGTGGTGCTCCTACGCGCCCGCTTAATCAACCGCGCGTATCATGCGCAAAGAAGAACAACTGACCACTCTCGACGCGGCTCGGCTACTGTAAACACCGGACGAGCGATTTTTTTTCAGGTAAATGTATTTATTAACACGAGTTTACACGCTGTAGAAGTGGTCGTTTTTATTCTTAAAGTTGTTGCCGTAACGCTGTCGCTGTCTGTCTTTTCTCAGTCGACTCGTTGTTATGGAGCGATGCTTTAGGTAGGAAGAGCACAAGAAAGCGCTTAACTAAGCTACTAGCTTCTCCGTTCATCACAAGCTTTTAATCGCAGTTAGCTTTGCTGCTGTGGTGCCTTTAAGGAGTGAAATTAAAAGTTTTTCTACGTAGGGTTGAAAAAAAGGGGAGCAGTAAATTAGAGTACGGTATGCTTGTTTTGTTTCTTTTTTTAATTATTGTTATTATTACCATTATTGCTAATATTATTATTATGCTGGCTAAGGTGGAAAAAAATGTAGCAATTTAAAACGTCCCTGCTTATCAGCTATATCCAATATCAGCTCGCTGGCTTTTCTCAGGAGTTGAGAGTAACATTATGTGTTATTGCTTTGGCCTCATGCTATGCCTCATTTACATGAGATTGAGATGCATTTCCCAAGACATACAGGTATTATTTGATGTAGTTCTGAACTTGCCAAATACTTGCCTGTCATTTCAAGAGAAGAAGAATAAATGTTACCCCTCTTTATAGTAATGTAACTGTTTAAAAAACGAACTTTGTCTATTTATCTTTAATATATTTCTTGTCTTGTCTAAAGCGACAGCAGGGATGGTTCTTCTGGCTCCACGCCACCACCACCATCGCCTCCTCCTCGGGTCCTCCCTTCCCCTCGTCATCCCCCTCCTGTGCCCTCCTCCTCTCCCCGATCATCCCTGACTCCTCCTACTTCCCAGCTAGGAAGACTGAATTTTGCAGGAGTGGTGATGGATGTCAGTAAATGGTCCCTGTTCTACCTGCTGAGTGCTCAGGAACTAGCTACAGTGCGACAGGCCTGTGTCTTTGGCACCACTGCCAATGAAGCAATCTATATCACCCATGGAAATGAGGTGAGGAGTGCACATTTGATAGTTTCTGTTTATGATATGAGCTCTTTAAATAGCACTCGAATGATTGTACTTGTTTTGTCTTCCTTATATTTGTGCCTGAATCTAATTCTGACTTTACATGAAGTGTGTCGTTTGCTCTGTAGTTACGTGACAGTTTAAACAACAGGAAAACGTATGAAGCCGATGGGGTTTGCTGTGTGAAATGTGCGCTTTTTATGTGAAGGTTTATTTCATAAGCGTGTGTTTTGTTGGGAAAGAAAAAATATGCCGCAGGAGATCCTGCATTGTTTTCACTTTCCTGTTTGAATGCCACCATACCAGAGCACAGCTGATCTCAATCAAAACACATAAGTCACACAATGAGCATCTATTTGCTTTGTGTTTGTTGATAACCTACAACACAGCACTTTCAATGTGTATCTGCACTGTGTCTCTGTATTTTGAAATGTGTGTTACTGTTTCCAGGTATTTGTGTTGGGGTTAAACTGCAGTAGCTGCCTTGGTACAGGAGACAGTCTGAGCACTGTTATGCCGAAGAAACTGGACTTCCTGCGAGGGAAGAAGGTAGCCAGTGTGAGCTATGGCAGCGGACCTCATGTCCTATTAGCTACTGACGGTAGGCGAATTTCCACTCAAAAACTTTGGTATTAAATGTCTTGACAGGCAGGTTTCAGCAGTTCATATCAGTGAATTGCATACTGGCCACAAGTTGCATAATGTTTTCATCCTGCTGCATAAGCATTTCATTGTATAGTCATGTGCTCAATATTGGTCAATTTCTACAGAAAGGTTGACTTTTTTCTATTGAACAGTGGAAATGTCACTAATATGAGCTTAACACTTTCATGTATAGTGGTCACTACAGTGGACAGCTATTCAAAGGCTGTTTTCTTGTATTTGTGTCAGTGTTGATGGTGTACTTGCACATAAACCACTACATTGGACACTGATGTGTCAGTCCATACACATCAGTTGTATGCACATCAACTGATGGACATACAATGTATACACATCGATGTATACACATCAACCCTTTGAAAAGGCAAAGCAAGTTTATTTATACAGCACAGTTCAACGGCAAGTTGATTCAAAGTGCTTTACAGAGACATTAAAAAACAAATAAAAAGCATGATTTACAATGGGGAAAAAAGGAACAGTAGATAAAATCAGTAGTTAAAATGTAAGTTTTGAAATTTAAGCTTAAAAGTGTGGATTTGGTGCTTTATTCAAATGCAGCTGAGAACAGGTGAGTCTTCAACCTGGATTTAAATAAACTGAGTGTTTCAGCTGATCTGAGGCTTTCTGGGAGTTTGTTCCAGATATATGGAGCATAAAAGCTGAATGCAGCTTCTCCGTGTCTGGTTCTGACTCTGGGAACTGATAAAAGACCGGATCCAGATGACCTGAGGGATCTGGATGGTTCATACTGGGTCAGGAGGTCATTGATGTATTTTGGTCCTAAACCATTCAGAGCTTTATAGACCAGCATCTATCCTCTGACGGACAGGCAGCCAGTGTAAAGAGCTCAGAGCTGGACTGATGTGGTCCACTTTTTTGGTCTTAGTGAGGACTCGAGCAGCAGAGTTCTAAATGAGCTGTAGTTGTCTGACTGATTTTTTTAGGTAGACCTGTAAAGATGCTGTTACGGTAATCAAGCCTACTAAAGATGAATGCTGAATGATGAATGGACTAGTTTTTCCAGGTCCTGTACATGTAAATAAATAAATAAGTAAATGTTTAAAAAAAATACGTTCAAAAATCTTTTTTTCATACCTAAAGATGAATAAAAATCCTGATTCAGGTTGTCATAATTCATGCATGAAAGGGTTTACCTGAACTAAAAAATGTGCTAATAACATAAATAGAAACTCAGACACTGTATAACCAAAACCTGTATAACATTGACAGCTTAAATTTGTTTTTATGTGTTGCAGATGGACATCTGTTTGCATGGGGTCACAATGGTTACAGTCAGCTGGGGAATGGGTCGACCAACCCGGGACTCTCCCCCGTGTTGATCACCGCTAACCTGCAGAACAAAAAAGTGAAAGAGGTGTCGTGTGGCTCACATCACTCTATGGCTCTCACTCTGGATGGAGAGGCAAGTCCTTTTTTATATATATTTTTTAAATTACCGTTAAATGTGTTTAGCGTGTCTTTTCCTGTCTCGCTCTGTTCTCTTCTTTTCCCCTCACCCCCAGCTGGTCCTGGCAGATGCTTCTCCCTGAACCTGGTTCTTCTGGAGGTTTCTTCCTGTTAAAAGGAAGTTTTTCCTTCCCACTGTCACCAAGTGCTTACTAGTGGGGATCAGCTGAGTGATTAGGTTTTCTCTCTATTATTGTACAGTCGTAACCTTACAATATAAAGCATATTGAGGTGACTGCTGTTGGGATTTGGTGCTATGGTGCTGGATGGTAAACTGTTTCCATTCACTCTTAAACAACAAAAGAAAAGAGCAGGGATGGCAATAGTAGGTAATGAAAAGGAATATGTGGCACACATAATTTAATTTAATTAATAAAATATCATTCAAATATGACTGAAATTAGAATATTCTTATTTTTATGTACCACTCTAAATAAAAAGTTTAGCCCTAAGGGGGTCACCCTTATATACCTTGACCTGCCACCTTGAGGCCTTTAGGTGTCACACTAAGAAGTTTTTCTTTAACCCAGCGGCATTAAAGCTAATGGGGTTGTTTGTGTGGTAAGCTGGAAAGGCTGTTGCCATTTAAAATATTACTAAGTGTACGTTAAGTATTGCATCCTTTTCCCAGTTTGTTCATGTACATTCAAGTTTTTCTGTTTGAGATGTTACTCAAACAGAACAACTCAGAGTACAGCATCAATAACATCATTCTGAGAAAGGTGTTTTTTCTCACACTACAACATTGTCAATCCTCTCTAGGTCTTTGCATGGGGATATAATAACTGTGGCCAGATTGGTTCAGGCTCCACAGCCAACCAACCCTACCCCAGGAAGGTCACCGGATGCCTGCAGGGCAAGAATGCATCGGGCATCACATGTGGGCAAACCTCCTCTATGGCTCTTGTCGACAATGGAGAGGTGATGTTAAATAAATTCTTAGTGATCTCATTGAGAAATCTGAACTTGATGGTAAACAGGGTGGCTTTTATTTCTCTTTAGGTTTACGGCTGGGGCTACAATGGAAATGGGCAGTTGGGAATTGGCAACAATGGAAATCAGCTGACACCTTGCCGTGTCGCTGCACTCCAAGGGATGTGCATTCAACAGGTGAGACATCCAACAACCACATGAATGAGTTTTTAATATCAATAATTGCCTTGAGGATGACTCATGGTTTGTGCTTACATCTGATTGGGTAATTTTTTTTATCAGCCGCATTTAAATCCATCCCTACCTTCCAGATTGTATCGGGCTATGGACACTGCCTGGCCCTAACCGATAAAGGGCTGCTATATGCCTGGGGAGCAAATACCTATGGTCAACTGGGAACTGGCACCAAGAGCAACCACCTCAGCCCTGTGCACATCATGGCTGACAAAGAGAGGTAGGAAGGAGAGGGAAGGGTGTCGGACATTTCCTGTTAATATTTAGTTTCCTGTCCTCATTTCCTCCCTCTGTACCTCTGCCTCCGCTCCTGGTCTTAAGTAGTCGTCTGCAGTAAACAAAACAATGCTCTTTCCCTAATTGTAGATATTTTGGGGCAAATCATGCCACAGCAAAACAGCTTTCAGACTTTTGACATGTTTCAGTACAATAATTAAGAAGGAAAAGCTTCCCTGTGTTAACACGTCTCTAATTTGGCAGGGTCGTCGAGGTGGCAGCATGCCATTCGACACACATGTCGGCAGCCAAGACCCAAAGTGGGCAGGTATAGCATTCATCTTTCAAAGTGATGCACAGTCTTGTATTTCTTTGGTTTCTGGAATTCTTTATTCTAAAAAAAAGACAAAAAAAATCCAGGAGCA
The DNA here is from genome assembly GCF_018398535.1 of Haplochromis burtoni. NCBI lineage: Eukaryota > Metazoa > Chordata > Actinopteri > Cichliformes > Cichlidae > Haplochromis > Haplochromis burtoni. Next base: position 196,212 of record NW_024582401.1, read on the forward strand.
TTATCATTTCACTCCTCCTCCAGGTTTTTATGTGGGGTCAGTGCCGGGGCCAATCCATTGTCCTGCCACACCTCACGCACCTCACCAACACAGACGACGTCTTTGCCTGCTTCGCTACGCCATCCGTTATGTGGCGCCTCATGTCTATGGGTGAGAGAAGAGACAACAAATTGTGGATTATTTGTGTAAAAAACAAACAAAAATGAAAGCTGTCTAAGTACTAGAACTGTTTCTACTGCGGGGGGGTTTTCTTCTAGAGCAAGATGACTTCCTGACGGTTGCAGAGGCTATGAGGAAAGAGTTCGACAGTCCAGAAACGGCTGACCTCAAGTTCAGTGTTGATGGCAAATACATCCACGTTCACAAAGCTGTGCTGAAGATCAGGTGTGTTTATTATCTACATAGCTATAAGTGAAAGATAGCCTTGATGCATTTGGTAGCTGTGCTTTGTTTCAGGGCAGTTAAGGCAGCCTGTGATTTTTGTTGGCAGCCCTTAACATGTCAGGTTTTGACTATTTGACCATTTGTATACATTGTAAATAAAGTATTTTTATCGCGGCTAGGTGCGAGCATTTCCGTTCAATGTTTCGCTCCCAGTGGACGGAGGATCAGCAGGAAGTGATAGAGATTGGCCAGTTCTCGTATCCCGTCTACAGGTCCTTCCTGCAGTTTCTTTACACAGACACTGTTGACCTTTCGCCTGAGGATGCCATTGGTTAGTATGAATGCAACTGTTAAATATGTTCTTAGAGTGTGTAGAAGGATGTTTGTTTTTGACACTGTGTGTGTGTTTGTGTGTTGTGCTGCAGGCCTGTTGGACCTGGCCACCTCTTATTGTGAAAACCGCCTGAAACGCCTGTGTCAGCAGATCATCAAGAGAGGAATCACTGTGGAAAACGCCTTCACCCTGCTGTCTGCTGCCATACGATACGACGCAGAGGTACAGTTATAAACAGGTTTGTCAGGTGGATAAGCTGAGGTGGTAGATAAATTCACATTTTGGACCAGACGACCAAAATGTTTGTGTGCCATGAGCTTGTGATCTTGTTGCCTTTAAAATAATTGCTTTAAAGACGTGGATCAGGTCTGCGACGACTCACAGTCAGTGTCCATCTTCAAAAATGACTTGGGTGCAATAAAACTGCAATACGACAGTCAGTCTGCTATCAGTTTGAGCTTGGGTCAAGGCTGCAATTACATGCAATCTGTTTGTGATAATATAGTGATTAACTGTAATAAACTGGCCAAAATGAAGGACGTACACACATATATAAACAGAAATTTATATTAACTGCACACATTCAGAGTCAGAACCTCAGACACCTGAACAGAAATTCCTCCAGAATTCATGACGTTGTTGCTGCAGGGCAGTAATTTCACAGCAGCCGCTCAGCAACCTTGCTGTGTAGAAGAATGCAAGCAGTCGAGTCGGGTCCTCTATTATACTGATCAGCGCACTCACACGGTGATTGCAACATGTTGACAATCAGTCTGTGTTTAAATATTAGACAGCTGTTATTTGCAAACCTTCACCAGTCTGTCTGAGAGTGATGGCAGTCTGCCCGAGTCTGCACTATGGTATAGCAGCAAAGGAAAACTGTCAGGGATTACAAGGTTTAACACCCTGTAAAATAAGCATCGGAATGTTTGTTCTTTCTTTTGCAATCTAATCTCCTTATTATTTTTCTATTGTTTGATTTTCCAGGACCTGGAAGAGTTTTGTTTCAGGTTTTGCATAAACCACCTGACTCGGGTAACTCAGACCGAAGCCTTCTGGCAGGTAGACGGAGCAATGCTGAAGGAGTTTATCAGCAAAGCTAGCCGCTGTGGAGCCTTCAAGAACTGAGTGGTGCTTTTAGGCTCCTGCAACCTAAAAAAGAAAGAAAAAAACCAACTAATGACCGAGTGGATTTGGTCACGCTGCGTGTGCAGCAGCAGAATGCAACACCACAGTTTTCACATTCCTGTTGATCCCATCCACGACAAAAGAGGAGGCCCTTTCTTGAAATACTTATTTATATATACTTTAAAGAAGCACTTAAACAACATTATTCACAAGATGCTTTAACTGGATTTTAAGCTGCGTTATCTGTGGATCTAAAATGAGCACTTTGGCCAAACCCATGGCGCCTTTTCTGTGGAAGTTCTTTACATATGTTACGTATACTTGAATTTTTTTTATTTTTTCTCAGCAGCGTTTGCTTTGTTCATTCACTCTCTGGAAAAGTTCATGTGAGGGACCAAAGATCTGGAAGGAATAAACTACTGACCTAATCTAAAGAGATGAACACTGTAATGTAAACATGTTTCACACACTTAGCAGTAGAGCCCAATTTATTGGTGAATTGATTGCATTGGTTAATTGCCAGTCTGTTAGTGTTTGCGTTCATACAGGAAAACTTAAGAAAGTAACGAGGAGATGGGAGAAAGACCCTTCTACCATGTTATGATTGCTGACATTGCATAGTTTGTCCACCAGCTGACACAGGGTAAGTTTGGCATTACCTGTTGGAGCACCTATAGCTGATCTGAGCAGAGTAAATAACGTAGCAATTTAGGGAAATTGATTTGTTGAGTTTCTCTGAAATGAAAAAAAAAAAAAATTGACCAATATATCAGACTGTAAGATTTTTGAATCACCAAATATCTGTATCGGCCTTAGATATCTTATATAAGTCAGGCTCTAATTTGGTATTCAGCAGCTCTTTGTATTTAACTCAAAGCAACTGATTGATAAAGACAAACTCATACATATACATGACATACACAGCTGATGCAGAGCCTGCTGTGGTTTGTTATGAGTTGCTTGCTTGGTAAATGTCCTTTGTACATTTTGGGAAGTTAAAACCTGTTATACTAGGTGTGTTCATTCTGCCTCACATTTCCTCTGCAGCACTACAGTCATCTCTTTATATTCCGTAATACTAAGAGGTTGATTTTTTAAGCTTATTCAAAAATCTATGGAATATATAGACTGAGAAAGTTGCGCTTTTCAGTTAAGAAAAATAACAGTCTTTGGTAAAATTACGGCATTAGCTCCTTTTTTTTTTTCTTCCATTGCAAGTAAAATGTGTTGTATCTAAGGCATGTACTGTGGAAACTTGCTCAGGTTTCCGCATTATTAGCATTTTCATCATTACAGGTTGGTTTCTGTGTTCGGGCAAATTAAAAATAAATCTACAAAAGTGCTTAAGAGGAATTCATCTTAGTTTCTGTAGGTTTTTCTATATATGGAGCAGAAATTGCACTAAACAAAGCTACAGGATACATTGCATATTAAAGAAAGAGGAATGCTTTGAAGCACTTTTTTTCATTCTTTTACTTTGTCGTCTGATGACCAAAAACTCCCTGTGCGTCCTAGCCTTTAGGACAACATGTCAACCATGCCGTCTCCCAGTAAAGCCAATGTGAGATCAGTTTCTATTTCCTTGATAGGTTTCTATTTCTTGATGTACTCAGATGCTTGAGGAGGAGTTTCTGTTCGCTCCAACTAAAGCAGAACTGCTATTTATTATTAAGCACAGCTTCAGTTCAGGCTGGAAAGTAATTTAGGATGCTTTGAGAGCTTCTGTGGAAATCATTGTTTTCGGGAAATGAGGTCTAGGTTTACAGTTTCTGCTTGTTTTGTTTTTTATGAGCTGTTCCTTCATTTTTTTTTTAAATTAAACTGAAGTAAAAAGCGGGCAGTAAGCTAACAGCCATCCTCCCACACACACTCTGTCTCCTCTCTCTCTCTCTCTCTCTCTCTCTCTCTCTCTCTCTCTCTCTCTCTCTCTCTCTCTCTCTCTCTCTCTCTCTCTATCTCTCTCTGTCTCTTTCATCGTTTAGGAGAAGTTTATAAAACCATTAGGTCCATGCTTATATTCAGCTTACAGCATTGCAGTGTTTGGGGTATGCATTATTATTCTGTTGCTGTTACATACTTGAGACATACTGTATTATTTTACTTTTTTAATTTAGCTATGGGGATTATATTTCTGTGATGAAATAAATATTTCTTAAATCTGATTTGTTCACTTGTCATAACTATTTTTGTTCTTGTATATTTTTGTATTTTTTTTATTGTCTAGCTCTTTATTGGCTCTTTGATGCAAATAATTATGTTTTATGGCAAAATGATAACGTGAAAAATATACATGCAAATAGAATGATATAACATCTATAAATCAAAATTATAGATGGGAATGTGAGATTTTAAAAAGAATATATCACTTAAGGAAATTTTTTATAAAAAGTGGTACATTTTGGTGAAATTTTAGTCGATTTTTCATTAATAAAATGTATAAAAATGAAATGTATTTATCAATAAAATGACAAACAGTATCCCACATTCTTGATTTTTAGTTCAAAAACGCTTTGTAACAGTCACAATTGTGTGGTGTGTCTTTAAGACAACGTAAGATAAGGGTTAGTGATGTCACAGGTATGCGCCACTGCTCTCTGTGGAGAATGAGAGCAATGTGCTTGCACGTGAGTGTATGGGCTCGGAAAAGTGTATGGGCTTAACTGCTTATGTTTAGCAGTTGAAATGATGTGTACTTTGTTGCGTGCTGACAGCCAACCAATTGGCCCCGCCCATGTGACAGCGTCAGAAAATATTTCCGGAAGGAATCCGGAACTGTCAAGATACCGTCCACTAGCGAAGTCACAGAAGAACGGCTCCTTCTCCTTTAAATAAGAGGGAGGCAGTTTCTGCTTGCGGTAGAAAGACATGAAGTTACGTTCGTCCAAGTATTTATCGGCTGTACAGTGTTTTATTAAGAATCATTGTATCGTAATACGCGAGTTAGTGCTAGTAATGTTAGCACTGTAACACTGTAACTTAAAAAGTCACCGGTTGCTGAGAGTTACCGTTACTCATCGTATTTCAACGTGACTTTAACTAGTCGTTATAAAAAAAAATATTCTGAAGTGTAAGTTCATATTTGTAGGTGAATTTCTTTATTGGTGCAACTTTATTTACCAAATCGGTGTCTTTTTATGCTTTTATTTTGAAAGCGTCGGTTGAAAATAGTATTCATGTGACTATCTAACTTAACAGTAAAAAGGATACCAAAAGAAAGCTTCATCCGGCTCTTCTCTTGCTGAACGTCGGGTCGACGTATTATATCGTTTTCTGTAGCTGACAGATTGATTGAATGGAAGAAAGCCAAATATGGAACCGAGCCGATCCGGGCCGGTCCACACCGTGTCGAGAAACAAGAGACAGCAGCACCCAGACTGACAGCAAAATACAAGGTGAGCCAACTGGAGGAAGAGTTCTTCCAGTAGTTTAGCTTCATATTTTTCCCTTCTGTCATGCCACAAAACCGCAGCTTCATGAGATACAGTTTACCAGAGAGGCACTTTAAATGGCCACGGCTGACAGCCTTTATTTACACATTACACAATGCTGCATATATTTATCTTAGACTTGACCGATCATCTTATCCTATTCACATTATATGGCAAAATCCCCATCCTCAGATCAATAGACATAGGTCTTCACCTGCGTGTATCTGAAATAAATGTTATATTTTTCTAAATCTCAGTCAACAGGCCAAGTTAGCTTCGGTGGGGCCTTTAAACCATGCAAACATTAGTAATCTTCATGGTATATATTCTCATCCAAGCATGTGTAACTGCAGCTTTTCAGGAAAGCATTGTGCACAAGATGGCTTAATTCAGCTTTGTCTCTGCTTCAGGTCATGGCCCCAGGTTGTCAAAGGTAAACCTCTTCACCTTGCTGAGTTTATGGATGGAGTTATTCCCTCAGGAGCAAACGGAGGAGGATGGTGGTAATCAGGTTAGTTTGAATATAAAAACACAGTGATGTATGCAATCTAGGGAAAAAAATCATCAAGTTCTGTGGAGCGATTCATGTCCATCTTTACTAGCACTTGTGTGTAAAATTAATAACTGTATCTGTACTGTGCTTCAGCTCCATGGGATGGGTCTGGTGGTGGTGCGGGAAAGCAAAGTGGTGGGACTTCATTGTTCAGGAGCTGAGCTCCACGCTGGACAGGCAGCCATCATCCAACATGGTGCTCGCCTGGCTGACTGTCAACTGTACTTCTCGAGGAGACCCTGCGCTACTTGCCTGAAGATGATCATTAACGGTGAGTGGAGAAGGAGGCATGATGCAGGAATGAGTAGACGGCATTAAGGGAGCCTAAAAACAACACGCAGCGTGAATGTGTTTCTGTGTCACACTCTCAAATAACGAGATGTTCTTGATCAGGCAGAACTACATATCTTGGACCAATGGCCTGCTTTATAAACATAGTTATGACACAAATTCATCAAAAATGCAATGTGACATGTACGCCCCACTGATTATGACTGATTGTGATTGCATGAACCAAAGTACCTGCCCTTCTGTTGTCTCACCCTTACACATTCCAGCCTCTGTGTGTTTTGGAGTCCACCACATTGCTGTCACTTTGAGGCACCACCCTAACTGTAGTCAGAATAACTGCAGCCTTTCTGGTACTGCACCTCCTTTCATTTACTTTCATTTACTTTGAAGTGGACCTGTTTTATAAGACTTGGCGAGCAGCCTCTTTATGATCAGATTGGAGGAATGACACATTGAGAAGTGAACACACTTAGAAACTCAGGACAGACTTTGACACCATAATGATATATTTATTTACTGTGAGCGTATGACTGAATATGTCCCACAGGTGTTGCCGTACTGTTGTAAACTGCATTATCGGCATTAAACTACATCAGCAGTTTGCTGAACTTTGGAGCTCTGTTCTCTCATTCCCGGGCAAAGTTAACTAAGATGGATAAATGCTGTTTGCTCTCCTCCTCCAGCTGGAGTCAGTCAGATCTCCTTCTGGCCCGGGGACCCTGAGATCAGCATTCTGTCGTTCCGGTTTCTGATGGCTCCCAGCTACTGCGGTCCAGCTCACTTCATCTCAGAGGAAGCTTTACTAGATGCTGTAGCAGTAGAGAAGCTCAAGTCCAACAGCCGTCCTCACATCTGCATGCTGCTGCAGCCGCTGGCACCCGGCCTAGCACAGTTTGTCACCGAGACGTCCAGAAATTGTGACTTCACAGAGAGGATCACTGATGACGACCCAAAGCAGAACACAGAGGAGCTTTTCAACAGGTACCTTACTATACTTACTGTATCTGCTTCTGCACAGCAGCACTTTTGAGCTATGTGCTGAATTCTCTTTCTAATAAGTTATACTCAGTTGCCTGGTATATTTTAGAGGGAAACCCAAGGAGGTTCTCGACACGCACCAAAAAACCCCCAAACAAACTGAACCTGAAGCAGAAATCTCAGCTGATGAGAACACCAGATGGTTAACTCAAGAAAACAGAGGGGGAAAAAAGTCCAGTTTTCATAAATCAGTGTCAAACAATATAAAATAAATGTGCACATCATTATTTATATTACAGTGTAGTGCGCTAAAGTGCATCAAAACAAATGAAGTCAAAATAATTGTTTGCTTTGTAACTGTAGTGACTGCAGAATTAACTTAAATATGAGAATGACGTGGCAGAGAGAAACCTGAAATCTGTATCTGATTCATGAGAGCAGAGTAAATGTATAGAACCAAATTATTTCAGCTGTGTGGTTATGAATACAACAGTCGTAGGACGGTTATTGCTTTCCTAACACTTAAATTCCTGACGTAGGTTTGGTCAGAATTAAAGTGTGGGGTTTGGCAGGTAGATATTAAGAATAAACTCGCTTGATGTTATTATGTATAAAACCGCCCACTATATATTTTTATTTTTTACTTAATATTTAAAGGTGCTGGAACTCTGTTGCATCCTAGTTTAACCTCTGGTCAGACTTCAGCCATCAAAGGGCAAGAAAACCTGTAGATGAGGCACAAAGCAAAGATTATTCTGCAGAAATAATTAGAGAACGTCTTTCATCTTTAATTTAACCAGACTGAGAAGGAGAAATATTTATTGAGTGAATCAAACTCAAGTTGCGAAACTGCTGGATGACCACAGCTGGATTTTCAGCCCGTTTATAAGAAATATTCTGTGTCGTTCCAGAGAACGAATGAGATGCCTGAAGGATTTCTCCAGACAGTTCCTGGTTCGTAAGTCCCAGCTGCATCAGGAGATTTTGAAGCACATGGGCCTGGAGAATTTTTGTGTGGAGCCTTACTTCTCCAGCCTGAGAAACAACATGAGGGAGCTTGTGGAAGTTTTAGCTGCAGTGGCTGCCGGGGTGCCACAGCAACACTACGGCTTCTACAGGTTAGAAACTCTCAAATTTATCTGTTTTCAGCACAGACATCGCCACGCGCTTGTACTTGACGCTCATTTGATCGTGTCCCTTCTGTGAGCCAGGGAAGAGTCGTCAGTGCCACTGCCCCCTTGTCATGAAGATGTGCCCCAAGAAGTGGCTCGTCACTGCATGATCCAGGCCAGGCTACTGGCCTACAGGACAGGTGTGTTTGGTTATTCATAACACACACTACATTCTTCTACATTCTATTGCATATTGCCTGACAAGCATCATAACAACTGCTGTTTGGCTGCAGGACTTTTTCCTGAGTAAAGGTTATGATCATTTCTAACAATGACCCTGTCAATAGTTTGCTATTTGTTTCCAGCTTCTTATACATGCATAACTGTCATTTCAGAGGATCCTAAAGTGGGTGTGGGCACTGTGATCTGGGCCAAAGGACAGTCGGTGAGCTCAACTTTTCTCCTTTTGATTTGATTTAACTCGTTAATTCATCACAAGAGTAGACTGTTGGCATTTCTGTGTGCCGGTTCGGGTAGGATTTGACACCAGATTACACGGTGACAAACTGACAAAACCTAATAACATCAGGCTCGTACAGAAGGAGTTTTTTTTTCTTTTTTTTTTGTCTGCACAAAATTGGATTATATAAATCCATTTATGGATGATTGTATTAATGCATTGAGGTTTTCAGTGTGGGTGGATGCAGTTGTGACAAATGTCATGATGATGAGCCCAAAATGTTCAAATAAATCCTAACGCGTTCCTCAGTAGCGGCTGCTCTCTCTGGACAGTTTGAGATGGTGAGTGTTTTTTGACAAAGAGAGAGAGAGCTCAGTGTGGAAGAGGTCAGGAGACGGGTACAACAGTGAGTGTCCACACTCATCTGTAAAACACAGTCGAGGCCGTGTTGTGATTTGGGGCTGCTTTTCAGCCCGTGGTATAATGCAGATGGAATTAAGAACACTTTATTTCATCATTTAAAGCAGAGCTACCGATAGATTTAACACCCACACTGATGTTGTTAATGTAGTATTTTGATCTGTCCCCTCATCTCAGGCTGGCTGTAACGGAACAGGGTGTCTCTACCTGGTGGGCTGTGGGTACAACGCTTACCCCGCAGGTTCGCAGTACGCCGAGTACCCTCAGATGGACGCCAAACAGGAGGATCGCCAGAGACGTAAATACAGATACATTATCCACGCAGAGCAGAACGCCCTCACCTTCAGGTCAGAACTTGTCAGAAATGGCGGGAGGGGAAACATGAATGCAGAAAATCAGTGTTCATCATCGCTTGATAGGTGTTCCTCCTCCTTTCAGGACACGAGACATCAAACCGGATGAGCCAACCATGCTTTTTGTAACCAAGTGTCCATGTGATGAGTGTGTCCCTCTGATCAGAGGAGCCGGTATCACACACATATACACCTCTGACCAGGACCGGGACAAAGATAAGGGAGATATTTCCTACTTGCGATTCGGCACCCTAAAGAACATCAGCAAGTTCATAGTGAGTCCACAATGTTTTTCTTGTTTTGTTTTTGTTCCCTTTTATTTCATACTGTTTATGTTTGATGTTTGGAGTATATCAAACCTCCATCAATGTAGACATTTCTGCAGCTACAGTAAAGTCCAGGCTGCAGAAACGGGTCATTACTTCAGCAAACGTAGCAAACGTAGACTCAGAGAATATGTTGAAAGGGGAGATGTATGTTAATTTATTCTGGTGCATAAGGGGATCTCTGATTCAGCAGCTTCTGGATGTCTTGCTTTTTGAAGATAAGGCTAACATGTCCTTAAAGAATCTGACATTTATCTGTCCTCACAGTGGCAAAGAAGCCCTTCAGTGTCCTCAGCGCCACCTTTTCATCTTGCCAGTAAGTGGCACCCTATGCCTTTTTTTATTTTAACCATCTTCACAGATACATTACAGAAAGGAGTTATGAATCAGCCAATTTTCCTTTGCTGATTCGAGTTTTAACCACAGTGCCATTTATTGCAGATGGTTGTGTCGGAAAGCACAGCAGACAGACTGAGAGTGAGAGCCCCAGCAACAAGAAGCTGTGCACCAGCATGTCCTGCGAATCACCTGCTGTGAGCCGTCGATAAATCCACGTACCTAAAAAACACCCCCCACAGAGGCAGGTTTTAAGCTTGCGTGCCACAGATTTGATCGTTCACCGCTGTAATAAATAGAGCTAAATGTTGTTTCCTTCATGAGCATCAAATCTGTGGCACATATGATTTTACACATATGTATCTTTTCCAAGTCCGGTCATTACATGAGTGGAGAGTTGGAAACAAACTGAAATCAATGCAATGCAATGACCTCCAAGGGACACCACTAAAAGCGGATTAATAGATCCATCGAAGATTAAAAAAATAGGTACAGAAACTATGGACAATTTTTTTTTTTAAGCGTTTATAAGATACCACAAAGAAATAATTTATTTAAAATAGTTATTTAAACTGTGATATGCAGATCTGTTTGTTTTTGAAACAAATGGAGGGGGGAAAGCTAATTATAAAAATCTAAATAATGAAAAAGTGTGAGATTAACAACGCATGTAGCTCCTGGTTGTCCAGGATTGTCTTCACGGTACAGAACGGTTTGAAATAAATTACTGCTTTTATTTTGAAGGCAGCTGCTGTGAGTGTGTTTGAAAGATGTGTTTCACACTGTAAGGATGTTATTGTTTTTAAACGCAAGCCAAATGCACTGAAGTGAAGCGTGTTGAGGATATGGATAATGCTTGAATGAAAGTTTAAAAAGTGTTCCTGCAGAGCAGAGAGGACGGTCAAAGGTTTGGTTTTGGAGCGTGAAGGAATTTACTCGACTTTACCAACTTTAATTTTCTACATGAACACACTTGTTTGTATTTTTTTTTTTTCGTTCAGGTATAGTAAACAGAGGTTTAAGTGTTTTTGTAACTTGAGTTCGAATCATAGAAAAGGCAGTAACTGTGATTACTGCATAATCTGAAAAATACCTGGAAAATAACACACACTTTCTTACACACACACACGCAAAGCATGCATTCTCATCTATTCTTTTCTTTTTTTTTTGTGAATGTTGTAAAACAGCATCAAAGTGCAGAAAAAAACAAGGTGGCTGCTTTTAGAGGACATCGTGAAGAATGGTTAAATCTGCTCATAGTTGTAAAACAACTGGTTCAAGTCTGATGTTAAGCTGGTTGGCTTACATTTGCATCTCGTGTGATATCGCAATATACCGTCACAACCTATGGCATGTGAACATGGCTGGTATTGGTTTTTGTCATCCCAAAAAAACAAACTGTTTTCCTTTTTCTTTTTCTTTAAGGAAAAAAAAAGCAAAACAGCTTTTAAAGTGTTTACTTCTTCCTTTAAGGAAAGTCTGGGCTCTAATTAGGAGACTTATCATGACTCCATTTCACTTTGTTTTTAAAATTTCTGTGAATGCTTGTCAGACATCTACTGGGAAATAAAATCACATTGTTCTCAAGTTTAGTCTGCATTTTTTTTTCAAGTTCATAGTTGATTTAAAGTTACAGAAAGAAATCGAAGCTGCTTTAAACTAAAAGTGGATTTTTATTCATTTATTTGATTTCACAGTTATGTTTCACCGCTGAATCCTGCCGTTGGTCGGCTTTGGCCTCGTTCTGTTTGCCGGCGAGTTTACTATGGCAATGGCAAGTGATGAGCAAAAAAAAAAAAAGTTTAAAAGGTGGCAAACGGCAAAAGGAACTCTGATATAGTGAGTTAAGAGGTTCACTGCTTAATCACAACAAATATGTTCTATCAGAGCATATTTTCATCAACATAATAATTAAGCTCCCCCTAAAAAGATACTGCAAATACAGGAAAGAAAACTAGTACAGAGAAAGGAAAACACACCAAAACAAACAAAAAAAAGGCACCTCTGAATCTTCTCGTCCTCTGATAACAATGTCAGATCCAAACCAGAGTCAAACATCCGTTACAGTACAGACAGAAAAGGGAGTGAAACAAACAAAAAAAAACCCAGATATCTTTACAGCTCTACAGCATCCACACAGCAAAGTGCCTCCTCCTCAAGTTCTCCCTCACAATGGCACTCAAACCAGAAACTGTACATGAGAAATGACACTATATATTAAAAAAACAACATCAAGCAGTGTGAAAACAGCGATCAGCTTCAAACAAATTGAATCACCATTATTATTATTTAAAATCATACAAAGTGCTATTAGCCACCAGCAAAGAGAACCAGTGATCAAAATTGTCATTTTCTTTTTTCTTGTTTTTAAGATTTTTGTTTTTAGTCAACAGTGACTGAAATCAGTTTGTTTTCGAGACCTGCGAGTAAATTTAGAACAGCACGGATGGGCTCGGCCTTTAGCCCGGCAACGAGACTTGTTCCATGTTGGTGTGACACACTGAAGCGACGTTGGCCTTTTGGACTGTATGCAATCCACTCCCCTCAGCTTTAAAGTGAAGAAACAATCAGTGACTTTTAGCTCGCACAAATGAAAATATGATGGAAAATCTGATCAGGGCCATAATAGATGTAAACATAGGGGAGAAAAATAAAGATCATAGAAATTTAAATTCACTAATCTCAAATGTGACCTAATATGACACATTTTTCCTCGTAAATTCACTTCTCAATAAAATCACATGTTTAATGTTCTTAATTATATCAGATTACTTTAGTTTTTCCCCTTAAATTTCAGAATTACTTGTAAATTAGTAACTTCATGAGTTTTTCCTACCCAGTCTGCTACTATAATTTTTGAAATACAAAGTTGTTGTTTTTTTTCGCTCTTACCGCCTCCTCCCTTAACTATTATCTATAATTTTTTAAGCTAGAATACCCCAATATACTGTTGTGGCCTACTGAGCTTTACCATTGTCATTTGGCTAAAAAAAAAAATTGCTTTTACCGATGACCAAGAATGCATTGATTAAGATATTCACGCTGTAAATATACTTCACCTGGTCCTAACCAGACACACCAACATCCTCACCACACATCTCCCAAGAAAACAAAAAGTTGTTCATTTTTCTGGTTTGCAGCCACTGCTTTTAAAAATTTACAAAATTCATTTGCAAGCAGAGACTAATAAGATTAAAGAAAATGCTCATCCACCCGGAGGATTTTGGCTGAAGCTTTTTTTTTTAAACCCCTGGTTCTCCCCCAACAAGGCAAATCAGCTGCCTCCAACACCATGAGTTGTGGCACTACATGCTACAGATGAGATAAAAAAAAGATACAAAAAAAGATCAGTGATTAAGAACTACTCTTGCACAAGTTTTTAATGAACTGACAAAGAGGGAAAAAAAACAAAAACAAATGATGTCTCAAAGATTTTTTTTTCAAATAGAGTAACCATTATTGTTAATGTGTTTTTTTTCTATGTCTTCCTATTAATAAAAAGTTGAAGTAGAGGGCAGGCAGCAATGCTTCTCTAGGAAGCCGGTTTCTTCAGATCCCTGATCTGTTTGATTAGGTAGGTCTTCTCGTCGTTGAACTGCTCGTCGTCCGTGCGGTCCTTCTGGAAGTTGCTCAAGAAGTCGATGAGTTTGGTCTGGTTCTTGAGCAGGATGTCGATGATGGGCTGAGTCTTGTTGGGGTTTGCTACAAACACCTTGGGGAAACAAAAAAAGGACAAAACGGGAGGAAAATTCAATTCAGTTTAGTTTTATTTATACAGCGCAGATTGACAACACCAGTCACCTCAATGTGCTTTTTATTGTAAGGTAAATACCCTACAATATTAGAAAGAAACTCCAACAATCCGACGACCCCCTATGAGCAAGCACTTGGCGACAGTGGGAAGGAAGAACTCCTTTCTAAAAGGAAGAAACCTTCAGCAGAACCAGGCTCAGGGAGGCGTGGTCATCTGCCATGTCCAGTGAGAACAGAGAGTTTAATTACTAAAGACTAAATATATTAGTGGTGTATAAAGAAAGTGAAACAAGGTGAGTGAATAAGAAATGCTCAGTGGATCATGGGAAGCTCCCAGCAGTCTAGGCCTATTGTAGCATAGCAAAGGGAGGATTCAGGGTCAACTGATCCAGCTCTAACAAGATTTGTCAAAAAAGAAAGTTTTAAGCCTAATCTAAAAAGTAGAGGGAGGTCTCCCGAAAACAAACTGGGAGCTAGCTCTACAGAAAAGGACCCTTAAAGCTGAAGGCTCTGCTTTTAAACATCGTAGCAATCACAAGTAAAACATCGATATGAAAGCGAAGTTCTCTATTAGGCTAATATGGTACTATGAGGTCTTTAAGATAATATGAGCCTTATTATTCAAGATTTTATGTGAGAAAGATTTTAAATCCAATTCTGAATTTAACAGGAAGCCAACGAAGAGGAGCCAATATGGGAGAAATATGTTCTCTCTTTCCAAATTTCTCATTAAATGCATCTGCTGGTTTTTTTGTTTGTTTGTTTGTTTACCTTGAAGACGTGGAAGGCCTCAAACTGGATGTTGGCACTCTTGTCTCGGAGCAGATTCATCATCAGCTTCAGGTTCTCTGTCCTGCTGATGTACCGCGTCATGACCGTGAAGTTATGTCTGTCCAATAACAGCTCTCCCAGAAGCTGGAGGGGGGATCAAAGTGACAAATTATTATTAGAGAGGCCAGCTGTGCAGACCCCGCCCCCCAAAAAAAACCCCAAAAATCCCATGAAGTCTAAGTAGGAATTTAAATCAATACAGGTCGGAGACAAACCTTTAGAGACTGTCGCTTGGTGACGTAGTTCTCAGAGTGCAGCAGCTTCTCATAGTCTGCAAACACCTGCAGTGAAAAAACAAAACGCAGCAACAATCTGAGATCAAATTTTAAGCTTTTGGGAAATATCTATATGGACAATACTTTTTCCAAACAATATCTGATAAATGTTGTAAATAGAGGGCTTTTCCTCCAAATGGAAATATGAACGCAAAGTTTATACAGCGCCAAATTACAACAGCAGTCGCCTCAAGGCACTTTATAATGTAAGGTAAAGACGCTACAATAATCGAGAGAGACTACACATGAGCAAGCACTTGGCAACAGTGGGAAGAAAAAAAAAAACCTTTAAACAGGAAGAAACCTCCAACAGAACCAGGCTCGGGGAGGGGCGGCCATCTGCCATGACCGGCTGGGGATGATCACTGGTTTAACATGCCCACTCTCCTGTGTTTAGGACACCTTTCCATTTGCTTCCTAAGTTTAACCTGGCTCATTTCCTTTGAAAACATTAGTGCAGAGTGCTGGTTTAGCTAACTGGGTTTAGCAGGCAACCCATATGTCATAAGGCTAATGCAAAGACCTGGGTTCAAATCTGCCCTTGTTTATAGTGGCTACTCTTCCAAAGGCCGTTCGTTGATCCCCAGCTCTTCCACTTCTAAGTTTCCTTTAGCGAGATACTGAACCCAAGTGAACCCTGATATCCATGTAGGATTGCCTGTGTGTGTGAGACCATTAATGAAAAAGTGTCTGTGGATGCAGCTTCTAGTTTTAAAAGTTGCAAAGTGCTTAGGCGATAAACTAGAGAGAGTGCTTACCAACCTGAAAAGCCACGCAGTGCAATTATTTTGTTGCAGCAATTATTCAAAATTGCCAAAACAGTTTGGCAGCACAGTGAATCAAGAAGGTTGTAGGTCTGAACCCGTCCAAAGACACACTTGTTGGGTTAGCTGGAGATCCTAAAGGAGCTGCTGGTGTGATGGAAAATGGTTGTTGTGCTCTTTGTGGACTTAATAATAATAATAATAATAATAATAATAATAATAATAATAATAATAATAATAATAATAATAATATCAATAGATGTTGAATTTTAGATTTTTTACATTCTGCTACTTCTTTGTCAAGCTGACCTTACTAAATGAAAAGCTCCACATTCTCTTCCTATGCGTAATCTTTCCGATATACCACAAGTTGATGGACGAGTTATCTTTTGCACACAATGTTCCGAATGTATTCTGGGAGCATGGCACAACTAGTCTCAATAAATATTCTAGACTTACAATTGCTCTTTCCTTCCTGCTGTCTGTATGGTTGTTTGACCTCTTTGCAAAGGTAAATAAAACTCAATAAATAAATTAAAATTTAAAAAGAAACCTGGTTGTTTGCATAAATTAGCACCAGATGGCTGTTAAAACATCTGAACCTAGATGAAGACAGTGCTATCACTTGGCTTTTGAATGTATGGCTGCATAGGGTCAAACACGTACTGTCCGGGTGATGTTTAAGTAATCAGCAATCAATATGATGAAGGTGCTTTTGAATCAAATATTAGATTATACAGGACTTTATCATTTATGGGGACATATCTGATATCGTGAGGTAGGAAAAAAGGAAATCTGAAATGTAACAATAGCCTTTGTATAAGTTACAGAATATTTAAGTAAGAGTTCCAACAGGAAAAGGACTTGTGTAGTTTAGATGAATATGTTTATGCACACTCTGTAGCTTGGGAAAACTTGGAGACAAGTATCAACGCTTATCTGAATGTAGTTATTTTAAAGAAATATCTGCCTGTGTGTTTTAGGTTGAGACAAATGCATATATGATGGAGAAGTTGTTTAACTCTGTGTTTGCACATGGGTAATTCGGCTTGTTAGTATATTTTCTTTTAGCCCAGAAGGCATCTAATGAGATCGATTAAAGCAAATGAAAATACTGCACTGCATCCAAAAGGACAAGAACTGCCTGGACCTGCAAAAATGTAACATATGTAACTAAGAGGAAGTGGATGAATTAGAAGAAACCCCAAACCCTAGACACTTGACTTGAGTAGATCAACACATTGTTATTACAGTGTGTTATTTGTGCAGTCATAGGTTTACCACTAAAATAATAATAACAACAACAGATTGGATTTATATAGCGCTTTTCAAGGCACCCAAAGCACTTTACAATGCCACTATTCATTCACTCTCACATTCATACACTGGTGGAGGCAGCTACAGGTTGTAGCCACAGCTGCCCTGGGGCAGACTGACAGAAGCGAGGCTGCCATATCGCGCCATCGGCCCCTCTGGCCAACACCAGTAGGCGGTGCCCAAGGACACAACGACCAGGACAGAGAGCCCGGGGATCGAACCGGCGACCTTCCGGTTACAGATGCGCAGATGCCCAACCCCCTGAGCCACGGTCGCCCTAAAATCTAATCGGTATGACAAATTCTGGGTTTTTTGTGGCTTAGCCTGATCACTGACTCTACTGAGCCGGCAGTGACATCTCCTGACAGGCCGTCGGCACACATGCTGGGTGAAAAGGTGGTTTTGTGTGGGTTTCTACAGGCTGAGAGCCCTGGGGGGACCCTGCTCGTGAGAGGGGCTCCTCTGCCTAGAAATGTTGAGGACACAGAGCAGAGCTTTGTATCGAAAGACGTTATGACATTTAGAGAGGCTGTGCTGTTTTCCTATAAATTTACGTTTTTTGTTTTTTAATCTGCCTTCACTGCCAGCTCATTGAATACTCTATCACAAGGCTTCGTGAATGCCTGTGTGTGACTGGGCCAGTGAGCACTGTGGTGACTGATACCTGATCTCGCTGTGCATCCGTGCAAGGTTTCCTCATGCAGAGTCAAACAGAGCTCAGTGACTGACCTCTGTGTGTGGTTTAGGTTAACGATTGCTAAAAATTCAAAATAGCAAGGCTAATGTGCATTAATATGTGTGGTGGCTAACGTCCATCCCAGACTAATCTCTCCTCGGGAGCTGCAGATGTGCAAATGTGTTTGTAAGTCGAAGCACTCACAGCTTCGTAGTTCTGCTCGAGGAATTCGGCCACAAGCACTTTGTGTCTCGTCAAGAGGTCCTGTGGACAAAGACAGAAAAATGCATCTTAGCTGACGGATTCAAATGTTACCGAACACTTTTTACATACACACATGTATGTATACACTGTACAATCGCACGCTGCCCAACATTTGTCTCCCGTTTTGGATCCAATACAACCATCAGTTGCTCGGAAAAAAAAAAATGTATTCCCCAAATGTTGCCAGAGGTTCCTGCAGGTGTTTACTTTCCAGTTTTAATTACAATCATCACACTTCAAAATAGCTGACAAGTTAGCGTCACATGGTCAATGGTCACATGTCTGCAAAAATCAGCATAAGTTAAGACTTTTCCTCAACAAAACATGAAAACAAATTTGCCTTTTCTAGGCCTATGTGGGGAACAAAAATATCAAATTCAAATGACACTTGTGTGGGATGTTGGTTTACTAAATCCAAATCCAAACACTGTTGTCAAAGTCCAGTCTGGCTCTAGTCTAGCACCTGACCTGACAGCCAAAAGAAGAAGAAAGAGTTACCTTAAAGGTGGCGAATGCGTCAGAAGCAATGTCGAAGGTGGACATCTCCACGTAGTTGAAAAAATTGTGGAAATGCTCCGAATGGAGAACTATCTTGGCGAGCGGCTCGTGGCGGATGCACTCCCTCAGCATGATCCCACAATTTAGCGCCACCTGGGGCATCTCGTATCTTCAAACACAGCAAGAGAGAGAGAGTAACGCATCACCCCCTCCTCGTCATAGAAGCCATATTTATTGTGTTAAGACGCCATTAGGCTGAGGACAGCACGTGCACTGTGTGTTTATCTCACCCTTTCAGCAGTATGAAGAGCACCTCCTGGTGGGAGCAGAAATATTCAACAGTGGGGCTCCTCGTCCCAATCTGCCTCCTGAGGATGTTGTTGAAGATCTGACACACGTCCTTCTTCCCCTGGAAACACACTTAAAACTGAACTAACCACATAACAGCATCTGTAACATTTAGCACGTTAAAAATTAATTAATTGTGTACAGTAGGAAAAAAAGTTGTTTTAAAAGCAGTGCTACAACCTAAAGTAACTTAAATTTATGAGTTGGAGTCAGAGGAGGCCTGTAATGGTAAGAAAACTGGACAAGGTTTTTAAATACACCATCAAATTTCATTATTTTCACTACATCTTGCAAAACTACAGCAACAATATGCAGCATTTCTTAAAAAGTCTAGAAGAGCTGTTAAGTTTCCTCTGCCGAGTAACTGCTCATGGATGTTTATTTTCTATCGCGTTTCTGTGTCAGCTTTATCACAAGTGTGCTTCTGCAGCACATCTGTGATACTTTCTTCTGCTTACCTCAAAGTCTATGACCTGCAGGTTTTCTACCAGCGCGATCAGCAGGCCGCTGTTGTACAGCTCCTGGGCCAACTGGGCCACAGTCTCGGTGTGGGGCTCCTTGTCATTGCTTCCATACAGGATCTCTTTCATGGACACCAAACACTTAGACACCTCCTCAGAGGCCTGCAGAACAGAAAACTATAGGTGAGGAAGGATGGAGGCAAAGAAGGCATCATTTAGAGGAATAACATGTAGAAACTATCATTAGTAAAAGAGCGTGAGCTTGAATTTGGCTTGTGACTCTGATTCTTTGATCCCCTGTGTGCATGTGTGAGAGAGTCTTGACAGTGAAGCGTCAGAAGATGACAGGCGCAGGCTGTTTCGCGCTCCCACCCTTGGGGCCTCTGGACACCCATTCACACACAGACGCACACAGACACAATCAAATAGATTCCTCTACCTTGTCTGTCTTCTTGTCCTGTTTGACCAGGATGGCCAGGTTTTCCTTCAACGTCTTGACAATGTCGGCGGGACTCTTGTGTGATTTACCAAACAGCGGCATGATGGACACGTGTGCACACGCCTTTGGGACCTGTGAAACACAGCAATCAGTGTTAAATGTATTGTTTATTGACTGATGAATCAATTCAAGCTACAATAGAATAGCCTGTAATTATAAAAGCTACGATCTATTTTTACCAGACTTGTAAAACTGCCAACGTTTCAGTGCTTCCCACAAACGTCAGTTTACAGTGCTGCTTACTGACAAAAATGCCACTTTTAATGTGGTGCATTACAGAGATGACTATAAAGTTGTAAGTGCCCTCTTGTGGGCAAACAATATACTGTGCTCACTTTTATTAAATATTTCTATTTGATTAAATATGAATAAACCACTATTTTCAATCATTTTTCCAATATAAATATTCCAAGAAGCATTCAGAGGCTGCACCGATTGTGATTCCAGCTCCAAGTTGTGCATCCCAACCAAGCAAAAACATTTTTCAAGGCAGGTGCGTAGGAGAGGTACAACGCAAATAATTTGCCACATGAAGGGCACTGAAACGTCACGAATAAATGTATTCCTGCGAACTGCAGCCGTGTGTCTGTGGAAACCGTCATCACCCTGTACTGCACCTACAAGTCGCATACAGATCTTTAGATGGGCTGATGACACTGTGTTGACTCACCTGTTTGATATGAAAAGATAACAAAAATGCTGCTGATAGGGAAGTAACAATCTGAGTAGTCTTCTTCTACCGTTGAAAAACATTCCAACACCATATACATGTCTAGAAGTCAGGTTGCTACACATCTGACAGCCTGTTAGAAATCATATTATGGCAAGAACCAATCAGCTGAATAAAGAGAAACAAGAGTCCATCAATACTTTAAGAACTGAAGATCAGTAAATCTGGAAAACTGCTAAAACTTTGAATGTGTCCCAAAGTGCAGTTGCAAAAACTATCGAGGTAGGTATATATAGTCAAGTCAGTAGTTTCTGTAATTTAATAACAGTTTAAATAATCTTAAGATTCAAAAGTAGGGGAGTCCAAACTGCACCGTAACATAACATCTCCGTCATATTATGACACAGCCAGTTCCTTTTTGACTGATCTTATAGTTGGAGCTGGACCACATGAACTCAACCCATTCCTTACTCGTGCTGCTGCAGTCGTTCCCCCTTCAAAACTTTTCACTGCTGTTGCATTTACATGCTACTGTTGCACTGCTTTGTCCAATCAACTGACTGTGGCAGATACCAGCCCCTCCCTCAGCTTGCTTCTGCCAGAGGTCTCGTCCTCCCCACCATCACCTAGTGCTTCTCACTCAGATCTTCTGATTGTTGCGGTCCTCATTCTTATATTATAGTGTCTTTAGCTAAAAATACAACGTGCCTCGGATCAGCTATTTGTTGACATGAACTGCTATCCTGTCTTGAAAGAAAATAAATCAAATAAATACCTGAGCATTCAGGATTAAGCTTTAGAATCAAACCTTTTATGTTTTTTAACCACTAAAAACAGGGCAATGTGAGCAACCTGCTGTTCAAACATTCAGTCTATGAGGAAGAGGAAAAAGTTGATTCAAATGAAGGCGGAAGGGAGCTAAATCTGCTCCTTTTGGTCAGAGGATGAGCTATGATGCAGGACAAGGTGAATCATGCGAGGCTTCCCTAGTAAACACCAACAAAATACAGTATGGAGCTGGTATGGAGCATAGTAGTTCGTTCACGTCCCTTGAGTTACATTAGTTACTCTCATCTTGACAGCTCAAGCCTGTATGAAACCGACAATTCTAGTTTATGTGCATCAAAGTAGCAAGCGGTGTTTTGCCCTATTACTGCCAGAATGTCAATCATGCTACCAACAATGCTACTAGCAATCTGTTGCAGCCACACTGCGCACTAAGCTGACATTGTACATAATGCCAAGCACCTTAAAAGGACTTTCAGCATTTGCTCCTTCAGTCACAGGTTTACAAATATAGCTGTCAACTGATGGTTTTTAAGCTAAAATACCAGGAAAACAACACATAAATATACTTGTTGCTGAGTATATCGGGTAAGTTAGAGAGGTTGTCCACAATGCTCTGTGAGCATATTAAGGGATCCAGGAGGCAGCAGTGGCCTTCAAAATCCAGGCCAGGTCAGGAACAGCCACAGAACTTGTGACTGCTAATCCTCATCTGGGAATGTAAAAGGGCATTAACCCTAACTCCCACCGTCATTCCTCCCTCCATCTGCTCCATCCTTCACTCATTTCATCCTCTCTTTCTTCTCCTCTTCACAAAACACTTCTGCTCCTCCCTTCCCCGTCTCCTCGTCCACTGGCTCACAAGACATTCATCTAGAACTGATGCTAGCAGCCAAATTGTCTGAATGTTAAAGCCTCCTACACTATACATTGTAAAGCATTCACAGTGAACAGGTAAAGTGACCGTGTCCATGGAAGTCCTTGGAAAAACACCTGCACAGTGTTTTCTGGAGGAGACTATTGCTTCAGCTGGACCTACTGAGCTTTTATTTTAATTTGTCCTTTTTTAATCCTATCTTGTATCTCTACAGTTATAATGATGAATGTCTTTTTTAAACATGAACAAAGTTTAAAGTAATGAGGTCAGTCTGTGCACAAGTAATCCCCCTGAGCCAAAAGCTCAGGTTTCAGACAGCTCTGAGCACTGCGTTCAAGGCCGTTTTCATAAATCCATATGATGCTTCTGTGAGCACAGAAGCCACGCCTACCTATTCATCAAACCTCCTGTTTGATAAGGATAACCAATCAGAAGAAAGTTGTCTTAAAGGCAGACAACATCTTTTGGAATGAACTGAGAGGCTACATCAAGGCTTCGACAATGCAAAATAAAGCTTATTTAGAACTGAGAGTAAGTGAATCTACTCCTTTATAATAAGTTGGAATAAAAGTATGAAGCTTGAGATGAGTATAAGTTCAAATGAGCCCGTCTAAAGCACATTAGAACAGTAACTCATCTCTGGAGACTGTCGAGTGTCACATACTGGAAACCTAAAGGAACCTAAAACTTTAAAGCATTGATGCCTGATATGACAGAGCCTTATGTGAGACATACAGCTATGGATATTTATTTGACTTGTTGAGACTGTTTATTAAAAAAGTTTCTGACTTAGGTCATCTGTTTTCTACCCTCCAAGGGAAAAAACAAACCTCTCCACAGAGCTACAAAAACCTCTTTGACTTGTTCATTATCAAATACAACAGGAAGTTCCCTTAACCAAGTTCACACACACACACACACACACACACACACACACACACACACACACACACACACACACACACACACACACAGTATCAGTTTCTTCAAACGCCACTTAGCCTGGCAGATGTGTGGGCCACTTCAAATCACAAGACCAGGAGAATAAAGAGCTGTGACAGTAAAGGCTGATTTCCCCTGATGATCGTAAAACAAATCCGTGTAGGTGTGCTGACAGAGTTATTACTTCAATCCTTCCCCTATAAAAACACGTCTAATTACATGACAATGCATCCACCATGCTGGCCACTTACGGCCAACTTACATTTCACAGAGTTGTCATAAAAGGTGCCGACTGTTTACAGCTGCTGCAGATCCTGGTGCGTGGTCGCAATAAGAAAAGTAAGCTGATGCATTCCAGAGGTATTTGAGCAGAACAGTGAGTGCTTTCCTCAGACTGATAAAAGGTAGGAGTTGAAAGAAACATTGAAGGTAAAATGTCATCTTTCACGTTATTCAGGAACGGGGAAATTGCACGGGGGATTGGACGCCTGCAAAAACAAACAAACAAACAAACAAACAAAAAACAAAACAAGAAAACAGCCTGGATTGGAATCACGAGGTTTTCACCTTACAAAAGGAAATCTCAGCTGACACAGCCCCGCTCAGCTATGTTTGTGTTCTTCATAATCAGTTCTTCAAAATGTTCTGTGTGACTGATTTTGATTCTTTATTCGGGAGCAGTTGAATCACAGAGAGGGGACACTGCAGTGACATGGAAAATAATACCAACCCCTCCGTGAGAAATGTTCTTCTGCTGGCTTATGTCATTTGAATACCAAGGTGTGCAGTGGGTGAAAAGGGAGCTGTTTTAAAGTCCATCCAGGAACAGGTGACAAACATAACAAGGCTACTTGAGTTTCGCTTTATCTTTCGATGACATCATGACGGCAAAACTTTAGTCAGGTCAATATTTGTCGAAGGATAAACTGGCAATGAGGAATTGCTCATGAAAAGAGGGGAGCCATGCTTGCAAACAACGCCTTCCTGCTTTTCTAATCTAATCACACTGTAGGCGAGTGCGTCAGGTAATAACCAGTCGAGCAGTGCTCCCAGTCCGGCCTTGTTCCTGCAGCTCTAACTAAGTGTTTCTGATTATTAAAGAATACTTAAAGGGCCCCTTTTAATCATTTAATAACATGTCTTTTGAGTCCTGGAAAGCTTAAGCAGCTGATTACTCTGAAGTCTTCATTTTCACTTGCACCCTTCTTAAGACTGACTAAATGTTATGTAATGGAATTAATCTTGTGCCTGCTGGGCTCGAGCGCACACTGCGAGCTGCTCAGCTTAGGTATAAGCTTACCTGAGATGTTCCTTGTTGCCCCAAATATGAATTTTTCAACTAATCGCAAGCAATCTAAATGAGCTTTAATCCAAATACAGATGTACAGAATATAAGTAAAGGTTACCCAGAACAGGGAGTATAATTTCAAAAAGATTATGAGGCATTATTTCAACAGTCAGGTACAAGCATGTGCAACAGGGTTAATAATGCTTGCATCTGTCGTTGCAGCACAGCAGTATGTCCCCTTAAAACAGTCTTAAGGAGTTAAGGAAACTGGACTTCTTTTTGATCTGATGGTAAATGAGCCATGCCTTGATTCACATCTTGTCTCATGTGACTCTTAATAACTTTACAGGATGGGTCAATGACTCTGAGGACCACCTCCCCAATGCCACTAGGTATTAAACATCTGGGACTCCCCATCGGTTTTAGAGCTGAAGAAGCTTCTTGGATGAGAGGTCAAACGTCTCCATAGACCAAAAAGACATTCAGCTGCCTTCATTAGTAGCGCTTAAGAGTGCCACGACCTGATTGGCTGAGAACCTACACAGACATGCTTGCATTCTTGTTCTAAAGGACTGGCACCCCTATTTAAACTTGCCTATGTAAGCAGTGTGGTTCAAACAGCGAGTGAATTCCTTTAAAAGTATTAGAGGTTTTATATAAATGTAAATAATTTGCACAGACTCCCACAATTCATCTCTCTTCATCGCATTAGGACACCAACGCAGGACCATAAATCCTGCATAAAACAGCATCAGAATCATCAATATTTTAGGAAGTAAATAAGGCGATGTTTTAATGTTTCTACTGCTACTCCGTGAAAACAATGTATCCTTTAATTTCTCTTTAGCAATTCTTTTATATAGTCTTGTAACTGCAAGGATAAATCGCTTAACTAAACAGTTATTTTTTTATATTATATACATTTTATATTAAATCTATAATTTACTGGAAGGCTCTTATTTTAGTAAACCAATGGATGAAAAATACAAATCCAAGGCTGTTCATTGGCTGTTCATTGTGTAGATTCTTTGGCTGAATAGTCAGTTCACTTTAAGAAAAACATAATCTTTAGAGTTCAGTCTGTAGTCTTTGATATATTTGCCCGTCCGTTTGCTACATGAAAACTATTTGTTCAGCTTCAGTCCAAACTCATATCACATGCTCTAAAACTTATCAGATCCCTGCGTTATGTTCCTAAGGTACAAACCGAATCAAATCGGTATAGTATGGTATAATACAATAAAGATTGTCATCAGGGGTATGGCTCGTCTTGTGACATATCAAAGTATACTGATAATCTAATTATGTTAGGACCTGACAGAAACAGGCCGATTGCCTTCTCGTGCTGCCTCGCTGACACGATAGTCAGCCGAGTGTAGACACAGCACCGAGCGACGGCACATTCTCGCCATAAGCAGATTTCTCTTGGGTTATCTGAAAGCATGACCTCTGCTGCAGACATATGGGCCTTTACTGTCATCCTAACACCGCTGTGCTGAGGAGTCACTCAGTACATTTGATTCAACTCGCTTCCTAATGCACTACATGCATATCTGACTGATCAAAGATTTATTTGTTGTGTAGTTACAGTTTTCCTGAACTATGCAATCCTTTTGTAGACCACTGAATGTTTGATCATTGAATTGCAGCTCTTATGAAAAATGTCTCTCCTCACTATCAAAGTATGGATTCCCTCAAGGTTCAATACTAGGGTGAACTGTATTTTCACTATAATGCTACCACTTACAAATTGTCTAACTGATATAAAAGTAGAGCCTGACTGATATTGGATCTTTAAGACCACTACAGATATCATTATTTGGTCATTTTGGCGTTTTAACCACATCCTTTAATTGTTAGACCTTTACCTTGAAATTTTAAACACTATGAGGCAACTGTTGTTGTGAATTGTTAATATCACTGATACACAAACTACCATTAACGGTGTTATTTCCTCTCGGTTAGAGTACTGCAAAGGTCCTTTAATAAGGTATATATCAGAAATCAAATAATAAACTCTAGTTTACATAAAACAGCAAAAGACAGAAAAGCAAAAATATTGATCAGATTTTTAATGACTCTAGCTGATTTGTTTCAAATTAATTAGTAGAGTTACTCTTAATTGTCAAGCCTTTAGTGGGCTAACCCCAGAAAATATATCAGAACTGCTGCCCACTTACGAATCAGTGCTTCAGGCAGATCCCCAGGCAGGAACTTGCTCTCTTTTAAACACTAAACAAATGATTTAATCACTTTTAAATCATTTGTGTCATATGGGAATACATTTAAAAAATGACTAACAGTCATATTAGTCATAACTCTCTTGACACTGCCCTCATCAAACAGCTGCCTTTTGCAGCGCTGGATTATAGTAACATTCACTGTAACAAACTGCATGGCAGTGGGCGGCTCTGATGACTAATCGGTGACATTCCAGCGCAGCAAGATAGTGATCCACGACAGAAGCTGGAGAGACGGTGACGTAGCGATCTGTCACACCTACAGGCCACTCAGGCGGCAGAAGAGGGAATACAAGCTGGACATTTCGTGGCTTGTGGTAAAACCAGGGGGAAGCAGTGGGGCAGCTCGTCGCACACTTGATAATTTGTTCAAATAAATTAACTTTGTGCTCAGGAATTCTTGGCAAATTCATTTAATTAAGCCTAGAAGTTTTCTAACAATGCGAAGAATCTACCACAGCCTTTCAATGAAGGAGAAAGGTGACATCCTATTATTTTTGCCTGGAATGTGAGTCATTCATGATGTACTACTAACACATGCAACAGGAATGCAAACGCTGAAGGAGGAGCAGCAAGGACAATAACCCGCTCGTTCAGCATGAATTATTGCTGCTGGCATTAGCTAAGTGATTAACATCAACTGCAATAAATCTGACAAAGCATTGACTGGAAGGTTCACGTCTGACGAAGCTGGAACACGTCTATCAGTCGTAAGATCAGAGTGAAGACACACAGGTTGTAGTTTATAGCAGCACAGTTTCAGGCCTTTTTAAGTTAATTTGACAAAGCTGACCCAGACTGTCCGAGCCAGGGCTCGAACCGGCAACCTTCCGGTTACAAGACGAACTGCCAACTGTTTGAGCCACGATCTAATCTATGCCCACCTCCGACTACAAAGAGTTGTTTGCTTCAATTATATTCACAAGGAAAGGCGACATGAAAGACCAGACATCATCAAGCAAAATCTCACTTACAAAGAGATTGTTAGGTAGGACCAACCTGATATTAGTTTAAACTCTGATCCCCAACTGCACTTGATGCACTTCAGTGAAGCATACAGGGCACATCTGTAATATTTAAGACTGACTTAGGTCTTTGTGCTCTCAGTGGTTGGCACTTTCTGCATGTCCAGCTGGAGGAAGCCGGCGTTATCAAGAATGGCTGTGAAAAGCTACTGCAATACTTAAAGTGGGGGCTCTTTTGTCAGCAAGGCAAACTTTCCTTTTCAATCACATTTACTTCCTTACGGGTGGCAGACACTAACCTAAAAACAAGCCTGAGCATTTGATTGGTGGATCTACTGAGAAGCAAGACACAGAGGACATGACAGCCAGGCTAGATGGAGTCTTTATGACTCACATGGACTGCTGGTAGTCAAAGGTAACAGTCTGACAAATCACAACTATAATGTGCAAGTTTTTTATTCAGGACAATATGAAGCTTGCTGTACTTAAATGCAGAGTCATTACAGGTTAATACTGCAATCAAGTGTGAAATAGCTTTTACCTTGAGATATCAAGGCCAGTGGATTTACTCATAATGTAAAGCATATATTGTAGTCCGCTTTCAAATTAAAAGCACGAGAGTGAGTCATGAAACGAGACTGTATGGAAGACACCTTTGTGAAAGAATCTACGTCAAAAAGTGTTGTATAGCATCAAAGATAAATGTAGGGCTGGAACTAGCAATTAAGGATGAACCAAATTATTAGGAGAATGCAATATTTTAAAAATAATCTATAAATTTCGCTAATATTGTTTTGTTTCATTTTTTGTTGTTATTTATTCTTCATTCAGTGTCAGGAAAACAAAATAATCTCTGTTCCAGATTATCTTACTAGATTTAAAGTTTCTGAGCTCCTTATCACACTGTCTTTGAACGTTTATCTGGCACAGACCTGATCTGATACAGCACATAAACATTGGCCAATGCCACTGGGGAACGTCATTTAATTGCTCGTAGGTTACTAATGTCCATGCGATAGTATCAGTGCAACTATTATTTCAACAGATATTTAACTTGTCAATCATTTATTCACTTTGCAAAATAACTACCTTTTAAACATGAATAATTATGAAATTCAGGCTCTCTTTCCCTATAGTTAGCCTTTTGTCCTGCTCTCTTCTCTTTCTTATCACTCCCAGCTGATCACAGCCCCCTCCCTGACCCGGGTTCTGCCAAAGGTTTCGTCCTGTTAAACAGGAGTTTTTTCTTCCCACTGTCACCAAGTGTTTGTCCATCAAGGGGTTGTCTGATCTTTCCCATTTGTAGGATCTTTTCCCTAGAATATAAAGCACCTTATGGTTGTTGTTGTTGTGAATTGGAACTATTGGCACTATTTAAGTGTCTTTGTTTAAAAGCCATATGATAAAATGAAAAAAATCAAATAAAATTTGCCAAAACTGTGATCTTGATAAGGTTTACAGCTGCATAAAGCAGTGACTCAATGGAGACTTTATGACTAGCATTTTACTTTGAAATCCAAACCCGGAAGTTGGATTGTGATCATTCGGGTTGACCTGGTCCTAGTCGTTTAAAGTAATAAAGGAGGGAGGAGGGGGGGACCAAAAACAAAATACACACACTGTATATGAACTCCCGAGGAATTAAAGACCTCGCTAATTACCCTCTTTAGAGGAATAAGAGCTTATAACGCTGACAGCAGTAAACAGCACATAAGGCCGCATTAACAGTCCCAGACAATGTGATTTAACAAGGCTACACCCCTCTCGCCTCCGGCCAAACTCCCCTCTTTTTTGTTTGACAGATTTCCAAAGCTACCCACAGTTGTCTGCATCATTTCATGAACAACTGCAGAAAGGGACGTTGGGGCTCTCTCATGCATCAACATAACCGACGTTTCAACACCGACTTAAGTTACAAAGGGCAGTCATATTAGGTTATCTGAAAGCTATTGCTCTTCGACAGTAGAGCCTAGAAATAATACTTACAGTGGGAAGATGTTTGGTGGGGGGGGATCTGTAAATGTCTTGACCGCTTCTGTCCCGGTTCACAGCGCAGCCGAAGCTCCCAGATAGACGCCTGTGCTCACGCCAGGGCTGTTTGTCGACACAAAAGTCGGCTAAAAATGTGTACGAAACAATTTAAAATGTGTGGAATCTGTTAAGAAGGCAGTGCTGAATTCCATCTGGTCGCTTTCCAGTGTGCTGCCAAGTTAGCAAGAACGGAGAGATTAAGGACTTCCCGATTGCGCTGTCATAGTAAAATAATCGGCGGCCCCTTGTTTCTTTGGAGGGTGGAGGAGAAGCACGATTGTGCTGTAAAGTAAAGTGGACGCCATCGATGGAGTAATTTAAATAAGGCTGTATTTATGAATTGAACCAAGAAGTCCTCTATTGCATCGGGGCTTCATAAAAACTTGTAATTTGTAGTGCAACTCTCGTCACTTCCTGTGTGGTTCACGCTTGCTAGCTTGACAAATCTGTATCTTTCCAGCCGCGGCTGATTCTCGTTCACATCCTCCGACTTCAAGCGCTACTTACGGCCTTGACTGAAGTATTACTGCATCGTGTATATTCACAAAAGCACATATTTAATACAGTTACCAGGAAATACATCTGAAAACTACTTTGGTGACGTAGGGTTTACGTGCAAGAGGGAAATTAAGCGGAAAACAGACCTCAAGGTCGGCAGCAGTACTTATTGGAACGAACCCTAGACTGAATCATGATAGTCTAAACTGGAATAAAAGCCCATTGGAGGAAAGGAACCATGTGGTTGAAATTACACTTCCGGATCACAATTAATAATTAATTCCACTGTCAATTTCTCTCTCTTCCTTTTTTTGTTTTTAGCTGACTTCAAAAATAAACAGCTAACTATTAAATATATTTTTAAAATTCATAATAATAGAGAAAAAGGCTAAATTCAATAGAGGAAACCATTTCAGACTTTATTAAAGCTGCTTTTCAATTTACATACAAGTCAGAATTACATATTTACAAATGTACATGGATATGTCTTGTAACAAGTTTTAAATTGTAATATGCTGTTATATCAACAGCATATTCAGTAGATGTGCAATAGGAAAATCAAGACAGTGGGTGCTGCAATGTGCTGCATAAAAACAAACTTTAAAAAATAGAATCCTTTCTCATGTCTCCAGCCTCTGAGTCGAAAAAGTACAAATTACACGGTAAGATTTTATTTGGGTGACCAAAAAAAAACCAAAAAACTGACGACTTTAGTGCCCATGTCAGCTTTCTCAAGAGGGCAGAATATAAACTCTCACAAACAGGTAAAAAATAGTTCTCCAGGAGGTTTACAGCATGGGGCTTATGAAGTACATGCCACACAGAGTGATGATATACAGAGAGATAGAGAGACTCCTCTTAACAATATACATGCTCTTTAGGGGGAACAGTGTGAGGTATAAGAGGACACATCTGTACAAGTGTAACATTTATTTCTCAGCACGTGGACGCACAGCTATGCAAGCCACAGTTTAGCTCACAGTTTGACATCGAAAGGCCTGTAAACTGGTTTGTTTCCTCTTCCTTTACGTTCAGTGGGAGGATCTTAAAAGAAAAAAGTGCTTCTCAGCAAGTTCTTGAGAAGGCAATCACAAGCACTGATTTTAGTCCAATTAAGAAAAAAAATCTAAGAAAAAAAAACTGTTAATCATGGCTTTGTCAAGCAGGTGGACAAGCTGGTTTCCTGTTTGAAACAGTGTCACACATTCAACAACGCAGGTGGAAAAAGGAGCGATTGTTTTACAGTGTACCTCGTGGATACAGTAAAAATCCTGGGATATATATTTAAAAAACATTTAAAAAGCAAGGTGTCATTCAGTGTTCAGAATAGCACAGGTTTCAGAAGTTGCGTGCAGAACAGCTGGTCGTCAAAGGCGGTTGGGCATCAATCTACATCAGAACAGTGGACGTATCACATTTTCTAAACTAGTTACTTAACTGTGACGTTTACTCAGCTACATTTTGGTGTCAAGTACACAAAGTATTGCTCTCAGGCCGGAGGTGCAAACATGTCGAGCAGGTCCGGGCCGTGGTATTATTAACCCAGCTTGCGGAGAAGCAGCTACTGTCACATGCTTGAATGGGGCTGGTTGCACAGAGAGGAGGGGGGGAGGAGGAGGGGGACAAAGCCTGCTTTTGTTGCTGCGGTGCAGACCAAAGATAGGTGAGCACGGTGACACAAAAAACAGACACACATTCAGAACACTGAGATTTGGGCCGCGACAGCTGTTTGAGCAGAGGCTGCACATGTGTCTGAAAAACTCTGATCGAACTGCTGTCTGTTGTCAACACAAACAATCAGGTGAGTGTGCGCGCGCACCCCCACGGACACAAAGACAGGTATGCAGTCACACCTGTCTGCCTACAGAAACGTCTTCCTGAGAGGTAAAAATCCAGAGCAGTGCACTGGCGGGTTGCTCAATCCCTCATAGGAGGAAAAAGATTCATTTAGAATGAAGTGCAAGACACCTGACCACCAGGTTGCACTGTTGTTGACATTCACCTAGTGACTGCGTGCGGTTCTTAATATCATAAAAACAGCTTTTAGGGGAAGCTCATTATCCATGTGTGAGGAATACAGCGTTCTTTAGTAGCTTCAACAACACAAAACGCCTGCACGCAATCAACCTGCTCACTTTTCCTCCCAGATGTACTGAAAGCATTTTTCCTCTTGCGGCCGCCTGCTACTTTTCACAGTGTGCAATCAGTGACTGACACCAAAGCCAGCGTTATCGGGGGTCTGATGGTGTTTGTCTACATAACATCCTCCTGCACAAGAATCTGTCGCCGTGCTGTGATGTCGTCATCGACTTGAAGGGGCTCGACTAACCAGCAGTTCTGTCCCCTCTGCAGACGGCGCGTGTTTAGTGCAGATGTCCTTTCTAACCTCTCCACATTAATGCTACATAATCACTAGGCCTGGACTGCCTGTTCAGTCAGTTATTAGACTGCGGACATTTAGCTTTAAAGAAGGCCTCGCAGGAGGTGATACATCACATGACTTGTGTGCCGAGGAATGACAGATATCCCTGATATTTCCCTCTCGCTCGAAGGAACGGCAAAAAAAAAAAAATCTATACTTAAATTCTACCAACATGCTGACACCTTTGAATATAAAAACAATTTTAAATGACAGTGCAGTTCTTCTAAATACTCTGGAAAAAGGGGGGCAGTTAGCACTTAGCCAGCGCTGGCTGATCTGCAGAGAAAGTTTTGGTTTTCAGATGGATTTAGAAACTGTGACGTGGGTGACTGTCCTCCTGTCAGACCAAACTCCAGCTTTTTTTCTTCTTTGTTTTTTAAGCATTTTCCACCTGTACAAAATGATTTTAGGTGCAGTGATTTAACAAAAAAAAAAAAAAGCTGGGAAGACCTGACTCAGGTCAGGGTTTGATGTCGGAGAAGCTGGTGTAGGTCTCACTACAGCTGGAAGAAGTGCTGAGGTTCCCAGAGACGCTGCCATCTGCAGGACAAACACACAAACAGCAATGCTCTGTTAGAGCCAGACATTGCAGGGGAGAGTAATAGCGTCATTGTGCCGCATTGCTAGGCAACAGGTACCCATACTGCAGCGTTAAGGGAAAGATATGAATGTGTGTACTTCCTGTTCGTTGTAACCGACCTGAGCTGCTGAGTGATTGAGATGACTTGGACTCTGAGATGAGGCTGAGGAGGTTTGCTGCTGCCACCCAGCCCTCCTTACTGGTGCGAAGGTTCTTTACAAACCTGTGAAGGAGTTAAATAAATATATATATTTTGAGATAAAATTACAGGACATTTTACATTAATAAGCCACAACATTAAAACCACTGTAAGTGTAATATACAGCACTGATGATCTTGTTATAAAGCAATGCTCAGTTAGAAAATCTTGGATCCTGGTATTTATATGGTTGCTGATGACACATATATGTAAGCATTGCTACCGACCAACCAAACCCCTCCAATCCCCACGCTCAGGGGGAGCAATTCTGGAATGCACTGACTGCACCTCACCCTGAACAGGACCCAAAGGATCCTGGTACCATACAGCACAGGACATTTCCACAATTTGACCCAGTATCCAGATTGCTTACAGCTCGTTTTGGTGAGAAGTTTTAACATTGTGGCTAATAAAAAAAGGTCGAAATAGAAGACCTATGACAGTTACTCTCCATTTACACGTACAAGAACTAAATTCTCCCGAGTGCGAGTGTTTGTGTGAATGTTACACAACGTGCTTAGTGTGCGTGTGTGCGTGAGAGAGAGACTGGGTTTTTATCGGTTTTCAGCGTTATTTTGTTATCGTTTTTATCGTTAACTCTGTTTCCCTGGGTCTTTTCACGTGTGTTATGAATAAATCTTCTTTTTCTCGGTACCGGTACTAGTTTGATTTTGTTGTATTTATCCGCGACACCTTAAAGGCCGGTCCGTGAAAATATTGTCGGGCATAAACCGGTCCGTGGCGCAAAAAAGGTTGGAGACCGCTGTGCTAGTCCATTTGTAGTCTGCTTAAAAGCAGTGTTCGCATTTGGAGCCCTTAAATTTGGCGGCTATACTGAGAAGTGTGTGCAGTCACAAATGACCAACTTTTACTCTTTCTTTGTGGCACAGATTCGACACAGTCCTGGAAACATTCCTCAATCTTGGGTCTATAGTGCCACACATTTGCTCCAGAAGACACCCACTGTGGACCTCTGCTTCAAGGTGTGACATGTGCATTCAGAGATGCTCTTCTGCACACCTTGCTGGTAACAAGTGGTTATTTGAGTTACTCTTTCCTCCCTATCAGCTCAAATGCATCTGGGTCCTATTAAAATCCATTTAAATTAAGTGTTGTTTGCTTTTGTTTTTTTTTTACCACTGTCCCTCCTCTCCTTCTCTGATCAGCTGGACCATGTCTCCACTCTTAACAGACAGCTCCTGAGGTCCTGCTTTCTCGCAGTCTGCTACCACAGTATACTTTCCTGGAGCCTAAAAGGATCAAATGTTAACAACTTTACCAACTTTTAGAACCACACTTTAACATTTTAAGCTAAAAAAGAAATAAAAATACAAATCTTTAATAATTCTTCATTCTCAGGCTCACCAGCTTCTTTCCTACTTCGTCCTCGGGGTCAGAGTTCATGGGGTCCTCGCCGCTGGAGTACCCATCGTTCTCTTCTGAGGCGTCCGCTGAGAGAGACGCCTTGTTCCAGCCTGTAGGTTGGATGATGGGAAAATCAGAGAGAGAAAAGTTCAACACACAGACAAAAAAAAAGGGGGCAAAAGGAGAGAAGTGAGGTCGATCTTTATCACAAAGCTCCATGTTAAATCAAGTGAGATTAGATGTTTGAGCTCAATAGTGAAGTAAAGAAAAATGACATGAATGGATCAAATATTTGTGAAAGCCACACAAATCTCCTGTGTGGAGGGTAACCCCCTCCCCCCCAAAAAATGTGATCGATCAGATTATGAAAAATTTATCTGTTTAGATACAAAAACCACACACACTCCTCCAAAAGTCACAGAGAAGATCATCATCAGACAGAAAGAAAAGGAGGACCTGTGATCAGAAAACAGATTTCAGTCACCTGCATTTGTTACAAGGCTGCTCTGACTCCCAGTGCCGAAAAATAGTTGCTGAAGTGGCGTACTGTGTACAGCACCACAACAACCCCAAACAAGCAAAAAACACCCGACAGCAGAAGAAGAGGCAATGATTGATTTGAGGTCGAGTAGGCACCGTGCAAAAAGATTTAGCCTAGAACTGAGACTTCAGATTTAGTCAGGTTGAATCTTTAGATCTCGCTCCAATGTGCAAAAAGACAGTAAGACTCGGTAAAAGGCTAAAGGACTCCCACGGCAGATACACGCTGCGACACTTTACCTCAGTTCAAATCAATCACGAGCACCCACAAACAACAGCAAACACCCCACTGTGGCTGCTGATGCTCAGAGCAGCTCTGTACCTCGCCGCTTGCTCTGTAACAGACTAGAGGTGCTCATCCATCTGACTCTGCTCAGAGTGATGTGGGGAGCCGGCTCTGAAGGGGAAGAAACGGCCAGCAAAATGAAAAAAATAAAAATCAGTGACAACCAGCCTGTGGTGTTGGTGACAACAGCTCAGCTGATCAAGCATCACTGAAATGCACAAGATACCAGACATGTAACGATGATGATGATGATGACCTGTGGATGAAGGTTACAAAGTTGGTCTCTGCTGTGCGACTATCTGCATGGGTGAAACTCAAACCAGCCTTTGGAAACATTTCATTGGTCTAAATCGTAAATGCACCAGATTCCAATTGGGCAGTTTTAGCAAACAAAGCAACACAATACAAATATATCACTGCCATTTTAGTTTCTTCTATTACTCATTTGAAGACATGCAGATAGTCGCTATGATCAGCAAGAGGATGAAGAACAGCCTCTATATTGATGGACCGATGGGTTGCTACAACGTTACACCCCGTTTGTAACGAAACATGTGTCAAATCTACATTATGGAGACAATCGAAGCAGGAGTACATCGTGGTCAAGTGAGATGGCCTCTAAAATGAAATGCTCCCTCATAATGGGGCGGAAATATACCTTTGAACCCAAACGGTGTGGGATCGCTCTTTACCAGGTGGCGTTTGGAGCTGTGCTCAGGGCTCAGAGTCGAGCCTGGCCACACAGGAAGGAAAGACGTGAAGGAGGAAGAAGAGAAGAAAAGTGAGGGAGGACAGAAGCGAGAAGGAAGCAAGAAATTAACACTAACGTTAGAAGTTTGTACATGATGTGAACAGTCTTAGCTAATCAATAGCCAAACACACACACACACACACACCATTACAGTGGTGGATACTCATATTAAATTTGGTCAAAGGTAAAGATAAGCATGAAGTTAAACCCTGTGAGCACACAAGCACAACTCAGCTGCTGTCCAAACTCCTGCTTTAGAAGAGCAGCCAATCAGAAGAAGGTCGTCTTAAACTCAGTAGAGCTATTTAAAAAAAAAACAAAAAAAAAAAAAGTCTTGTAG
Organism: Haplochromis burtoni; assembly: GCF_018398535.1. Classification (NCBI taxonomy): domain Eukaryota; kingdom Metazoa; phylum Chordata; class Actinopteri; order Cichliformes; family Cichlidae; genus Haplochromis; species Haplochromis burtoni. Next base: position 232,781 of record NW_024582401.1, read on the forward strand.
CAGATAGGCCAAAGTGAGCATGTGCAAAAAGGCCTGCTATAGGCTAAATAACTGAACTGAGAGCCCAAGAATTTAAAAAAATAATGAAGGTGTCACCTTTAAAGTTTTGACTAATACTACTTTCATGAAGAGGAGCTTCTACTTCACTTTCACCTCTACTCCAGTGACTAGTTGTATTTTTTTCCAATATAATTTAAAAACTTTAATATTCATTTTGATTCAGCCACAATGGCAGTGTTAAACCTTTACCACCAGGAGGCAGACTGTCTCCAACATAACCATCGGGGATCACGTGTGCTCCATTAGGCCGTGAAGCAGGTTAGACTGGAGGAGGCCGATTAATTATTGGGCACCGGGTAAAAGCTCAGACAGAGGCTCACATTCAGAACTGGATTCTGAAGCCTTTATTTAATATATTAGTATTCTTAGTTTATATAGCTAAGGGTGTATCTTGCTGATAATCAATTGAACTTTTCATCACTGACAAACGACATACTGTGACGGGCCACGCTGAGCTGTTCTTAGCATTATCCTTCCTTTAAAAAAATGTTTGCATTCGCTAATGTTACCTTTGGGACTCTTGAGATTGCTGAAGCCCTGCAAAGTAAAACGCTTTTTGGCCACTGAGGACCTGTCAGTGGTCGGACTGGTCACCGGCTCTTCTGGAAGCAATGATTTGAAATGAGTGCAGGACAAGGGCAGCCATGAAAAGAGAGAAGAAGCCCCAAACAGGGGAGTGGAGAGGAGAGAGAAAGATGATAGATGAAGACAAAAAGAACCTGGTTTAGTGGGAGTTTAGAGCACAGCTTAGAGTAGGGACTTAGATAAAAGTGTTATTGTCTTCGAAGATGCTGTTTAATTCAAACATCTACCTTTGTGTTTCGGCGAGGATGACGAGTTGCTGTCAGAGGTCGGGGCTGGCTCAGTCTTCTTCTCCTCTTGCTTCTTCTGGTTCTTCTGACCGCTGCTACGGAAAGGGCTGCAAAAAGAAAAAAGTAAAAAAAATAGACGTATGTTTGATTTTTTTCCTTATTATCTCTAATCTGTCTAATGAGTCCTTACGTTACATATAAGCCACCAACCTGAGAGAGATGGAAGTAGAGTTGTTGCTGGTGGGACTTGGGGACATAGAGTCTGAGCTCTTCTGCTGGCTGGCATCTAAAACATACAACAACAACAAACAACAACAAAAAAGTATTAAAAAGGAATAAAATAGGTTTAAAAAATAAGAACTTCTGGAAAAGTTAAGAAAGAAGTTTTCACAATACCTCTGCAGGCTTTGAGCTGCTGAGTCAAAACTTTGCGGATCTCGTTCACCCATGCTGTTTTAATCTCCGGCGTCGGGGCCTAGATTAGAACAAGCGCGGACAATCATTCCTCATCTCTAAAGGTATGATTAATAAAAGCAATCAGGTCGAACGCCCTTACCTGCACTATAAAAACTTCTTCTCTCGAGTTGCACCAGATCTCAAACTTCTTGTTGTCTCCCTTGGCATTCTCTGTGATGCCCACCGCACTCATCTGAAAGAATATAGAAAACTTAAACACTAAATCTTTACTGCTACGGCACGGCATCGACCTTCCTTTTAAAAATGGAGCAAGCAGGCTCACACTGAGGGAGTGTTTGAAGCTGTAAGACGGAGCTTTCTCGTAGCCCTCCCCGTTCTCCTCTCTCCTCTTGCAGAAGAGCAGAGCCTTCTGGTGCAGGAACAGGTGCCTCTGCATGGGCTTAAACCTGGCCAGGTCCTTCACTTTGGCATGACCTTTCTTATGCTCGGTCCACACGCTGAAGGAGCCCTGCATCAGCAGACGACCCAGCTCTGACAGGTTACCCTAACAGGGTGAAAAGACAGATGCGTGTTTTTGCATTGCACGACCTCTCTGAAAGCCGATAAATAATAAATTCTGGTAGCTTATTGCCAAAACTGTCCTGTAATTATAAAGCAGAACATTTTTGTTAATTTACTTTTTTGTCATTTAATACCTATTACTCGTCAGTGGGACAAGTACAGTATACATACAGTTAAATCAATTAAAACATTTACACCTTCCTTCACATTTTCTAAAACCTTTATTGGGCAAATTCTGGCTCCTGGACCTTATGTTTCATCCTTGCGCAGGGGCCATGCTAATCTTCTCTGTATCGTATCCAATTTAGCGTACGCGCTTGCCGAAGCAAGCACTTATGTTTCCACACCCCTGGTTAAAGTTTTGCAGCATTGCAGTTTTGAAACTGGCCACATGATGGAGCTATTGCAACTGTTTTTGACTCTGGCTTTGCACCTTTGCACAGGTAGCTGTGTTTCAGCTCTGTAGCCTTTAATGTTTTTAGATATTTGATTATATATACTTAAAAAACAAAGAAAGGTTTTAGCCTTGAGGGGAAAATGGAAAAAGCAGATAAGAAAAGTGGGAAGAGAGTTGGCAGAGAGCACTTAGGGGAGAGTCTGGGGTGTACTCATGCCCAGGCCCTGTAAACCCCAGCAGCTCTTGTTAAAGAATAATTAACCTGCTTTGTATTTTAAAAGAACGCACGAAACTGCAAACTCAACCCATTTTCCCACAGCTAGATAACCCATTCAAGACTTTCAAGGCAGTTTGAAATGATTTGACCACCTCCAGCAAAGTTTGCAAACGCAGTGTACTTCTTCTAACCTCATATCCTGTGATGGCAATGAGATGCATGGAGTCATTAACAGCTTTGAGAATCCCAAGAATGGAGGACAGTGCTTCCTGTAGGTCGTCACAACCATCACAGCCCTTGCTGTACTTCAACATCTCCTGCAAACATTGAAAAAACAAAACAGTGAGTCATTCCCCCTCTTACATAACAGGTGTACATAATACATGAACAGAGCTGACCTTAAGCAGTAGCTGGTACTTGGTGATTCTCTGGACGGGTTTAAGGAGGTAGGAGTCCAATCCAAGTTTATGTTCCAGCTTCTTCTGGCACTCCTGGTGTATAAAACATGAGCCGGTTAAGATTTAAGTTTTATATTGCTTAAAAGCCAGTGAAAAGGAAGGCGGTGCTACAGCTGTGAGGGCTGACCTGGAAGAAGGCACAGTCGGAGCACTGTCTCCACAAGCTCTCGGAGCGAGGTTTATTTTGGCAGTAAGCCTCATAGATCTGCAGGTCCTTCATCTGCAGCGAAAACAATCATTAGCAAGTCAGTACGAGCTCAACCGCTGTTGACGGAAACATTGCTGTTGATGGGATTCCTGTCAAAACGACGATGTACAAGAAAATAAAAGTGCTCACCCGTTCTAAAAAGCAGCGGCCCACCAGCTCTGGGCAGTCAGTGTATGCTTCCAGTTCCTTCAGGAATGTCCTTGAGACAGGAAAGAGAGGTATAAATACTCAAACTATGAACAACATTTGTAAAGCACCCACATATATAATCAATTAGCTTAAAAGCGTACCTCTTGTGAAACTGGTAGATTTCTGGCATGTTCCCAAACAGGATGTCCTTCTTGCTGTGCAGGTTGCTGGGGATGAGGTGAGCCATGGCAGGGTTGTCCATCTCTGCCGCGTAACCCTGGATTTTAACATCACACATTTAGTAAGAGCTTCAGCCTTTTCACCAATTAATGTCAGGTCACGGTAACATTACCGACACCGCTCACCTCCAGCACACACAGCAGCTCCTCGACATAAGCTCTCTCCGTCTCCAGCAGCTCGTTCATCACGTGACTGAAATGTACACACACACAACACAAAATACAATGCGGACTACAAAGAACAAGCAGCATGATTGCCAAATAATTGCTTTCCTATCTAGGGCTCTGGGGAAAGAACTTTGACCCCTTACCGGCGAAGCACTGCCAAGTTTTCTTCTTCTTCTGAAAGAGAAGCATGTCTTGTGCCACCGTTGTGTACAGGAGACTCCACCTTAAAAAATAAATATATCACACATAGTCATGCATGTTTAGTATTTATCATCCACTTAAAACCTTTATTGTATCACACAACATTCGTAGAAATTATAAGAATTTACCTTTTTGGAGAGGGCATTATCAGCAGAGTATCTCCTGTCTTTTCTCTCTAGATCTGATTAGAAAAAAACATCATTACGTTTAGATTCGTCCTTCTCATCCTAATCAAACCACCACTAAACGAGTAAAAGATACCTCGTTTGACATCAGTTCCTGGCACTTGTTCTTCTTTAAACCAATTACAGATGGCTACTTACGAGGAGAAGAATGCGGTGACTTGACTTCAGGTCTTGGAGCTACTGGCTGGACTGGTCTCGTCTGTTTAGCGGCGAGTTTCTTCAGGCTGACGCGTCTCTTCTCGAACATCTCCTGGACGGAGCTTTGCTTCTGGAAAACTCTCTCTATCTGGTCCTAAAGGAGGATGGAAAATATTGCAGCTCAATGTGAAATATGATAAAGGTATCACACATTAAAAATTTAAACTGAAAATCTTCTCACGGACCCTGAGCTGAGAGTTGAGCACCGCCTCGTACTGGCAGCAGATGGCGCTGCGGTCAGTGAGGGTGTGCAGGGATGCTGTATCCAAGTATCGCTCCAGTTCTTGTAGAGCTGCTTCTGCCCCGTCCTGAGACTGACAGCGGTCCACTGGCTGGTTAGCCAACAGGAAGATGCCTTCCTCACACCAGTGCGACGCCTTTGAGGGGGGGGGAAATACCAATGAGTGCTTCTAAGGATACAGCGCATTTGTTGTGGACGATTAATGAAGCCTTCCTCACACTCTTACCTCCTCCAGAGCGTGGTGGAGCTCCATGGCTCTTAGCAGGAGGCTCTTTTTGCTCCTCAGAGTGGAGCTGATCTCCTCACACACTCCTCTCAGTTCGGTGCACTTTGGCCTGATGGAGTCCTCGGCGTAGTGGGAGTTTTCTATCAGCCTGTCACCTTCACTGACCAAGGACAAGGCGAGGTCTAAGATGTCCTTTCAAAACACACCAAAACAATTGCAATTATTGGAATATATCTTTATTATAAGTCAGAATATACAGAATTCAGCCTCAGCAGCAGAGCGGGACACAATAGTATATACTGGTATTCAGCATTTTGAAGATCTATAGAGATTCTGCACGAACAGAGGACAGAAAATGCTGAGCATGTCTTTTTGAACCACATGAGCAAGACTGCGTGTGCAATTGTGTGTACTTACTCGGGCTTTATCCTCGTGGCCGCTGAGCTCTCTGAGGACGTGCTCTGCATGGGCGGGGCTTACGCTGACCTCGGAGAAGCCCGACAATCGGTCGGACGTCACATCGAGTTGGGCGCGCACCTGAGGAGCACAGGGATTGATAAGCACGTCATTTTCCGAGATTTGGATTGGAGATGAGAGGATGACTCTTGACTCACTTCACGGAAGTGCTGCTCAAAATGGCGGAGGTGCAAACACTGCTCCAGCTTGGTACGGTGGCGCTCCCAGAAGTCGTCAAATGCCATCTCCGTCTCATCCAGCTGACCTAGGAGTCTGAAAGGGGAAAGGAGGCAAATGAGAAGCGATGGGAGACAAAAGAAGACATTTATTCATGCATGCAGGGGCAACTTCATTTTTTATTTATGCATCCTTCAGTTTAGTCCTCCACCTCTGCACAGTGGCCAAGTTTTCCTGTTCATCATGCGTCATGTTGTATTCGGGGTCTGCCTTGAGAGGCTCGTTGATGCAATCCAGCAGCCGTCCTCCTTGTGACTGCGCCACCCTCAGGTCCTCCTGGAAATTCAAACCATTTTAAAAACTTTCTAAAAGCAACAAAAAGAGAAAAAGAAGTTTGCCACAAAAACAGAAAAACATCTCCAACCTTCATCGTATCCTTTTTCAGTGTGTGCGTCTGCAGCAGGATGGTGGTGGCCTCAGCATCGTTGGGTAACTCGGTCTCTGCAAGCTCAGTGCCAAACGCTTGCAAGGTCTGAGCCGTGGTCTTCACCATGAGGGCGAAGGCCTCAATGGCCTGTGGAGGGCATACACGTATGCATATGTATGTGGCAGAGAAAAAATAAGTCAGAACATACATAAATATATATATTTAAAGAAATCGGGGACAAAATAGTCGTGTGTGTGTACATACAGTGCGGTGCGAGATCCAGCTGTCATGGTGGTATTCCTGTGTGCCTCCCAACTCTTTGGTTAGTTGTCCTGGATCGATATACGCATGGAGCTCAGTCACAGAACTCAGCATCACCACCTGACACACACATACACCCAAACTGATTAAAATAAATACTATCACACATTTATTTTGAGATGAATACAAACATAAACATAAGTTACAACAGTGACGACAGCTCTACACTAGCTAAAATAATAATTGTGCTCTCAGTGACTCACAAGGGAGCCATTACGTAAAGACAAAGTGCTGCGGTGTATTAGTCATACCTTCATTTTGAACTCATCCCTGTTGAACTTGAACAGGAAGTCCGACAGAGTCCGCTGGAACAAAGTAGTGGGACGCAACACCAGAACCAAGTGTAAGTTCCCGGGAAATGAACCCTTACAGAGAAAGGAGGACAGGGAGTCGGATTAGACAGTGATCAATACCTTACGCTTACTTCCACCCACAAATTATCCCAAGAAATTTCAATAACTGAGGTGTGCAGAAGAGCATCTCTGAATGCCAAAGCTTGAAAGATATGGGCTACAACAGCAGAAGACCACAATGAAAACTTGAAACTGAGGTTTCAATTCACAAGCTTAACAAAATCTTATAATAGAAGACTGAAAAAACGTTGCCTGGTCTGATGACCATATCTGCTGTAGGGTCAGAATTTGGCATAAATGACATGAAAGCATGGATCCATCCTGCTTTGTATCAGCGGTTCAAGCTGGTGTCAATAGGGTTAAAATCGAATCTGTGACATGAAGCCATGAAGAAGAGCAAGGTGCACAAGATAAAATGCATTTCATGTCAAGTGTTTTCATCTGATGAGTGCCTGCTAGATGAAGTGCTGCACATTTTGGCACAGAGGCTTTGCCCGAACAGAACAGAAAAAAGCTCTCGGTTAAACTGAAGTCCCCGTAACAGCCCTCCCTATATAACTACCTCAGAAGCAATGCTGTGCTCATAGCCTAAAGCAAAGTTGACTTTAAGACACTGTAAATTTGTGAGATATAAGGTTCACAGTTGTGCCAGTCCAACTGTATAGTCTCTCGATCCTGACAGTAATAAAGGCAGAGCCCTGGTTTAACGGTGCAGCTCCTGAGTGAGGCATTAAACAAACCTCACATCTGTGCCCACTGTCCCACTGCTGCAATCCCAAACCAGCAGTAAAGAGATTTAAGAGCGTTTAACATCTAATAAATCTGCTGCGTTTCTTCACTGCAGTTCCCCTGCAGCAGCTCTCACCTAGAAAGCTGTGACTGCAGTGTAATGTTATTAGTCCTGTGACTTTGGGGAGTAGCTGTAGCATTTGGTCTGTCCACCTCCACACTAGCAAGTTAAAAACACAGAACTGCCTTCAGACAGGCAGCAGCTCTGGAGGCCACTCAGCTGAAAGGCTATATCGGTTGTGGCTTCCTCTAAATCCCCGAGTGAATTGCTCCGCCCTGTTAGACATCGTAAATCAATGCAGGATGACATGTGGTCACACACACACACACACACACACACACACACACACACACACACACACACACACACACACACACACACACACAGCACCAGAGGCAAGCTTAGAGCTCTGTGACAAGCTCATGACATTTTTAGCATAACCATAAATTGTGTCTGCTGACAAAAGAAAATCTGAAAGATGATGATGCTTAAAGATTAAAGCTTTTTTCCTGTTGTTTTTTGGTTTAGAGCTGGTTTAATTGACACTGCTTTTCTTGGTAAATTCATGTCTTCTCTGCTGATCAAACTTCAGCTGAGGTTTAACCCACTGAGCCATGCACATATAATATCTAAATACAGCGCCCTGTGTTATTTGGGAATATTTTTAGTTGATTTATTCACTGACAAGAGTGAGTGTGTGACGACAGTCTGTACAAAATAGCGCCACGGCTGCCTTATTCATTGGAATCACTGGTAACACGCAGCAAAGAGTACGAGCCCTATGATAAATAAGTCATCCGTAAAGCATGGCTTCAATTTAGTCTACAAGGAAAAGGACTGCACTGGTACAGAGGCGCTCACACACATCCAGCGTGCATACATCATTGTCATGAAATGCCTGCATTGGGTTGTCATGGAAACGCGTGGAGAGCCTTAGCGGGAAAGAGAGAGTAGACGAGGAGTCGTCTAAGAGTGTTCCCTGTGCCGCAGCCTCATTCTACTCGTCCCGTCATTTATTTTTGGCTTTTACACACACACACACACACACACACACACACACACACACACACACACAGCTTGCTGTGATGTTGATGAGAGACAGCCAGGTTGGAAAATTCACTCACTACACAACATCTTTCCACCCATACTGCCTGCATATCTTTTACATACAGTGCTTCCTATTGGGATTAATGACAGATGACAGTGCGTGTTAACTACAGAAAAAAAATGATGCATTGTGTATTTTTTTAGTTTTTCTTTTTTTTCCCTCATCAATAACACACCATCCAGACATCAGTGAGCAGCGCATGTGTAATTGGAGGTCATTAAATTCAATAAACCCTGAGAGGTCCTGTTTTAATTTGTAGCTCCGCATTAACATGACAATACACGTGCTGCTCGGTGCACTCCCCGTGACAGATGAACACCGATACCCCGCATATACATTAAAGCGATGCATGCACGCGCACGCACAGACATTTTCCGCGCGCATTAATAAATGATAAGAATTAGAATATAATTTTCTTTTGAGCGGGATGATGGAAGGGAAGAAGGATGGGTGGAACGGGAAAAACCACTTCAGTCATGTCCTCTAATCACATCCACACTGCTCTCCCGGGAGTTGGCCCGCCACCATATTAAACCACCTCCATCCACCACGTGCTCAAACCCCCCCTCCACCACCTGCATTACTGCTCTCACTTTTAGACGTGAACAATGTCCCAGTTGCAACAAAGACGCTCAGCTGAGATCTTGACAGGGAGAGTGCTGAAATTTACTGGAACGCCTTTTTAGCTGATGTTAAAAATGATCTGTTGCAACAAACCCGAGCCTCTCACTGGCACCGGCTGACTGAGCCATCTGCATCCTCCGCCTGCAGCAATGTTTCCGTATGCATGGATGCCTGTGTATTTATTACCCCTAATCACAAAGATGAGCTGCAGCAGACATGAAGGTGTCCCATAATTTAACCAGAATACTAGATACATTCTGGCATTTGCATATATGGTAAGATGGTCCTCCATGTTCACTACACAAAGTGGGGGGGAAAGGAAAGTAACACTTCAGACATGAGCAATAATATTCTCTCTAGGGCAGTGGAGTGTTTCTTTAAATCTTTAAACTCAACACCTGAGTGTCTCTTCACAGTAACCAATTATTTCCGCACTGATAAATATCAAAATCAAACTATCCAATGAGCTCACTACCTTAATTTTACAACCCAGCACTGTGTCTAGATGGTGAAAGCACCAACAAAGCAGCCTGAGAGCATCTGTGCCTTTGCTTTGCAGTAATACTACTAACACTTGCCCACTCCTTTATTTTTTTCCGTCCCTCGTTCCCCCTGGCAAACCAGCAAATGGCAGCACGTGACCTTGAGCAGCCTTCACGAATAGAGCATCTCACGGGACGATGAACAACTTTCATTCTCCAATGAGGCCGACTGCCACTGGCTAGTGGACAAAACAGGCGTGTCCAGCAAGGACATCCAACCACAGGCGAGTGAGGAGGAGATCATGTCAGACAGTCGGTCTCACCACCTGGCCTTCATGCCTTCAGGTTAGGTTATAATGCTGCCTGCTTCCAGTGTGGACTTGACATACCCTTTTATATTTTACCTCCCTCCCTACATGAAACATGAAAAGGCATTCACATAACAGCTGAAACTGCCAGTTGGAATCTTATTCACACAAAATATCCACTACATCAAACCATTACATCATTCATTTTGAGAGCAGGCCATGAATATATATATTTTTTTTAAAAAAGCATTTCGCCGCACTGAAAATAAAAATACACATTTCAGCTTTCTGAGTTAAAAAAAATCCTTTTTAAAGTGAGGAAGGCAACTCCGAGGGGGGTGAGAACAAAACAGAGGAATGGAGTGATGGATGATTCAAAGGGGAGAGAGACGGGGTAATGAGAGGGAGAGGTAAAGGAAGGAAGGGATATCCAGCAGAGAAGCTTCTGCTACCATGCTGATAAACTCTACCACCACTCTAAATTATAGGAGGCCACATTTGTCATCTTGGCTTGATTTCTCTTCTTTTTTTTTTATCTTTTGTTTAATTTAAAGACAGAGAAGACTGGGAACAAAAAGACCCAAAATGAAAATATATAAAGATTATACACTGTGTAGCTTTGGAAGTGTGGTGGTGGTACTGAAAATGTTTTGTTATAAATAAAATGGAATTTTACAGGAGGTCATCGCAAGGCTCCAGGAAGGGCTGCACACATAAAGCTATGTCTCACTGAGCTGATATGATTAACTGATAAAGGTTTGCCACAAATATATCAGTCTGAGCGCATATGTTGTCTGATATGAAAACTGAATGTAGAACACTATACAGAAATACATGCATTAGGTAATTTAGAAGTGGTTTTATAACATTATTTAGTCAGTAAGGTGGTTTTGGCTTCACAGTTTACGATACACTGAACCACTGTTTGCAGCTCATACATGAAGTGAAGCTAAGCAGATGGTGGTGTTAGGTTAAATGACTGTCACTTCCAGAATACCTATATGTGCATACATAAAGGATACATGTACAATTTACTAAGACCTGAGTATCATTTGCCAAAAATTATTTATGGGCCTAAAATATAGACTAAAATGGCAAAAGAATTACACACTGCACAAAAAATTTAAGGAACAGTTTGAAAATACATCAGATCTCAATGGGAAAAAACACATGCTGAATATTTACACCTGCATGGACTGTTTAATGTGTTAGGAGAGCTGAATTCAAAGACATAATGAACGATGTTACAGGTTTTCTCCATGGCTTCTCCAGACCCTTTCATGTCTGTCACAAGTGGACAGGGTGGACCTGCTCTCACCTATGAAAAGCACAGGGTGCCAGTGTGGACCTGTCAGTTGTGGTATTCTACGGCACTATGTGGTGCTGGGCACTGAGCACAGGGCCCACTAAAGGATCTCAGGTCCTCAGGCCGCTCTCATGAATTCTGTTTCTAACTGTTTGGTCAGAGACATTCACACCAGTGTCCTGCTGGAGATAATTTTATAGCTCTGGCAGCGCTCATTCTGTTCCTCCTCACATAAAAGAGCAGATATCAGTCCTGCTGATGGGTTAAGGCCTTCAACGGCTCTGCCCAGCTCTCCTAGAGCAGGTGCCAGTCTTCTGGATATTTTTAAAATGTTAATATCTTGCCAGTAAGACGTTACTTCAGTGGCGATAAAAACATTAAACTATTATTTTTAGATAATATGATTTCAGCGCTTAATCCATACTCAATGATTACATTCACACTTTTCCTTCAAAAAACATCTCTGTGGTTTTGCTTGCACCTTGAAGTAGCTTTACACCTGATAAAGCAGATTGATTGTTGGTTCATGGAATTCTACAGCTCATCAACATCCTGTTTCAGGACACTGAACGAGCCAATGGACTGGAATAATGGTTCATTATTACCATTATTAGCACTGGATATTTTCTGTGTGTAGGTTAACTTGACTTTGCGTTCAGTTACCAAAGCCAGCAGCCTCATAATGACTTATTTCCACAGTGGGGATAGTTTTCAAGAGATACCATGGAAAAACCGTTAAGCCTGATGATAACCAGTGCCCAATTAGCATACATTTGCATACATTTGCATAAATTGGACATGGTAAAAGGTACAATACAGGAAGAGCATCCTGACAACAGATGTGAACGGGGTGGCGAAGCTTTATCCTTGTTTTGGTCGACGTTATTACAATTCACAGATAGAGTACTGATTACAGATGACAGCTTACAAAAAAATGTAAGTAAGGGAAAACCAAAGTGAAAGATGGTATAGTACAAAAAATTAAAGTCGGTGCCCAAGCAATAGTTCGGTCTCAAAGAAAAGCCAAATAGAGAACAGCGCTATTGGCCAACATCTTGCTGACTGCTACCAGTCGATCTGCAAAAAGACACATACTTAAATTCCCACCTTGGCATCTTCAAATGTCTTAAAATCTAAGATTTTTAGTGCTGTGGCGTGTCACCTCACAGACCTCAGCTCAGTAGATAGGACAAAAAGATGGGAGGATAAAATCAGGCACAACATGCTAGATTTTACCGAGGAGCGATTTATTTACTTAAATAAATCGCTTGGCGACAGTGGGAAGGAAAAACTCCCTTTTAATGGGAAGGAATCTCCAGCAGAGCCTCCCTCCCTGCTCCCTGGCTCTGCTGGAGATTCCTTCCCGTTAAAAGGGAGTTTTTTCTTCCCACTGTCGCCACTCGCTTGCTCAAAGTGGATCCTCTGATTGTTGGGCTTTTCTCTGTATTATTGTAGGGCCTTTTCCTTACTATTTAAAGCGCCTTGAGGTGACTTGTTATAATTTGATGCTGAAAAAATAAAATTGAATTGAATTGAGTTTCATTTGAATTTAATACAAATAGTTTATAATATAATGGTATTAATGGCATTTAATTTTAATTGTCAGAAATGACAATAAGTATGGACACTTCAGTTTCATGACTATTGATTATTATTACCAAGTCTGCCTAATTTACATGCATATTAAGTATTATTATAATAATAAGATATATAACCCCTCTCTTATACTACTAGTCCCCCCTCTCTTGCCTTCCTCTTTAATGTCACACTCTCTTCAGTTTATCATCTTATAGAGTTGTGAAAGTTACCAAGAAGTAAGTAGGCTAGTAGGCTAATGGAGCATACACTGATGGTTATAAAACAATTACAGAATGAGACTCATGGCCAGCACTGTGTGGACCTTCTATTTCTGCTTTTTGAGTAAGTCTCAGCGTACACAAAGGCTATGAGTGCACTTTCAGAGATTCCACCACCCACTCTAACATAATAAGCTATTTTTAACCTCATCCTGCCACATTTCAACATGCAGAAAAAGGAAAATGTCCAAGCTCCCAGTGCATATGAAGTTAATGAGGTAAAACAACCACTTACTGCATGCGCAATTTCACAAATACTAAAAACTCCAAAACATCTATTATTCTAAATGCTGCTAAGCTGAAAATTATACACACGGACAGCTGACACCAGCAACTACACCCACAGATCTGGACTAAAACAAGCATTAGCACATGCAGAGTAATGCACACACTCCAAAACAGCTATTTGGAGTCATCAGAGGGATTTTGTCAGCAAATGATGCACGCAGACAAATTGGTTCGGTAAAGTCCTAGGACAGTTTCTCCCATCTTCCTCCGACACGCACACACATAGAAACACACACACAAAAATGAAATAAATAACCAAACAAGTAGGTTCTTACTGCGATGCGGAGCAGGGTGGCCCTGACAGCAGCCCATCGGTCCAGCCGTCTGTCGATGACCAGGATGAAACCCACTCCTGATGCTTCCACACTACAGGAGAGAAACACACACATACACACACTGTTAATCCCCACAGAAAAACACCTTTGCTTTTCCTGTGTGTGCAGGAAAGAAAAAGAGGGTGTGTATGTTTAAGTCAAGGCCTCGATAACAAGGCAAACTACTGAATTTGGTACCAGAATATCCCCAAAAAAGGGGCCTTAACTAGAATTTGCCCTCCACAGCGGTGGCTTGTACATTATTGAGAGGGCCCTTGAGCTCCAGCTAAAGCAATAATTGAGTTATTTTATAAAAGATAATTTCAAATCAGCTTGCATTAAGAATACGTTAGGCAGTTTCACTGTTGGCTGACAGATTATGGCATAGGTTATGTTTATTATCTAGGAGGTTTAGGAAACTTACAGACAAATCAGGCCCACTGTAGGTCACTGTAGACATAGCTAATCAAAGCTTTTGTATTATCCTAAGGAAAAAAAACTGAAGAGGTTGCAGTTTCTTTGTTTAGTGCTATATAACCTTTTTAAAATGTCAAATTTACAGTTAAGATGCAGTTGCAGCTGCTGAATGGGCCTTTTGTCAGTCCTTCACTTAGTTGGGAAAAAAAGGGTATAAATTTTTATTTTTACTCCCCACTAGCCTCAGGTCATTTTCCACAAGTGGCCCCTGGTCAAAGGAAGTCAAGTATCCCTTGTTCAAACCTTGCTACCTACTGCCTCTTCATCATTTGCCTTCAGTGGCGATTAGAGAGCGACCCTTGTGATTACCATGGCAACCTTGGCTCTGCATTAGCATGTGTGCATGTGAAAAATCTTGCCATTCATTCCACAGGCAGTGCCATATGTAGCAGCCTCATTAAGCTAGTTTGTGTGTGTACATGGCTTTTTCCTGCAAAGGTCCCCCGCTGGATAAGCTGACGTGTATCCTGACACCTAAACACACAAGCAGGAAGGATGAATATTTAAGCCTGACACACACACACACACACACAAACACACACCCCGACTGTGAGGCCAACCATACAAATACTGCTGAGTCGGTCCATCTGGATGTCATTATTAGCCAATTTTCATCATCACACACAGAGATGTTAAGAAAAGCAATGCGTTACACTACCCGGTGGACGCCGCAAGCGGCAAATCCTCAGTCCATCGCTACTGCTAAATAGATTCAATCCACATAAATGAAAAAGCCGGGCGAAGAAAATCTTTGATATTCCGAGCCCAAAGAAAAAGAAATCTAACAAAAATCCTCAATAATCCAATGTCATCATCCAAATATAGTCCAGCCTTCCTCAGTTCTCTCCTATTCGGCTGATGTCAATGTCCAGTCGGTGCATCCACAATCATCTTCTTGCAGCTCGCGGATGGAGCGAGGTGACCGTTCACATCCTCACAGAGCATCTCCCTCCTCCTTTTGCCTCTCTCTCTGCTCCTCCACCACCCGCGTCCCACCCTCAGCCAATTAAAGCCGAGCTCTGCCGCTCAGAGCCAATCGGATACCCGGGAGCTCAGCCGATTGGCAGCAGGGTGCAAAATAGCTGGTGGGCAGAGAGGGAGGGGTGTGAGTGTGTGTCTGTTATATGAAAGGTGATGATCCACTGAATGGCCGCCATGACACACACACAAACATATGCGCGCACACACACACACACACACACACACACACACAGATAGATATACAGCTGCATCTTCCTTTCTCCTTTAATTATGTGTGTGAGAGCATGTCTGTGCTTGATGAGAGTGCTGCGCTCAGCACTAAAGGAAAGGTGAAAGGAAGGGAGGGGAGGTGAGAGGGTGGAGGGGCAGAGGGAGCATAAAGAAGGAGGACAGAGGAGTAATGAGAACAGATCAATAAAAAAAATATTCTAGTTAGGAAAACAAACCTCCACTGCAGAAATATAGAAAAACTATAAATACAAAACCTTTCATCAGGCCTAAGTTCTACTATATGAGTTCATATGAGCAATGTTTTAACATTGTAACAAAAATTCTGTTCGTATATGCACATCACAGAGTACAGTTTCAATTTTTGATTTGCCAGTTATCAGTGACTTCTTCTTTAGTCTTCCATTCTTCTCTAAACCTTTGTGTCTTTTGTGCCACCTCCTCGAGTCAGGCCTTTGGTGTTGTGCTGGCATCTGTTGGCTCCGCCTGGTATTACACCTCAAGCTCTGTTAGCACAGCACATGTGTGAGAGGAGGGGTGAGAGACACTCACCTGGGGACACTCGTGAGGTAGCTGAGGACATTTTGGAGCTCCTCCTCTTCTAGCTCGCTGAAACTTGGGAATTCTGGGAAGACGATGACGGGGCTTCCATTCATCCCTCGCCCCCCTGGAGACAGACAGGAATCACAGAAATGTCACACGTGCCACCTGGTGTTGTCAATCTTATTATTGATTTGATGACATGTGGATTGAAAACTTGAAGTTATTTTAATGGTTCTTTTTGCCCTACTTTCCTCGCTTATATAAATACACTCAACACATAACTCCATTTGTCTTAGCTATGTAAGTGCGCAGCTGGTAAAAATCATAAAGTACATACAGCTCCTGTTTCCATATTGGAAAGTCATGCAAATTATTTTGGATCTATCAGAATAAAGAAAGCATTAAAGAGCCTTACATGAGATTGTTTACCACGCCTCTGGACTAGAAACAGAGCAAAATCAATTTATAAACACACATACAGACCACACACACACACAACAACACACACACACACAAACACACCAAACACACACCAACACACACACACACACCACACACAACAACACACACACACACACTCTTTTGTATGAGCAGGTAAGTTTCATAAGCAGAACATGTGGGCGATGAATTATTCATCAGCCTTCACTGTCAGGCGTATCGTCATTAACCCAATAAGCTCTAAGAGTAGTTTCTTGCTACATGTATTGTCATGCTGCTTTGTGTGCATTTGTGTAGTGGTGGTTTATGATTGCCTCATGGCTCAAATTTCTGGGCCAACTCATCAAGTAACTGACCAAGTTATTTCCACATTGGGTCCCTACAGGGGTCCAGAGACCATTGGGATCAACTCTTTTCTTTTTCTGGTTGAATCTGCCCGTAGAGTTTCACTGCATTTTCATGTGGATTTGTACACTACTCCATCATGTTGTCTCAAATGAGTTTTTTTGGTCATGTTGGGATTTTTTGTTTTTCCTTTGTTTGGGGCAGGTACCATGTGATGCATGCGTTTTTGTGGGCCGTTGCTCTCTCTCTCTCTCTCTCCCAGCTCCTGGCTATTTTTGTGTTTTTCATGAGTCTGATTTGTAATGAATGAGAATATTTTTCTTCCCCCCCCCTTTTTTTTCCTTCTCTTAGCAGTTCTTTCCTGCCATGCCTGCTTTGTTTGTTTTTGTTTTTTTTAAGTAAACACCTGAAAACCACCTCCATACTAGAGTAAAAATATGACGACAACCTCCTTGCAACCAGGGAAAAAAATAACAAGACAAAATTGCATTGAATTTCTTTACTTTGAGTTGCACACGACTGTTTACAAAGTTGAGCTTGATTACACAAGGCAACTTGTCGCCAAGCAATTGCAGTCTGATTTAGAAACACTGCAATCACTCTCAGACAGACAGATCAAGGTTTGCACATAACTGTCATCTAATTTATAAACAAAAAAAAGTCAACATACTGCTAGTGTCACGTGTCTTTGCAACAGAGGACTCAACTCAGCTGGTTGTATTCTGGTATAAGAGCAAGGTTGCAGAGCGCCTGAGTCATTTTATAGTTAAACAACTATTTTGCAGGAACTATGTCACTGTTTGTGGAAGAATTTCCGAATTTCTATAGCCACAGACTTGCAATTTCTGCAAATCAATCATAGTTAATGCCATATTGTCACAGACCCCATTCTACCTGACTCCATCAGATAGCATCGTCTTGATGGAACAAAGTTCCTTTCAACATGGAAACTGACTGCAAGTAGACACAGACCTTGTTCCCATCTTCGAAGCCCAATTGTTGTCCCAATTTCAAAGACAATAATATAGTTCATTGCACACGGTCACAATAATTTTGTTAGTGCTGCATCAACATTTTCCCCGAGTGTGAAGGATAGTAAATTGGTCCCACATATAGTTTATAGCTTTGCAGACACAGAAAGGTCCAAATATATCTGCAGCGCAAAGCAAAACCCTTAAGGTATTACGCTTCAATGAAATCAAAATTATTTAAACTTTTATTATTTTATTTTATTAGTTAAAATATTGGTAACTACACAAACAGAAGCAAATAAATTATCAAAAGGTTAAAAGCCTTTCACAAAGTGTCGCTTTGGCTGTCATGTAAGTATGAGCGGAACTATTTTTGGACTCTGCTGGACATATCCGCCTTCATGTCCTGGAAGTGTTTTTGCTGCCAGAGACATTTATTTTTTTTTTTTAATTGCACCAACAGTTTTGTTACATAGAAGAGCGCAAGTAGAGAGAGGACTGCGTTTCACTGAGCTACACAGACACAAAGATATAATTAGATTCTAAAGAGTTAGGCCAATTGCGCTATGTTTATAACCCCCATTAGCTCTGCCCCGACATAAATTCCCCTGTTCACACACATGAATGTGTTTGTTAGCAACTCAATTGTCCAGTTTAATCTAATCCATGCTGCACATTTGGAAAGACACCGAGATCTCTCTGGGGTCACTCGTTCATCATGAGTTTCACCACTAAGTCACTGACATGGATAAGCTGATTCAAAGAGCCGGGTTTACTCGCATGTTCTTTACATATCAAAAGGAGGAGAAAGTTATGTATGTCTTGAAATAATTAACTGCCACTTTGTGCATGTGTATAATATCAAACCAACCTGGCAGGATGGCAAACTGTTTCTGGAGTTCAGAGCCGATTTGTGCTGCATACATAGGAGTATCATCCTTTTGCACGATGTCATCTAAACAAAGAAACAGAAAACAGTATGTTAGAAAACAAAGTCTCCAAACCAAAATCCACTGTCAACTCTTTTGCCAATATAACCAACAGCTGAACTTTTTTTTTTTTAAAGTGTGTTTATATATAAATATGTGGAAGGTGTAAAAGGGGAGGAGCATGGGAAGTAGGGCGAAATAAAGAGGGCAGGGCACGTGAAAAAAGGAGGGAGTAAAATGAGAAAATCCAAAAAGGAGAAAGAGTGAAAAGGGGTAAAAGTAATGTAGACTGGAGATGAAGTAAACACCATTTGGATTTCCTCTGTCCTGTGGTCAGGCTGGATTACAGTAATCTCATTTAGCCCTTTGAGACATGTAGAGACAGAGAGATAGAGAAAAAGCACTCTCCCCCCTCTGATTTGGCTGCCATGTGTGAGCCATGTATGCCAAAAACAGGGATTGGATTGTTAACTGTGTCCGATCATGTGTGCATCTGTGAATGAAAACTGAGAATTTATAATGTCATCTAAGTGTGTATGATGGAGCATCGCTACGTGTGTGTGTGTGTCTCTTAGTGTTTGCAGACAAATGCTGGCACCGCGGCTGGTGTGAGCAAAGTGTGGCAAGGTTTACTAGCAGTATGGTGTGGACTGGCAGTGAGATGCATTAATTACCATCCAAGTGCAACCCAAACAAACTGTTCACATTTTTATAAAGGGACCATCGACCCAAAAATTGCAACACCAGACTGATTATAGGATCTTTAGAAGAGTCGCTGTTTTAATCTCATCTAGGATAAGCTTTGTGGTGAAAGTGTCCTGATGGATGAGGTTTAAAAGCTCCACTTTTCTCTCTGATAACAAACTGCATATAAAAGATGGAAATAGGCCACCGTGAGGTTAACAGTGTGGATGTCTCCAATTCACAATCACAAGCTAACCATAGACAACAACACACTCTGTTTTATTTTCTATTTAACACCAAAGGTGACCATAATTTACCATGACTATGACATAGTGAGCACATTTTTCATTCATAATTCATAGCAAAATATTTTGACTAAGCAGCCTTTATAGGTTAAAAGTATCGACATCTGTATTGGGAACAGCGATACTAGCACTGCATTTACTTGGTTACACCAAAATTCTCACTAGCAGACCACTAGTGAGAAGTGAGGTCATGCTCTCATAGACTTCTATATAGTTGGCTTCAGAAACCCCCAGTTCTATTAGAATGAATGGAGCTTTAAGGCACTTTCATATGTGCAATGCCCATTTTTGGAGGTTTTTGACACATGTGACTGCTAAACATGCGGCATTAACATTTTGGACATGTGACAATTATGATGGCAATGTAGGATAATGTGAATAATGCTCGTCACACAAACCTGGAGACCAGTCGGTGACTGCCTAATTGTCATCAGTCAGTAGGGAAAAATGTGCATTTCCAAACCAAATGGCAAAAACCTCCTTGTAATCGCTGTGGTTGCTAGCATGCTGCTTCGGTCATAGTTGGAAGTGACAGGCTTGTCTACAAACACTGGCCTGCTGCCCTCCCTGATGGTAAAAGCTGCCCTTTCGAAACACTGGAAGCACAACTTCAACTTTTACTACTAATTATCTAGTAGTTAGCAAGTTGTTTGCAGCATGAAACATGAAAAACAAAAAAACTGACAAACTACGGGCCACCGTAACAATGTGCTAGCTATCAAAGCAATTACTAGAAGGTTTTTGGTTAAGCACCTTCTCTGCAACTGATTTCACCCAGCAAGAGCCGGCAAACTGCAGGAACCACTCGCCAGCCTCCCAAGGCAACCAGTGGTTCTATCACATCCAATATGGCACACAACTCTTAAGCAATGTGCGTCTGATGTCACATTAGAAATGTCAATAGATAGTCCAAAAAGCTATTAAGGGCTAGCTAATCTAACTGTAACACTGTCAGCCAATCAGACATGTGAACTGGACGCAGACTTATACAAACTAACACTCTCTCTTCTTAGACTTTATTTCTCTGAGATGTGCCTTACTTGCTCCCTCTTTAAATCTCTAAATCTAATCCTGTAGTTATTAAAGATGTTAACGCACAACGATATGTTCAGCGAGTCTATTGTTAATTACCAAAGTGTGAATGCGTCATTTTACGGTAAACACAAAGTGCAGCTGAGGCCATCGGCGATGTTATCAGGCGGTCATAAACCAGGACTTGTGAGTCACTTGAGCCAAACAACTAAAAACAGTCTGTAACAGCATGAAACCTTTAGTCTGTGGGAAAATAAGACAGAATGACCACACCGGAGAACAAAGCAATCCACTCATACCAGACTAAAGCACTGCAGGTGATCACATAATTGGCATTCTTCGTCACAAATATCCTCAGACTACCTGTAAAAACTGTGCGCATGCTGATGTTTGTTGGTCATTTCCTTCTTTAATCTGTGGCACCGTTGGTCTATGCAGCAGCTCCATATGATGCAGCAACCCCCTGGGATTAAGAGCTTAAAGCTTCAGTAATGCTACATACATTGTGTCAGCGTATGATTGGCTAGACAGTGACTCATACTACAGATTGTACGTCTCATGTTTTTTGTGAAGTCAACATATGTTACAGTATGAGCAGCTGTTCACAGGATGTTTGAGATGCTCTTGGAACTTGCTTTAAAAATTATTAAAGAAGTAAAACAAAGTATACTGTAAGTAGCTCTGGTCAGGAAGGAACATGGTGTCCTGGGGGTGTACAGCAATAACTCACACACACTTTGGTAAAGTCAGAGGTAAAGCTTTACAGATTTTAGGAGATTATCCGGAAAAAAAAAAAAGCAGTGATTATTGCAGAAAAAACAACAAAAGAAGAGGAGAATCGGAGCAGAGACTGGGTCAAGACAGAAGAAGAAATGGCTTTAAAAAAGGACAGAGGAAGACCGAGGAAGATAAAAGTAAACGGTCTAAGAGTGGAAAAAGAGAGATGGTTGACTTGGCACTAATCCAGGTCCACTTATTAGACTCAAACACACCACAGAGCTTCCAGCAAAAATCAACCACTCTGTAATTTAACACAAAAAAACCCAGCAACTGTATATAATTAGCTTCTACTACAGCAGAGACAAAGAGGAAGGGCGCGTGCTTTAAAATCTGAGTTCATGGTGCCTTTGAGCAAGGCAATGAGTGCTGAATGAAGAACAATTTGTTTTCTGGAAGGACAAAGGAGATAATGAGGTGGGGATCCAAAAAGGAAATGTTTTATTTGTATATGATATACAGTATAGGAGGCAGACTGTGTGTGAGCAAGTGTGTTGTCATATGTCAGAGAGTGTGTTTGAGTGTTGTGGGATCACTGGGCCAGCTGTCAGTTCAATGTGTCAGGCAGTAAGCTCTGGCTAAGGCCCAAGCTCTGACTAACAGCAAGACATGTGAAGCGCTCTCTGACTCTGAATATACTTTAAGCGTGCAAGTGTCCGCATCTTTGACCTTACAGCAAGAGAGTTGGTTTTATTTCAAAATAAAACCAACTCTCAGACTAAATCTCAAGCGATGCGATCATGCGATTTGCAATACTTCATGTCACAGTGTGTCCAGTTCATGGATGGATTTGCCATTTCAACCAGATGGAGTTAAAGCTCCTTTAGTCGGTCATTTCCTACATTAGCCATGCCTTAGGATGAGTACTTGCAGCTGTTAGCGTTAAATACAAGTCAGTAAAGTAGCTGTGAAAGCATCAGTAAGTGATCGTCCAACTAAGAAGATGCATTTTTAAATGCTTGAAATAGTTTCCTGCTGCATGCAAAAATCTACTTTGTAAGACATTTTTTTCTCCCCCAATTGAACCTCATATTTTTATGAAAATGTAAGAACATTTGTAGAGAACAATTTCATTTAGCTGAAATAACCTGCACAGTGCTCATGGTTTGTGAACTATATGGGTGAATGGTGCAGATATATCAGACATTCAGGCGTCGGGCAGCTTTTCACTGCTGCTGAAACTCTCAAACGGCTCGCTTTGTCCTCAGTGGAATGAATGAAATCAAACTATAGTGGCGAGGCTGCGAGCGAAACCCTTTTACCCACCAAACAACACACACACACTGGAAGTGGGACAAGGCAGCCAAACACAAATAGTGATTATGGGGGGCCTCGAAAGAATGCCCACCCCCTCCTTATACCCTTCCCCCCAGGCCTCTGACACCCCTTCCCAAATTCATTCATCCTTTTCTCAGGGGCTTATCTGAAGGACAAATAATATGTATCCCAGCAATCTTATGCATTAGGAAAATATTACACCATTATTAACTTTTATCAAGTGTATTGTATTTCTAAAGGGCTCTATTCAGCAGTTAAAATAACTTTTAAGTTAATGTTAAGTACAACTCGGATGAAGACATATGTGCTGCATGAACGCATCATTTCAGGATTAATATGCAGCTGCAGCTGCGGTCTACTAAATCGGATCATTTCACACTCCTAAATGTCTCCAGCTGTATTCTTGGTTGTAGATATGAGGGAGGAAAAGACCTGGATTTAAAGGGGTGAAAAGAGGGAAAAGGAAGCAGTTGGGGGAAAAAAAACTGTAGAGGTGCTCTCGTCTCAATAAGATGATATGGAGGACAGGGTTTCTTTACACATGCCTACATATTTAATGTGTTGGCCTGGTGCTAGCCGATACCGTGGATGTGATCTCTCTGTGGCAGAGGGTCAGGAGGAGCGCCACAGTTTAAAACCATAAAACACACAGCATCTAACATTATGCGATGTTGAGCATGTTCTCATCACCGTCACACTACAGATGATGTGGAGTCTTGTGATCTGAAAGGTTGTAAACAGCCCAGTGTTGGGAGGAGAACACTGACGTGAATATTATTCAAACGTCAAACATTCTGCAAAGTTGCGGCTTCAGCACTGACCTGCTGCACATGCCGCAGCTTATGTTTTCAAATCACAGCTATTAACTTTCTTTTACATTTGTTCATATAGTTTTGTTCTCCTTGATGGCAGCTCTGTCAGTTCCACAGGTTTCTGTCCTGGGACCAGTTCTATCTGCATTATACATGCTTCGCTTAGGCAATATTATTACAAGGCATCATGCATTTTCAGTGCTATGCAGATGACACCCAATTTTATCTTTCAACGAAGCCAGATGACACTCAACGATTAATTAAACTGCAGGACTGCCTTAAAGACATAAAGACCTACATGACCCCTGAACTCCTGCTCCTAAATTCAGATAAAACTGAGGTTATTGACCCCCAACCAAAAGGGGTTTTGGTTTCTTCGCCCAGTCACTACATGCATGCCCGTAGGTGATGATTGTTGGAGTTCTCTGTATTATTGTAGAGCATTTACCTCACAATGAAAACCGTAAAACTGTTGTTGTTATAAGAATTAATGTTGCTGTTGCTACAGAGTTATTGCGGTTATTGCAGATGTGCAAATCAAAAGCAAAAAAAGCAGACACAGTTGGCAGTAAAGTCTAAATATATTGGAGTATATTTTAAAAAAGGAAGAGAGTACATGCGAGTAAGAAGACTGTCACATGAGTTTGAACTTTAGCTTCCTTTTATGCTTACTGTATTTACTGTGTGGGGAAGTTCGCAATGTCATATTAAGATAAACGTTTATTTGTCTGTCATATGAGAAATGATTCTCAGGATTAACGTGTCACCCCAACTCTGAGGAGAATGAAAGGCAGCAGCCCAATTAAGTCCTATAAAAGCCAGACTGTTGTCGCTAATACATTGTATTACCATCACCCAGATGGACACACACATCCTGTTCCTTTGTTCTGCAGTCATGCTCCTACAGGTTTTCATCACTAAACACACATTGTCGGTTCAAAGACGGCAGCCAGCTGTTCTCTGCTTGTTGACGGCTGCCAGCATCGATGGCTGGTCAAAGCTCAAAGCCGCAGGAAGCCAGATAGCTGACTGGAGTGCAGTCAAACACACGTGACTATACACACAAGTGCATAGACATGACCCTCGCTGAGGACCGCGCAAACAAAAACAGCCAGGATGTGGTTGGACACAGAGGTGCACAACATACAGAGAGAACCTTAGATAGACACAACAAGACATAAGCAAATGGAGAAGTATTATTACGGTCCACTGATGGCCATAGGTCCCGCTTAAAATGCAACATTTAAACCTTTTGTTCCCCCCAATGTTGTGCCTGTGTTTTGTTAGGGCTCAAATCTCAGCCTGCGCCAATTCTGTGCTGCCCTCATCATTACAGATAAACTGGTAAATGATTGGTTGTTGATGCTGCAATCTATAGATGTTGTTAACCCCATTTTAACCTTCTTCTAGTATGCAGTTTATAACTTTTAGTACATTTTAGATTACGTGTTTATGGTCGCAACAAGAGAAAGAACTCAACCATGGACCAGTGATACTTGATTTAGATTCTTAACACAAAATTAATCATTTAGATTGTAAAAGGATCAAACTGATGGAAAACCTGAAGCAGTCAGGATGAATTTCACTGAGACACATGTCCACCAGCACTCAGGCGCGTCACTGAGACCTTAAGCTCTGCATCTGCTGCTATGGTATGCACCAAATGGAAAAAGACCGACTTGGAATGTAGACTCGAAGGCACTAGGTAGGGGAATCCGGTGAGGGCGTGGCATGCAGGGCTAAAAGTTGTTGCATTGGTGTTAAATACCAGCTCAGAGAGATGGCCAGTTGTGTGCACATTTGTGTGAGTTACATGCTGAGAAGCAACACAACCATTCTGCAGCTGTGTATGTGTGTGTGTGCATGTGAGGGAATCCAAGCTTTATTATCTGGCATTATAGTCCGGGTTTACCAACGCTCCATCTGTCACTGCTGTGGTGCTTCTACCACACACACACACACACACACAGGATAAGGGCTGGCATGCACACACCATGCCAAACAACTGGGTCACAGGGCCAACAGTGATCTGGAATGCATGTGAATTTGGTGCCCCACACCCACAGCTTCAACTACCGGGGCTCAAGAAAGATTAGCAGGTCGAAAAACATGTTCTTATTTGATGTCTGAAGCTACAGCTGTAAGTGTTCAGTCAGCTGGAGCACCTAGGTTTCACTGAATAGAGTCCAGGTGAATTATTACTTATTATTTACATTTGCCAATGCTGAACAACATGCCTATCCAAGTGTGTTTTCCAGGACCTCCACGCCCTGCCAAGGAGACCCTACAGACATAGGTGGTCCGATATATCATGTTTCAGGTTTGCAACTGTTTCATTTGGCTGTAAAGGGTTATCACGACTGGATTTGTGTACAAGTTATTTATATCTAGAAGTGTAAAGAAAAAATAGTTTCACTGGTGGTGAAAAAATAATATATCAATTTCTGGATTTATTTTTTACCTACTCTCCAAACCAATCGCTTGCAGCCACCTTAAATCACCAAAAATTTTACAAGCTTTTTCTTGGCGAAATCTTCTTAAGATTAAATCTTCAACGTAAAAAGGCCAAGAAGACGAAAGCGATGTCCTCTGAGTCCAGTCCACTGCAGTTAGAAATCCAGAACAATAGCTTTAGGCTTTACTCGGTCACTGGCAGCGAGCCCTAATCTACTGAATAGATGGTGGCATCATCATCTCAGCAAAACAACACACTACTGTCCCTCTGTCTACAGTCTGCGCTGCCATCACAACACACACACGGACACACAATCCCTCTCAGGCATGGTTCCCACTCTGCGCCGAAGCAAAGTGCGCAAAAATCTGCAAATGAATACACACACGCACCCTTTCAGGCAGCATTAAGCGTTTTAAAGAAACAATAATAATATTGATTTGTGTTACACAAGTGAATGCAGCCCTTTATTGCCTGCTGACGTCAAGACAAGTTTGTGCAGAATCGTTCCTTATTCAGCAAATGTGCTTCTGCTGTTCAGTGCAAGCGCCCAAAATAGGAAGCTCCAAGCACCGTGCAAAGCGTCAACTTTTGCACGGTGCATCGAGGACATGTACATCAGCTTTGACAAGTGAAACTTATTTTTATCAGTCTGTTAACTTAGCACTAATTAGCATGTGTGTGACTGAACTGCACCCATGTGGCCCACTGATGCTCCTTTCCAATCAAGCATGGAAGTATTCTAGTTCCAGCTGCTAACATTAGCACACCACCTTCTCATCCACATATGGTCACGTCTGGCTCCAAAAAATACAAAATAAAAAAATGCTGAGGCTTCAAATGGGTTCATGCACCACCTTCAAGTACAAGAAAAGGAATTCACCTATTAGTTAAAGGTAATTTTAGTCTATTTACGCTCACACGCTGTTAAAACAACCAGACCATGTCTTTCCTTTGTTTTTGCAGCAAGTGCAACAGTGTGAAATGACTCGAGTGTCTGAGTGCGTCAGCATGAACCAGACCCGCCATTCCATAAGGTAATTTGTGAATAATTGAGCCATCTAGGTGGCTCAGTAATTGATGTGACCCTCCCGAACCCCACCAGGTGACAAACATTACCTGATCTTGGCTACAGACTTGAGCTCTGTCGTGGGAATTTCAGAATCTAGAAACTCCCAAACGGGCTGGGAGCCGTCGGTAAATCTGTGGTGCACCTCACTAAACTACAAAGCATGTACTCGCAATTTTGTGGGTTTAAAATCCAGGTCCTCCTCCCTTCCTCTCCCCCTCTCCCCACCACTAGAGAGGAAAAAAGAAAACATACAGTAATAGCACAAGTTGAGTGCAAAACCAGCAGATATAACAGCAGCCCTTTTTTAGTTGCCTCTGGCTATAGCTACCAGTCATTACACTACACAGAACAAAGAACATGAGAAGTGAAAGACAGTGGGGAGGAAGAAAAAAAGGGGGGGAAATTACATACTAGGAGAGAAAAAGAAGGAGGCAGCCAGTAAGGAAGGAATCCAATAGCCCTGTGTTTTTACTTGCCTGAAAAGGACCCTCCAGTTGCAGAGAAAAGCTAACACCACCACTTTTTTTTTTTTTTTTATATATTGACATCATGCCCTGGAAGTAAGCCTTATTTCTTAGAATAGTCTTAAAAGTCACTAACACTGGGCCAGATTCACTTCAAGATGGATTTAGCATCATTAAGTCATCACAGATTCCAGATATTTTTCCCTCTCTGGTGTAGTTTCTCCATGTAGTCAAGGTTGTATGACTCTGCAGAATGCTTTAGTATAATTTACATGTGATTATAGGTGTCTAATGCTCCACTTTTGACGAAAGCCCTTCAACTCTGATATTCGCAGAGGAAAGTCAACTTTGAAGAGTAATCCAGTGCCGTGATATTGGCTAGCAAAGAAATCTGATCTGAAGCCGAGTGGGTCACGATTAAAAGGTCAGCGATACTTCAGAGGAAGTTAGAATGCTTTTTAAAGCTTAGTAGAGCCTGCTGAAGAGGCAGAAATTTAGTTCTGCTTCTTCCTGACCCAGGACAGTTTGAGTTTGCACTACATGTATGACAGAATGTATTTTTCAGCAGTGTCAGAAGAGGCTACAAGCTCTGCAGTGTAGTATGTAAAAGAGATGGCCATTTGCCAGGCAGTAATGGCTCTACCAAAACAGCACGGGAAGTCCAGGATCCAGACTGAGCCTTTGTGTCAGTTTTTTTTTTGTTATCGCATTAAAATGCACTATCTACCTGTACCTTCTAGCACTTGTAACATAACTATAACAAATGCAAAGTTGCAGGGTTTTTTTTACATGAATGGGAAATGTTTACCAAAAAGTCAGAGACGGTACAAAAAACAGATGGTCACAGCCACAAGAACATCAACAGTTTGTTAATGGACTTCCATTTTACGGTTGAAGGCTGAAGTCTGGCATTCGGGCCGTCACCGTGGCGTTTTATTGGAGTCAGAAGCGATCATATTTGAATGATATGGAAATGAGTGCTAAGTTATGAGCTAATGCTTGCAAGCTTAGATAGAAAGTTGCATTCAAAGACACACAGAAGCCTGTCAATTCACCAAAAAGTCACATTAAAATGAGACCACACACACACACACACACACACACACACATACACACACACTTTTTGGGAATTCGGGGTGCATCTTCTAAGCAATATTAAACAGCAAGAGGTCCCTAAGGCTGACTGAAACTATATTAGCCTGACAAATGTGTCACTTGTATTCAATACACTTAATATGTTGCATTTTATTATTAACCCAAACTTCTGCTCACTGAGATCATGAAAGATTAATTTAGCTGTGTGTGTGTGTGTGTGTGTGCCACTCTAGGATCAAACAAATCAACTTTTAAAAAAAGCAGCTACTGCTGCTAGATCCAGCGCAAACACTGGATTTTAACTCGATGTTAATGCTTCCTGTTTCTGAGATCATAAGGCACTGACATACACACGTATATCAGTGGCCTTGTGGGGACACAGTCACGACTTGCCGATTTCTAATCTCGACTTGGCAAAAGTAAGAAAGGAAAGGTTGATACCTCTGTGGTGTGTTTGCCCGTGCATGAACGGGCTAAGCTCGTGAGATAACTTCAGCCCATCTGCTAGCAGATCAAACACGCTCCCTCTCTGCACAGCAACACGAAACAGGCTCACAAAACAAACACTACTTTGCACACACACCTGAGGGGCCATGAAAGGCTCGACCAAAAATCTCTATGGATTCATATAAACTCTGCGGCTTTTTTTTAGTTTTCCATTTTTCCACAACAGCGCAAACAAAAAAAAGGCCAAATAGATGAGATGGAGTCAAATGACGTGCGCGCAAACACGCACAGAGGGTGGAAATAAGGGGGAGGAGATGTTGACATTCAAAGTCTCAAAAGCGTTTTGTCCCAACGCTGCTTCCAACTGACAAGAGGAAACGCACTGTGTTAGTTAATGGGACGAAAGTGATTAACATGCTGTCAGCGTGCCCCACTGAGTACTGTAACTGTGGGTAAACAGACCTTGTATAAACACACACACACACACACACACACACACCTCACTTCAACGCACAAACAGGACCTCGGGACAAAATGCACTGTCCACTTCAGATTTGATTATGTAACCTTCTGATGGACCATAGTGCCTTTAGCAGGAAGAGCATCTTTGTGCAGTGAGACAAAAATCAATGTCAGACCATGCTCACTCATCTCCTTCATTCATAAATTGGGTTACCCTCACCAGCAGAGCTCCTCATGACATGAGTGATCTCTCACACAGCCTTAACTTTGATGGGTTTATGTGTCAAAAAGGTTTCTATTCTACCACAACAACAGCCTTTATTACAATATTCTTTGTTTTCTGAAAGTTCACTTCCCTGCTGATCTCTGCATTAGTTTTATCAATATGACCTTTTCAGGAAAAACAGCAACATTTTTTAAGACAATGTGTTGCCATTTACCATAGCAGCACCATGTTGAAATCCTCTGTGTGCAGAGGATAGGATCTACTACACTTTAGGTCTACACCAGGTTACTCTAGACATATTTTCAGCAATCTTGCACGTGCTTCGGCTCAGTTTCAGTGCTGCTACAGTCTTCACTAGATGATGATCAAGTCTGATTGGCTAACTCAGTCAGTTATTACCCTCATTAGTCTGTTTTTTGTTGTCTAAGATTAAGTGGACAATGGACTCTCCTTTCTCATCAGGTTTACCTCTGATACCAGAGTGCACAGGTAACAACTGCACTGAGTCAACAGAGCAAGAACTAAATGCATACGAAGAGAAACACACCTGCAGAATTCCCACAATCTTGACTTTGCCCAAAACCAGACAATCACACACATTTATACACACACACACTCTACCTGTCATCATCTTCAGCTGCAGCCATAGCCTGGTGATTTCGTGGCAGAGTTGAGACACTCTGTTCAATGCCATTGTTTGTTTAGGGAGTGCATGTGTGTGTGTCCACCTCCCCGCCTCTAACACACACACACAGAGTTAAAACACGCTCACGCACGGCCGCATATTCTGTCAGAGAACATCTCGGTGGAAGTTACGGGAGTCCATTCTGCTCCAGCCGCTGACTGAGCTGTCACTGCTCAGCACAGCCCCCACACACACACACTCACACACACCCTCTCTGTCTGTGCCAGCCAGGGGGCGGAGCTTCTGGAGCATCCAGCCCGCCCCCTGGCTGAGAACATGGAAGAGAACATGGAAGTCTATTATTATTATTATTATTATTATTATTATCATCATCAAATTACTATACTTTAACTTTTTAATTGTACTAAATGTACAATTTAGCTTCAGTAATATTTGTCTTGAATATCAGGCAGTATGTAATATGATCTAAATTCACTGTAAAAAAAAGGATCTCTTGGCCAATGCTAATCAGCTTTTAGGAGTCTGTCTGTCTTCCTGATTCAGCCTCTTCGTGTAACCAAACAGACATAAATTAGCTTAAATGTAATTTGAGATTTTGGCACCCGGTTCCTTTAAAACAAGAGCAGAGTATGTACACAAATGTAAGCAAATAAAACAAACACGCTTTGAAATGGAAGCCTCTGTTTTTTTCCGCTTCTCTCGCACCATCGTACAGGCACAAAAGACACACATAATGCCACTGGGGTCAGCAGGGGGACCCCCTGCTTCACTCTCACACACAAACTGAAAATTTCGACTCTGGGGAGTTTAATTCACGTAAAGGCAGCCTTGCTGCCGCTGAATAGTCTCAGATTTAGTGGGTTTCAACATGCTTTATTTTACTACTACTGCTAAGTTACTCTTCATTTCTATATACAAAAAAATCTGAGAAAAAAATGTAATCAATTCAAATTTGTGATAAAAACACTCATTAACTCCTAAGTCGCCTTAAAACAGTATCTTCTTTCAAAGTGAAATATGTGCTGCTCTGCCAGAAAGTGACTGTACATTTATCTCATTTCCTTTAGAGCAAGGCTGTCAAACATAAGGCTTGGGGTCCAAAATCGGCCCGGCAAAGACTCCAGTCTGACCCTGGTTAGCTTTGGAAAATGTGAAGGAGGGCATAGATTTTGCATTTTTTAGAGCTTTTCCTACTGGTAAAGACCTCCACAATAGTCGTTCATACCACACTAAATTAATTAAGTAATAGATTAAATGGCAGAAAAGTTGTTCTTTTTGTGTAATTGGCCTGAAATTAAAATATACAGAAGGACAACTTTTGTGAATTAAGAGTACTGTTTTCTAATGACAGGAGAAAGTTTTCTTTCATTTTACTAACTTATGTGTTCATGCTGTTGCCATCACATAGAAAGACTGAGAACTTCTGCTGAAACTGTAATTATATTTCTCACATTAGGGTATGTCAGGTATTTTAAATATGTAGTTAACCTTCTGAATGAGTTCAACATTCCTGCTTTAGACTATTATAAAGTCTTCTGTGCATGTAAAAGGTGGCAAAGTTACAAAGGCTAAAGTCCACACTAGGGCTGTGCCACATCTGATTGTTGGTGATTATACCAGTAAAAAATGTTCATGTTACATAAAAAGTGTCGTAATGTCATATGAATGGAATGGGGACGCCATGCGTTCACTTTCCTAGCGCACGCAACCACTACACCAGGCCAGACATATAATTATAAAAGTTTTTTAGGCCGAATATTACAATATTTTGGCAGGTAGAAATCATAGAGAGAGTGGTGAAAGTTCCACAAAATAGACATAAATGATGGTTGTTTAAGGTTGACAATAATATTAAATTAAACATGAATCTCAGTCTCGTCTGAGATGAGATTATCAATAAATGAAAGGCTGGAGCCTTTTTTAAAACATGTTCGTGTAATAATGGCTGAAGGTCCTTCAAGAGCTGGCATACATGAAGGAAGCTGTGTCAGGATGGAGCCCTGTGGGCGTACGTGTACATTTACATCATGTCAGATTTAGAAGATAGAGCACGTTGGCTGTTGCACAGGAAAAGGCAGAGGATTTTTAATAGCTCACTTCCTGTCTCTACCACTTTATCATGCATGCAGTTTCACCCACTCGTCATCAGTTTACACCTCCACCCCTTAACATTTACAATTTACACGAAGTCCGCAGCAAAGTTATCACCATCCTTGTGAGCTGCCTTCAGATTTCCTAAATGTATATTGATTGCTTTTCATTTCAGTTTTTTTCACTGATTTGTGAATGGTAGCTCCTGTAACAGCTGTTACTGTGGGAATACATCTTCCAGCACGACAGTGATCATAAACTCAGTGCCAATGCAGTAAAAGCAAACTTGGATAGAAAAACACACAGTGAAACACTATCAGTCATGGATTGGCCTCCCCAGAGTCCAGACCTCAACATTATTGAAGCCCTGTGAGATCATATTGACAGAGAACAGAACAAAAGGCAGGAACATCCACAGAAGAGCTTTGAATGTCCTTCAAGAAGCCTGCAGAACTATTTCTTAAGACTACTTAAAGAAATTACAGGAAAGCTGTGAGTATTGCACATATGTATCACATCTGTTCTGTTATGGAAGGTTTGTTTCTATGCACAGCTCTATCAATCTATGAATCAATATCGATATAAATAAAATATTATTATATTAGACGTCTAATCAGGTCATTTTATTTAAAATGCTGGTCTTTGTGTATTTGATCCTGGTAATGTAATTTGTTAACTTGCCAAAACCGCTGATAACCTCAATCGACTAAACACTCCCAACTTCTGAAATCAGCACATGATGAACTTCATCACATGCTTCTCTTTTTGAAAATGTCATATCATCAAAAAGAAGCAGCAGCCAAATCAAATTTAAATCAGGTTATTTCCAGGACTTCCTCTTTGAAATTACGGCTTAGAAAGAAAAGCAGCCTGCAAAATATGGCGGCCATAAAGCAGAAAATGGGTCGAATGTGAATTGTGGAAATGTGCATCTGT
Organism: Haplochromis burtoni; assembly: GCF_018398535.1. Taxonomy (NCBI): domain Eukaryota; kingdom Metazoa; phylum Chordata; class Actinopteri; order Cichliformes; family Cichlidae; genus Haplochromis; species Haplochromis burtoni. Next base: position 265,999 of record NW_024582401.1, read on the forward strand.
GCACATGGGATGCAGAGCAGACATCGGTGTGTGCATACCGTTGCAGAGGAAGACTAGTTGTACCTGTATGTGTGTGCATTAGGGAAGCAGTGCAGACTACAGCTAGAATAACTTACAGCTTGATTATTTTGTTGAGACTTTCCTCCCCAGCATCCGTGCCTACAAAGAGAACAGTATTGAATCCTTCCGCTTCGAGATCAAACACTATAGGCCGGCTACAGCATAAACAGGAAGACGGCAATTGTGAAATGACTCATAGGCCCAAAAAAGCAGCGGAGGCAGAGTAAGGAAATAAAAAGGTGCGAACATCTCTATAGTTTGATAAATACTGGGCTGTTTATTTAAGAAGCGATCTCCGAATTATAAACGTCCGCAGTGTAAAAGCACAGAAAACAAAACTAACAAATTCAGTTTGAAAAACAAAGACATTCACATGTCCACTGGACTCCTCTCCCTTCCTTCACTTTCCACATTGCTGTTTTCTGTCACCTCTTCTCCATATGGTGGACAGTATTTACTCAACATCAACCGAAACTTGACAGAAAGCAGGCCGTGTGGCTCGGTTAAAGGCTGAAGGCCAAAAGGATCAATTTTATCTGTAGATGGTGATAGATGTCGCACTTATCCCTGCACAAAGCAAAATTTATCACCATGCTACGAGTGCATTTCTCTACAGGAAACAAATGCACGCATATCAAGCCCTTAGTTTGACCTGTGACTTCTGTGATGATCAGTATTCATCAGCGAGAATCAAGAGATTTAAGGAACTTTGTTAAAAACAGCTGCGCATATCACTGATAAAGGCTGACGTGATCTAAATATTTAAGGCAAAACTAATTCATTACAGCCTCATTTAGGTTGTATCAGACACTAAATCTTTCTAGAAAAGTCAAACTGAAGTTGTTAGAGGATGCCATTTTTTTGAATATCACAATGAAAATACACTTTTCCCTCCATTTTCAAGCTCTAATAGTTTCAAAGCCATTGATCTAATTTATGTAGTTACCTGGCCCTGAGTACACCCCATAATTGGGAATCTGTGTTACAGTTCAGCCCCTCTCTCTGAAGCTATTCTTTCTAAGGCCTTTCAATGGCAGTGCAGGCCATACCATCACGTTTTCAAGCAAATTTCAATATCACTCGAGCAGTTCTAGATAAAGCAATTTGAAACTAGCTCCACAGAAAACGTTACGCAGATTTAAAATTCCCCTAAAAGTCATCACAACATTTTTTTTTTGTTTATGAACGAAGTAATAACATCAGCAAGCTAAAGCTACTTTTTTCCGTTAAGTGTAGCATAACCGCCTACGTGGGCCAGTCGCTGCAACACCTGGATTTCCACTCTTTCGATCAAGAGGGGCTTATCTTATCTCATTACACTGTTTATATATATTAGATCGTTTATGCCGTATTGCTGCCAGGTTCATTAAATCAATTAACTGTTCATATGACTGTATTTTATGGCATCCAACTGATATATCAGTCAGCCTATCACAGAGGACATAAACATGGTATCATCCCACTGTTTCAGAGCTCCAGATGCATTGTTTATCATCATCTCTGAGATGTCTGCAGATCAGCATTACAACCAGTGACTGAGTGAAGCAAGCCAACTACGTTCTCTACCTAACAAGTTTAAAATATTTTACTCAGACATCAATAAAACATTACAGCTGATCAAACAGACCGCATTTAAACTGCTGCTATCTTTTATTGCTTTGAAGACTTCAATAATTGAAGACTCACATCGTTCCCATTATACCTCAGTATTGCCGCATAACAGGAAGTTTTTACATTTTCCAACTGGACTGTTTGGTTCAATGCACTGACAGGGGTTACATTTCTCTCATATTAAATTATTTTCATTGGCTTCCTGTTAAATGAAGAATCTAATTAAAAATCCTTCTCTTTACATACATGGTCTTGAATTGTCAGGCTCCATCTTATCTTGAAGAGCTCATAGTACCACATCACCCCATTAGTGCTCTTCGCTCTCGCACTGCTGGTTTACTTGTTGTTCCCAGAGTATTTAAAAGTAAAATGGGAGGCAAAGCCTTCAGCTTTCAGGCCCCTCTTCTGTGGAACCAGCTCCCACTTTCAAGAGACAGACACCCTCTCTACTTTTAAGATTAGGCTTAAAACTTGACAAAGCTTATGGTTAGGGCTGGTCAGGTGAACCTGAACCCTCCCTTAGTTACTCTGCAATAGGCCTCAGCTGTTAGGGGATTCCCATGATGCACAGAGTTTTTCTTCTTTACTCACTTCTTTTCATTATCAATCTCTGGCTCACTTTTACAGTGTCTTTTGTCCTGTCTCTCTCCCCTTGCCCCCAACTGGTCGCAGCACATGGCCTCCCCTCTTCTGCTGGAAGTTTCTTCCTGTTAAAAGGGAGTTTTTCCTTCCCACTGTCGCCAAGTGCTTGCTCATAAGAGGTCGTCTGATTGTTGAGGTCTGTCTCTATTATTATGGGTTCTTTATGTTACAATATAAAGTGAAGTGACTACTGCTGTGATTTAATACTATATAAATTAAACTGGATTAAACTGAACTGAACTGAATGGTTAAATGAGATTTTATTTGTGGTTTTTCAAACTACAAAATCAGCTTCTGGCCAATCATATTTAAAGATTGTAATTTTTTTAATTTTGGATTATTTGTAGTCCAGAAATATGCCACCTGGAGTCTCTTTAAAAACTTTGGAAAAATGTAAGAAATGTTATTACAAATGAGAACTTGAAGGAGTATGAATCGAAACAAAAACAGCACCCAATGATGACAGATGATCTCAGTTGTTTATCAGTTATTGGGGGGGGAATGGGAAATGGGCTGCACAATCATGAGACTACCCATGAAAGAGGAAGGCTTGGTACTTAAGGGGAAGACTGATCTCTGTCATGAGGATTCAAGAAATTACAAGAAATGATTCAAGAAATTTCCACATAAAGTAATAAAGAAAACAGCTGATTATCAATTGTGGCAGATGTGCTTCAAGCACTTACTACCTTTGAATATCTGCTGTGATTTTGTATCTTAGAGAACTTTAGCAATCCTGACATTGGACGAATGGCCACAAGACTCCATCTTGACAGGGGATAGAAATATGACTTGATAAAGCTACAATAAGGTGGAGAACAGGATCAAGAAGGAAAAAAACAAAACACAGCACTAGCTTTGTGATAAAGTATTTCGAGAATAGCTTGTACTAAAAATATACATATCAAAATGGCCCAAAATAGACTTGAAATATCACTGAAAGGCAAAGATCTAAAACACACACACACAAAAAATATCAAAAGCTGCACGCTTCCCACATGCATACATGCTGGATGGAGACACACACACAGACACACCTCTCCTTTCTCTGTCAACCTCGTAGACTTTCAAGTACTGATGCCAACTTACTGAACCACCTTGTGTAAATAAGGATCTAGCAGATACCGTAATGCTTTCTGCCACATGTACTTCCTCTAACAAGGAGTCTCAAGAGCCATTTGACAGTGTTGCCATGTTTTCTTGTGCATCTTCATTCCCCTTCTTCACACAGTTTCCATAAAAACAATCTTCAGATTATAAGTATGACGAATGACTAAAGATGAACTGGTCAGCTATGGGTGAATTATAAGCTTGACCATCAAGCAGAGAAAATCTTCTATCATTATTATTATTATAAAATAAATTGTGAAGAGGGGGAAGCCAAGATTTAGCCAAGTCAACCTATAATGAACCCACTAACTTTGTGAGCGCAAGGTTAGTTTCATTTTGTCATGTGTTCCGATTTTCTCCAGAGCAGCCTGAGAGCACTGCAGAAACTAAACATCGTGCTCTTGTGAATATTTTAAGAAATCCTTGAAACCTTTACAAAAGCCATTCTAAACCCTGATGGCTGGTTAGGCTATTTAATGCTAACGTAAGGCATTAAAAATGGCAGGAACTTATTCCATAAGAGACGATTTAGCATTTAAGAGAAAATGCATCATTTGCAAAAAAAAAAAAAAAAGGGGGGCACATTTCTGTTGCTTCTTATTTTACATTTCTTGCAATTTACCTGCACTGCAAAAGCAATGGCCTATACCTGTGTGCTGCAGTAAGTCAATTTCTGATGTCCAAAATAGACTTCAAAATCCAACTGTAGCTCAAAGTTGTCATCTGTGACATTACAACTCCAGGTTCCTGTCTTAGATGAGCTCAGTGACATGAAGCAGAACACCTTAAATCTTACAGAAACACCTCTGCGAAACTCACTGTGCAGCCGTTGACAGCAGCGGCTGTATCTGTAGTAGCTCTCCATCTCCTCCAGCGAAATACAGACAAACCTCTCGCCTGCGCATTCTTTCATCCTGACTCTCTGTCCATTCTCCTCTTCCTCGCTTAACGTCTTCATCTCCACAGGTACGGAGCAGAATATCACTTCCCTAATCCTCTGCTGTATTTCTAGACCCTCCCTATTTCTTTCATATGCACACCGGTCAACATTTCTTGAGTGATTACACTGGTCTTGTTTCCTTGGCCCCTCCCTTCTACTGAGAAAGTCTCTGTACAAACAGTCGTGGTAAAAAGAAAACGCACCCTCTTTAATTTCTATGGTTTAATTATGTGGAAATAATGAATATAATCAGATCCATAAAAGGGCTTAAAATTAGGTAAATACAACCTCAGATGAAAAACAGCATGACATATTGCACTGTGTTGAAATGCAGAAGCACTGGTCAGAGGGCCCGGTGGCGCCAGTGTCCGGCAGCCTCGCCTCTGTCAGTGCGCCCCAGGGTGGCTGTGGCTACAATGTAGCTGCCATCACCAGTGTGAGAATGTGTGTGTGAATGGGTGGATGACTGGATATGTAAAGCGCTTTGGGGTCCTTAGGGACTAGTAAAGCGCTATATAAATACAGGCCATTTCACTGTGTGAAACTTAAATACACATTTAATGCTTTCATAGGAATAGAGGGCAAGTATTAGCCAAGTGCTGCTAGACAAATACACTTGATTCACTGATTAAAAGCAAGCTTTGGACTTCTGCTGGTCTGAAGCTTTCAGGTGTTTGTTAACACAACACTAAGGAGGAAAGACATCAGCAATAATCTTAAAGAAGCAACTGTTGCTGCCCATCAGTCTGGATAGAGTTAAAACGCCATTTCCAAACAATGTGAAGTCTGCAGTTAGAAAGATTAATCACAATTGGAAAAAAGTGGGTGAGTCTTCCCAGGAGTGGATATCCTGGTAAATTCACCCCAAAGGCCAGACCGTGCAATGCTCAGAAAAACTGCAAAAAAACAAACAAACCCAAGAGCTACAGACTTCACAGGCCTCAGTCAATATCTTAAATGTTAAAGGTCGTGGCGGCAAAAATCAAAATATAAGACTGAAGTATGGCTTGTTTGGAAGAATTTCCAGGAGAAAATCTCTTCTTTCTAAAATGTGGCAGCACGTTTTAGGTTTGCAAAGTTACATCTGAACAAACCACAAGATTTCTGGAACAATGTCCTTTGGACTGATGAGATGAAAGTAGAAATGTTTCACCGTAATGCACAGCGTCATGTTGGTGAAAACCAAATGACATTTTAGCACAAAGAGATCATATCGGCTGTCAAGCACGGTGGTGGGTTATGATATGGGCTTGTTTTGCAGTCACTGAGTCGAGAAGCACTCCTCTGCATACCAAAATATTTTAGGGGCCATCTATCCAACACCTAAAGTTTGGCTCTAACTGGATGATGCAACAGGACAGTGATCCCAAGCACAGCTGCAAATTTACAACAGGACGGCTGAAAAACAAAAGAATCAAGGTTGAAACATTCATGATTGAATATCTGAGTACAGAGAATAAAAAACTATTCTGACAATTTGCTCTCACCGTTGACTGTTAGAAAAAGTCAACATGACAAATCTACAGATTCACACTCTTTGGGATAAAACTGAGACTAAAAACTAAGAGAAAAAACACAACCTCATGAATGCTAAACAAAATTTAAATAGAAGTCACCGTCACAGTCCAGCCAGAGCTTGATTGGTCAGCCTGGCTCCTTCAGCACAGAAGCGACTTGATTCACTCGAGTGCATCATGTGTGTTAAAAACTGCATTATCACAACTTCACAAACACTCATTTTTATGTCGTCAGCATTGTTCAGCTTGGATTTTACCACATGGATTATTATCAAAGAATATGCTACTTTGGCCTGCACTATAAACTCTGAGGCAGAGACTAACTCCCAGTATCCCTACAGCAGAAATGGATCCACAGCATTTCCAAGTCGCACATCTTCATAACACATGAAGAGTGAAGGGGTTAAAAGATAAACCTCTAAATTAATCTGCATGACAACAAAACTAATTCTCTGAGAAACATTACTGTTTCTAGTCTGGTTTTTCCTTAACTGTGACCCTGAAATGACCTCTTAACCAAGTTGTGACCCAAGAAAATGTTCCAAACTTTAAAGAAGCTAATTTTTCCCACTCAGGCAGCACTCACCTGTCTGTGTGGACTTATGATTCCTTTTTCTTTCCACTGTTTGGCGGCCACAGCAAAGACTAGTAGCCATGATGAATGTAGCAGCTCTACTCTGTTCCCTTGACTTTGGCTTCTCCTTTTAAACTACACACATTTCTACTGTCGGTGTGTTACGACCTAAGGTCGATTAGCGACTCACAGCCTTATCAGCTAATCAGTTACCAAGGTCAAAACACCAAAGAGCGTTGCGTTCAAGAGCACACATTAAAGTGGCAGCTGGTCTGCCAGGGTTAAAAGAAAACTAAGTGACTAGCGCTTTGGTTTACTGTTTTACTGACAGACAGATGAGGGTGTATCTGACTGAGATAGTGATGGGGTTGTTTTTTTTTTTTAAAAAGAAAAGTTTTTTGGTATAATGCATTGAGAAAATATACAACAAATGCTGAATGCAAACCCAGCAGAGATAAAGTCACAGTGTCATGGTCACAAGAAAAAAAGAGGAGATTTTAGCAATTTATCAAGAATTATATCTGCAGAACAAATTTACAATTTCAACTACATATGTTAAATGAGGACTTTCCAGTCAGATATTCATATATTTTCTGTAGCATTGATTACATTTTACTTAAACAGCACCAAATCATAGCTACAGTTACCTCAATAAGCTTCAGACTATAAAGACCCTACAAAAATAGAAAGAAACCCCAACAATCAGTCGATCCCTTGTAAGCAAGTAGAAAGGAAAAACTCCCTTTTAACAAGAAGAAACCTGGTGTCAAGTCATTTAACTTTTAGCCTCTAACTAAAGCAAAACCAAAATTGTTTTTTCTGGGATAAATTGATATTTAAATTAAACCAGGTTCCCAATAACCCTGACTTATTGTAAACAGCACAGAAAAAGTTATGCACCGAGCTACACCATGCATCATTTATAAAGCGTGTCATGTTTGTTTCCCTTTGTAGCTCATTTGGTCAAATTTCGAGTCCCTCAGACAACTGTGGACTTACTGTAACCTCAGCAGGAAACTAAACAGGCAGGTTCTTTTATTATGCTTGAATAAGGAGGGAAAAACAGAGGGAATCTCCCGGTTAGCGGTAGGAAATCCTGTCCTATCATCCTGTCGCACTGATTTAAGTAGCAGAGACTGAACCACTGAACATCATACATACACAGCACGTCCAGTTAGCGTGAGAGTGAGAAAACTCCAATTAATAAAAGGAGAATCAAATACACACTTTAAATCAGCACACGCACTCTAACACTAACCTCTCCTCCAGGTCGGCTGATGGCTCAGACTGTGGTGTGTTTGTCGGGTCAACACGCTGATGGATACAGACAGACTGTGGAGCAGTTTATTGAACACCTCTTGGCTCTCCTGAACCATCTCAAATAGAGACATCTTTCCTTCAGAGAGCAGTTCGTACCATCTCTGTGAGCTTCCTTTCTTTTCTTTTTCTTCGTGAGGCGTCTTTTAAGCTGCCTTCCTCTTCCTCTCCTCGATTAGACTGCAGAGTGTGTGATTATTTATCTCACTCCATGTCTGGGCTGCGTTTATCGCAGGAAAAGAGGGGTGGAGGGTGAGCTAAGACATAAATCCCTCTCCAGCTAATTGCAACTGGCTCAGCAATACGTGCACGGGTGTCATATATCACAGGCTGAGACTGACTCTGGGTTGGCCGTTTGGAGATAAAAGTAAACTCAAACTATTTATTTACTGCACATTTACGTGCAAGTAGCAGCAAGTGGTTTATGAGCATACCACAGTGTTTTTCACCACTTCTATCCAACACAAGGACTTAACTCTCACATAGTTTCATTTTCTTAACCAAATTCCTCAACTGCTTTTTTAAAAGTTATTATTCATTTATAGATCATGAGGAGTCAAAAAGCTCTAATAAGCATGCAGCTCAGACAATGGGAGCTTCTGACTGTGGCACTGTGGTACCGGTGATAGGGAAGGAAACTAAAATTACACTGGTGCCATCTGCAAAGATCTCCACCACCTTTAGAGTATCGCATTACCTTTATTTCACTTAAATCATCATCACACAATCGCACAAGCATTTCCCAATTTAAAAAGTACAAAGCGCGCAAGCAAAAGGTGGTCATGCACTTTTCATTATGTGGCATTCTGCACAATTAGATTTATTAATGAATCAAGTAGCAATCCAAAAGATCAAAAACCTATTCCCTCCAACTGAAACCGTCTGCAGACGTAATCACACTGACAACAAACTGAATTATCCCGCCTTATTCCTGGTAAAGCCCATTGTCCGACTTAAGTGCTCCTGGAAACTTTGGGACAATTACTTGGTGTAATATTTAGCAATGTTACAATCTTTCATGCCCTTATTGTGTAACTGTTACGTTTCCAAATAAGAGGAGCGCAGTTTTTAAGCTGACGCAAAAGCAGAGTTAAATACGCAAAGAAAGGCTGCAGGCTCAACACATTAGACAACATTATGTCCAGCACGAGGTACAGGGCTTGTATTAAAGACCATTACCAAGTCGATAGCTGAAGTCATTTGAAGATGACAATTTAAATTGAAAAAAATTATTTAAATAAATGTAAAAAAAAAATTGAAATTAAAAAAAATATATAAAATTTAGAGGACCTGACCCTGTAAAGCCTGAACTGTGAAATATTTGCCAAAAATATATGATTTATTTATTTTTCTTGTGAAACCAGAGTGTTTATTGAATAGTCTGATCACAAATAAAATCTAACTGCATATATGAGTTTGAATTTGTATCATTTGTGCTACACCCAGCATTTCTGTGCAATTTGTGCTCACAGTTTATCTTAAAATAAATTAAAACATAACATAAACATGTAGGTCAGTTAGGACTAAAAAAAAAGCAATGAATAAATCTCATCACACTGCTGATGTAGAGGTCTAAACAAACTATGTATCAAAGATGATACATTTGGCATTACAGGGTTAATAACCAGTAGCAAAGCTAGACGATCTTTATAAGAGGAGCAATGCTGAGACCATTAACTACACTATGGTGGCACGGAAACCGACGTCTCCTTTGTGGCAAATTCTTGTAGCCTAATAGTATTTTTTGTTGTTCTTTTTGTTTTGTTTTTGTCATTCACACCTCATTTGTCTATAGATGAACTGAGGCACTGCACCAACACCCAGTGTACGTGATAAATGAATATCACTTTGCACTGTGAATCGTGAGCACAAGTATTCAAAAACAGAGCTCCTTTCACCAAAACAAAATCTTGCATTAGGCATACTAAATAAAGTCTTCTTCGCAGTTATCTTGTCTTAAAATATCATATGAGCAAATTATGTCAATAGATTCTAATATTTCTGCTCATCTGCTGCAAATCCTGCCAAACTGTCTGCTCTGTGATTGGGTGTAAACTCATTAAATATAGTATATCTGGGCAGAATTGCAGTTATCCTACTTCTTCTAGAAGCTCATAAATCATTTATTTTTTTAATAAACCACGAGATTTGCTTCACACATAAGCTGCGATTTGTATTAATAAATAATTAGCAATTTGACTGCTCCAGTGAAATGCTCAACTGTGTGAACATGTGAACTCGGTATCTGTAATTTGCGAATGACAATGATTTGTGAGACAGGACACTGGCATCAATTGCAGATGCTGGCAAATTGCTTTTGTGAAACTGGCCCCAGCTGACTAACTCCAACACCTGCTGTTTAGAATTCATAAATGCTGCGACTAACCTCTCAAGCAACTGGCTTCAAGCACTACGTGCATATTTGTGAACAATATAAATAAGCACAGATTGACTTCTGTACAAAATATCATATGTAAAGGACTGAAAAAGCTAACTTGGATACCTGGAGAAGACTATAAAGATGTGTTAATGTACGTTTTGCTTTCAACAGAACCACAGATGAGATGACGTGAGATGTGATAAGCAGTAATGTGGTGCGACGGAGCGTCCAATAACGCGAGGCTCTCCTTACCGCTGATCGTCGACAGCACCTCCACGGCTTGCTCTACGTCTTCTGGAACAGACGTCCCCTGCCCCATCCTTATCCTGGACACCCAAACCTCAGCAGACTGTCCTCCTCACATGTACGTGACTGCTCCTAAAAAAGGGCACAGATGCTGAATGTTACCAAAAAGAAAAGAACAAGTAGATCTGCAGCTTGAATAAAAATTATTTTTAAAAAGGAAAACAGCAACAATAATAAACCGTGAGCATACTTCGGCAGCAGTTTAAGTGAAACAACGAAGGAGAAATGGTGAGAACAGAAACCGGCTGATGCACTATCCATTTAATTTGGTCAGCAGAGAGGGAGGGGGAGGAAGGAAGAGACACCCAGGCCACAAGGCAGTTTTGAAATTGCGTAACACAATTTTAAACCATCCATCCCTCTGTGTAGCAAACACACACTTCTGCCTTCAGTGGTGTTAATGACATTACCACTGCTAATTTTATCTTGTCATTAAGCTGTGCTGTACAGTGAGCAGTTTATTTTTGCATTTTGTGTTCAACTTAGGTCGCCCGGTTTATTTATGACAGACTCGATTTCGGGGGCTTTTCGGCACGGCGTGCTGTTGTTATTGTCTAAAACTGATCACATGATTGTGTGGGAAGCCCAGCCTAACAACTGTCTTCCTTAAACCAACACATCCAGTGATCCATGTCAGGATCTGCTGACCGATTCAAGTTAAAAGCACAAGTCAGCACTTTATAAGCAAATATTGCTTCAGCTGAAGTGGTTAGTTTCAGTTATGATATCAAGTGAGATCAAACAGTGTCAATGTCAGAATTTCAGGCTGTTTTCTGGCAGGTGAGATCTATATTACAGCAACACAGACTCCTCTCCTCTCTTCACCACACACACGCACAGCTCTGATGACTTCTGGTAGAACAATCAAAGCAAATTTGGTCAATTCCCTCTCCAATTACCAGTCCCCCCTGACAGAGGCTCCTTTCATTGCTTTGACAATAGAACAGCATGCTCTTAGTCATATGGACTGAGATCTTGTGACGTGGTAATAAGCCAAGCTAAATAAAGACAAGGCGAGTTCCACATGCAATACAATGTGACAGTTTTAACAACCAGGTTCACAGACATGACCTGGGGTGGGGTGTGAGGGGTGGGGATGTCCAGAGCTTGTGGAAATAAAGGCATCGGCAGTTTTAAGCTCATGTGTTTTGCCAAGAAAACACACTTTCAATTTCACTTTCCCGCCATGGTTAATATTGGTCTTCAGACCAAAAGGAGGGAAGCCAGGCAGACTGGACTTTGCCAGGGTTTAACAAACTGTACACCTGAATGCAAAGAAAAAAAAGGTAGGAGATAATAGCGAAATAAATCAGATCACAACACACATGAATGGAGTCCCAAAATTAATTCTTTTTAGGGTTGTCCAAATATTTTTCAAGAAAAATAGGCAAGCTTTCTAATCATTTCTTTAAGTACTCAGGAATCGTTCTCCAGGCTTCTTGGAGAACATTCAAAGCTCTTCTTTGGATGTTTCTGCCTTTTATTGTGTTCTCTGTCAAGATTATCCCACACTGCTTCAATAATGACGAGGTCCGGCCTATGGGGAGTTCATTTTGTGTTTTTCTATCCAGAAATGCTTTTACTGCACTGGCAGTCGATGCAGAAAAATGAAGCTGTTGTCAGTCAGACAACAGATGATATAGCATGGTGGATCAAAATCTGACATTACTTACTGGTAGTACTTCTCTGTGTTTTGTGATGTTGAGGATCTCTCAGTTTTGACAAGGTCCCCAACATCACTGGATGAAACTAAACCCCAGACATGATACAGCCTCCACCGTGTTTTACAGATGGCTGTAGATGCAATCTACAATCTGATTTGAACCACGTTTGGATTCAACACTCCATAAGACCTGTTGCCCCTGATTTTCATGACACTTCTTTTGTAATTTATCATACCGTAGCCTTTTTTTGACAGCCATTCTTCCACTGACAACATTTGGCTTCAGGGAACAGTAGATGGATGTGTTGAAGGACCATATGCATCTGTTAGGTCCTGTGTCAGTTCTTTGCTGTATATTTTCCTATTTCTTAAGGACATGACTTTCAGATACCTTTCTGCTTCTTTTGCCTTCCACTTCTCCCGTTTCCTCAAAACACTGGTCCACGCCTTAAGTTAGGTGGCTTTTTTATGCTTGAATGATTCATGGCTTAACAAACAAACTACAAGAAAAAAAAAACATTCCTCTGACAATGGTCAGGTACAAGGACTGGATTGAAAATGAGTGAAAAAGTAACCAATGTCCAAAGAAAAACTTAGAAAGACCATCAGAAAGTCTTGAACAAGAGCACTTTTTAAAAAGTAATTCTGGCTCATTGGAAACAAAACTGAAGCAATTGAGAAGTGGTTCAAGACTTTTGCACAGCACTTTGCAATTACTTATATTTTTCGTTTTACCTACTTACATTTTATTCATGTTTTACTCACACAAGTGCATAAATGAGTCACTCAGTGTGAGCCGAATTGTCAGTCTAAGGTGGTGACTAAGAGGATCCAAGAAATCAAATCTGAGGACCGCGCACTTTTTGGAAGAAGGGATGCCAAACTTTCGCAGAATAACTGAATTTGTCCTACCGACAGATGAGCTGCCTCCGAGCGCCCGGAAAGGAAACTCGCCGATATACAGCAATACTGACACTTGTAGAATAAAATACGCAGTAAGCTGACGATATCGGGCATGCCTGTGATGAAAGTTACGTCCTACCTGCAAGTTTGCAAACCAGCAGCTCCGCCCATTCCAAGCCAATTAACAGGACCCAGCCAAGTCCCAGTGCTACCTCCTCTTCCTCTCATTTTTCCTTCTTCATCTTGCAGCAGATTAAACTCTACACACCCCTGTCCCCTGGACTATGTTTGTTGATATTATTCCAGTAATAAATTCCAAGGTGACTGCGCGAACTGAGATTTTTATTGTGTTGTCCAAAGTATTACTCACTTTTAGCAGATGTGTCTATTTTTTAGTCTTTGTGAGTCGGCCTCGAAGGATGCACCTCCTGGTGTGGGACTACATGCATATGAAATATTTCCATTCATTTACTCTACCAGCTGATTTTGCAGGATTTGCTCAAGTGTCCTACCCCGTATATCACCAACAACAGGGACACAATGGCATCTAGTGGCGGAATAATTCAGTGCAGAAGACCCACGTCACATTAAAAAAAATGATATTTTAAATAAGTGTTCAGAATATACAAAAATACAAAGAACACTACAAATGTTGTATATTTTTGACACACTGTATTTTTTCTGTTCTGTGGCGAAAATATGAAAGATCGGGATAAAAATTAAAACACACATGTGCCTAAAACTTCTCACTACTCAAAAAATACAAAATAATTATACACAATTTTTAACATACTGTTCATTCCATAGATTATAATGTCTACATTGAATATTGTATCGTCCAAAGCAACAGACACTGCACAAGAGAGGTAAAGAAGAGAGTGGAAGCAATGGGTGGAGATGAGTGTCAGGGTTGATTTGTGACAGAAGGATAGCAGCAAGAGTGAAAGGGAAGGTTTTAGAAGATGGTGAGACCTGCTATGATGTATGCTGTGTGGTTTGGAAGCAGTGAGACTGACAGAAAGACGGAAGGCTGAGCTGAAGTTAAGATTTCCACTGGGACTGATCAGGATGTGGAAGACTAGAAATAAGTTGGTGGATTGTGGAAAGTAAAAATCACAATGATTTAGTGGTCATTAAAATGTGTTCAGAATTTGCAAATTGATGGTGATTCATCTCATAAACCTGGACACATTGCTCTCTATAAAAACTGTCTTTATAATTAAAAACTAATGGTTTCGGCAATACTGGCCCTCTATTTACTTGGTATCAGATTGTTAACATAATTTGCAGCACTACTATGTAGCTACTTAGCAGCTATAAAAATTATTAATTATATTTGGTTATTGATCCCAGTTTAGCTGTGACTTACAGCATTTGTCGTCAATGTGTGATTGTTTAAAATCAAAAACTTCATTTTCCTACGCAACATAAGAACAATTCGGAGCCCAAACTTTTCAGTGATAATTAATCATCAAGATGCATTTTATACTTTTTTGGTCATCTTTTTACAAAGATAGGTGTCAGGACAGATAGATGGAAACAGTTTTAAGTGATAAAGGTTATCAGCTGGGCTTGACATCACAATTGTTTGGAAGTCTTAGATATCCGTCCATATCCACTTGTATGGACTAAAAATCAGTTCATAGCTGTTTTAGTCAAGATAAAAAGGACACGTCCTTGATGTTTGAGTCAGTTCTGCGAACAGCTCAGACAGTGACTGCAGACTGGGTGTGTTTGGGACTATCTCTGCAGTACATACAAAACTTTGAAACGAATGTACTGATGCATACTTCCAGAGTGGGGAGCTCTACCACTGATCTAGGAGGTTTCAAACTGCAGAAGACGAGCAGGCCATTTAGAAAAAACAGGACAAAAGCCTATGTGTAAGTGCCATTTGGATTCCCATCGGACCAACCTACAGGAGCAGGCTTACACTGGCATAAATCATCGCTAATGCATTTCATCGCACGGTGCATGCCCCATACATTTCTTCCATCTGATCCTCGGCCACTGACAGCCATATTGTACATCTCTACAGTTAGCTGTGTCAGGTTTGCGAGGAAAACTGCAGACATGGGCGGATATTTGTGTTTTTTCTTCAAAATAAAGTTCGAGCTGAAGGGCTGAAAGCGGTCCGCAGGCTACCTAATTCTCTTACATATTTAAATTTTCTGGAAACACTTGTATGGATACATTAATAGCGGGACTAATTTAGTCCCGCTATTAACTATTAATTACTGCTTCTGTGTTTAGTCATGTTTTCCTCATTAATTTTGTTGTGGTTTTCCCCTTGTTTTTGTCAGCTAACTTTAGCTATATGACAGGAAACTACAGAAACAAAAAAGGGAAAGCATATTATGTCTAGAAAAAAAAATGTACAGACTCATGCTTTAAAAAAAAACTAATCGAACAATAGAGTAAAAATAATAAAGAAAACAATCAAACTTAAGTTTAAAACAAGTATTAAATATTCAGGATCATTGCAATGTGAAAAATGTTGGCTGTTTTATATGCAAAGGTACGGAAGATATCAAATCTAAGAGTATGTTCATGAACTGTAAACAGATGTAAACCGCCTAATGATAATATTGCCCAGTTAACTATGTAGTTTTATTTTTATAGTTAAGACCGGAAGTTGTGTTACTTTATTCTGGCTGGCTCTACAGCGACTCCCCCCCAAATCGCCTTATGGTTTAGACTTGAAGGGTTTTTCCATGTCTGCGGGAATTTATAACGGCAGACGCACTGAGAGACAAGCACCCGGAGTAAAAAGGCATTTTTCATCGTGAATATTTTGCTACAGTTGAAGATACGAGGCTCTTCTATCAAATTAAAGACAGACATCGTCCCCCGGTGAGTTGCCTCTCCCCAAAAAGAGAGGAGCTTCTCTTCAACTTTGATGCAGCGGATTTCCTCGTGTTCGACCGATTCATGTGTCACAGAAGGGCCGACTTCTGTCAAGTTGTGCCCCTTAAACTGTGTGTAAACGCACCCCACTCTGCTTTACGTAGTCTTAAGTCGGAATTTGTTAAGATATTTATTTTTATATTTATTCGTTTTAGTGGCAAGTGTGGCGAATAAATGAGGGCTAACATTTTTTAAGGCGTTAAAACTTCACGAGCGCGAGCGAGGCAACCGTCTGCTAGGCTCGTCCCGTTATACGGACTACACCCACTAGCTTGATAATGTCAGCCTTTCGACGCGCAAACTTTGGGCTTCATGAAGACCATTTTTTTGGGGGGGGGGATCTAGTGACTAACGTTAGTGTTCATTTAAGATACATTTTTAAAATTGGGATTTGACGCCTCTGACTTATTTTTTCCGTTGTGCAACGCTTGTGTAGCCAATATTTTAGGCGTTAAATTTTGGTTATAGTTCAACGTAACGGAAGCCAACAACTCTCGGCGGGTAAAGCTAATTGCTCACAAGCTACAAGTGGGTTTCACTTTATGAGGACCACAAACGCTACAGCTCCGACGTTCAGTGGGTTTTACAAATTCTTATTTTTACATTACAGTTGCATATGGAAACTATCATTGTTCCTAATAATTTCTTTAATTTCCAAAACTGAGAAGAGTAGTGGTGCTAGTCGATCTGTATCCTGAACTGACACTACAAAATAGCTGAGACTAAAATGTAATGGCTGCTAAAAGGATTTTTAAACCCATGCCAGACACCTGGCTGCTCTCCGTTTGTATTAAATGGCGTTTAGCAAGCTTATGTCAGTCGTGATGCACAGTTCTCCATTCAGTCAGGCTGGGGTGTATTATTAAACTTCACGAAGTTTAGCTTCATACCATTAAACCACACTGAAACTCCTACGTGTGATTCACACCAGAGAAACTCTTGAGTTGGATGTTTTCACTATCCTATTTAAGTTCATCATGGGTCATTACCATACTATTTCAGACTTGTGTTTCTAGTAAAGTATACCTAGTGCTGTGACACATAGCTTCACATTGTGCCTCCCCTGCTTTGTTTTCTGCAGTCCGTAGTAGAAAAAAGTAAAGCAATCTGGTTATGAATGGATGGGGTCCTCTGTAGTTCACCATCTGAAAATGATCACTATTGGATGTCAGCAAGAAAACTGTTGATTGGCATATTTCTTTGTCCTATCAGTTCTTTTGACATGAGAGTGCATGGTCTTTGTCATGTAAAACTTTTTTATTTTATGTGTCGCAGCATAATGTCTCGATTGTCTTACAGCCTTCTCTCCTCCAGAATTGTTTAAAGTAGTGTTCTCACTGCACTTCTGCAATAGTTAACATATGTACACTTAAGAAAAGTGGTTTTGCATGTTGTGATTGAATGGAAACCGCATCACTGTGCCTATGGCTGTTTTGGGGGTTTTGTGGCTTGTTGTCATTAACAGATTTAGCAATACTATTCCTTTCAGTGTTTTTCAGTGCTTTCCTTTAGTTGTTATTTCTGTTTTTTCTAATGTACAGTTTTGTCATCCACAGGACTAAATTTAGAGCTTGACAGAATAATCTTGTTCTCATTATATTAATTTGTCACATTTAGAAAATATTGTTGGCTAAATGTAACAGATGTTTGCTGAAATTAAATGGTAGTGTTTCTTGTCAGACTGTTGAGTTACAGAATACCAAAAACAATAAAAATAAATACTGTGCTCAGACAGCAGTTGCTTAGAAGTTTTGACTTTTTGTAGAAATCAGCCTGGTTACACTGAAGCCATTTTTGCAACCCGTCCAATCAAGCTGAAACTATTGTATAAATGAATAGTGAGAAGGCCATAACTTTTATTTTAGGGTTTTTCATCCATAATAATTTTGGTGCCGTTTAAAGAGACTTGGGCCTTTTTTAAACAAAGGGAAATCACCAGGAATGTGATGAAAATATTTTTAACCATTGTTGCCATTGTTATCAAATGGCCAAAAAATAAAAGGAAAATGCTTAAGATGCTTGCGTTGACTTTATGTGACATTATATACAGTCTGGCCACCACCCACAAAGGCCTGTTTAACCCTCTAGTGCTGCATAGGTCTCTGGCTCATCCTGTGAGATCACTGGGCAAAACCCAGGCTACTTACGTACTTTACTTTATGTATATGGTTAACCGAAAAAATCAAAAAGCGCAAATTCCTACAGCTAGACTGGGATGATAACGTCATGCGTCAGTGCAAATAGGTCTACATGCTTCCTTGTTCTAGATTTGGTCTTCTGTGAGTGGAATCAATAGTTCTTTATAATAATGTCTCTGGTTTCACCCATGAACACTGGGGACTTATGTTACAAAATGTTTTCTTCCTTTTTTTTCAGGTCCTGTGGTAAAGGTCTTTCTGCCGTCCAGTGACGGGTTTTTCCTCTCAGCTGTTGAGTTTAATGAGGAGAGGAAGCAAAGATGCCTAAGCCGGTAAGGAACTGACAGTAAACTTCAAGCTGCTTTTGTCTACAGATTATTACAGTAATGCAGCGTTAGGGGAAGAAGCCAGAAAATCTGCTTATTTTTTTGCCACTTAAATCTGATTGTTTGATGGACATAATGTGGCTGGTTCAGGAAGTATGATATGAATCAGGCACGTGAAAGTGGCTTGTTTTTCTTCCCTGCTAGTTCTGCTCATGTAAACCGACTCTTTAGAGCTGCTTGTGAGTTGTCATAACAGTCGGCATGCTCTGCTACCGAAATCCTCATTTTGAACAATCTGGAAAGTGGCAGTTTCATCCCCACGGCTGCTCCCACTCCTCATACGCCTCTTTCAAGTAAACAACAGCCAGAGTGTGAAGTGAACTGCCTGGCCCACAGGCCTCACAACTGCAACACTGCTGCCATTGTTGCTTAAAGGGTGGAGAGAATGCCAGACTCCTAGGATGTGAACAACGCCAAAACAAAACCAATTTGATGCAGTCCCTTCATGGCTGTCTGCTTCTCACTGTTGCTGCTTTTCCATCATGAACAGACTTGGCAAGAGCAGGAAGTAGTTTGGGGATATTAAACGATGCCGAGTTATGCCACTTTTAGGTAGTCTACCCACCAGTGTTTACTCAACACTGGACAAAGTCATGAGACAGCCGTCACCCTTATTCTAAGTGTTGACAAACTATTCATGTAGTAACTGTCAGAGAAAAGTTGACTTTCAGTTTCACTTCTGTCTTTCCGTGGCGTTTTTAATAATTTTTATCAGTGTATTTATTTAGCCAGCATTTTGGCATCCAATCAGTGCCCAACCCTGTGGTCTTCCCTGCACAGTAAGGGATTTATGGCAGGTATACTGTGTAATTTGTATTTTTAGTTGCCTAATTCGACTAAATTTGCATTCTGTGTCTTGCTTGGACAAAAATCAAAATCCAGTTGCTGAAGATTGCATCAGAAACTTTCCAAGGAAATGGCAACGAGTTCCAGGCCGCCCCACAAGTGAAACACATCTCTTGTCTGCCTCTTTAGGCAGTGGGTGTTTGTCCTTGGATGAGTTAGGAAGATACAAAAGAAGGACAGCCAGGCACTGATGTCATCCTTCACTTAACCCTCTCGTCCCCTGAGTCACCAGGGCAAAATCCCAAAAACGGCTTCTGGGACGGCATGCCAACTTTGCTGAGAGTGACGTTTGTGTCAAAGACAATATCTGACAGAGAAAGTGCAGCTTGTCGCAGGGAAGCGCTGACATAATAAACAGAGGAAACAAAAGCAGGGTCCACCAGACATGACCTCCTCTGGGACTAGTGTATGACATAAAAACCTTTTGGAACAGTCTCCTAAATCTGAATGTCAGTATTCATACGCAAGCTTAAAAATATTTGCAGGGGTCAGTGACAGCATTGGCTGACTTGGAAGAGAGTACATTTTCAGTCACAGGACTCTGCAGATTTTCAAAGTTTATTTTAAAACGGAAACAAATGTTTTTGTTCACAGTAAGGCTTTTACAGTCACCCATGTGGACGCCCCATTAAGTTACTTTTAGCGATAAAATTGACACAATGTTTTTAAGAAAATGCACCAAGGCTGCAAGTGAGGTTTATGGTAATTGAAGAATCATTGATCAGTTAATATAGCTATTTTTAAATAGATGGTGATTAACTGATCATGAATCGGGTTAAGTATCCTTATACTCAGCTCTAATTGGGCGATATGAGGAACATCTAATATCACAATATTTTCTGGTCATATCACAATACATGATATATATCACGGTATGTTCAAATAACCTCCAAAAACAAATGTTATTATTCACTATATAGTTCCCAAAATTGCACTGGTATTCAAATCATTCATTCAACTTTTTTTTTCTACTTTAAATAGAAAAATTTAGAATGAATCGAAATATCATAACATATAAAAATTGTAAAATAAAAAATGCAATAAACTCAAATGACAGAAACACAAGTCTAGACGGTGACTAAAAAAATGACTGACTAAGAACAGTCACGGGTATCACAGCTGGTTTATTTAATGTTTTCTTTGGTGTGTGAGGGGACGTTGACATGCCGAGTTTAAAACAGTCTTAATTTTGCAGTGGATGACTTTTCAGCTGGTGGAATAAATTCATGGTAGGGCTGTTCGATATAACGATATATATTGGATGACGATATGAAAACGTCTGTCGTTTCGTTTCGTGGTGTCGCAAAATAAAATTTACGGCAATATTTTTTTCACCGTTTTAGTGGCTATATTAATTTCTTAAAGTTCTCTCTTTCTCTTATATTTAATATAACCACACTATGGACGGACAAGAGCCTGTTTTTATGCGTTGTCGTTAGCAACAACGACGATAAAACCATCGCGTGTCCGCTTGTTTATTTTCCACATAAACCTTTCAGAATAAAGCTCAAGATCCTGTTGAGACCTTTCAAAATAAACTAAATCACGTGAAAGAGTATGCAGAGTATTTACGGATGAGAAGCAAAAAGAGCCGTCAGGTGCTAAAAAATAAACCTTAGACTCAAACGTTAGAACAGGCTTTTCCCCGCAGCACGCCGTGTAATAAATACTCACAAAGAAAACGGCGGGCGTTACAACTTATGTCTAAAAATGTATAGTTTCATGCATCGGTTAAAACATTCGACTCCATGTACACGACGCCCAGCTGGAAACACTTCACGCAAGTCGAGCTGCCTGAGATTCACAGAATTTTTTATCGGGGCGATAGATGTCTTATATCGGGATATGAGATTTTGGTCATATCGCACAGCCCTAATTCATGGTAGTTTTACAACATGTTTTGCATATTACCGCATTTTGTTCAACATCCTCCTTGTGAAATCCAAACGAAAGTGAGTCTCATTCCGTCGTTCGTCTGAAACTCCCGCTGTCATCATGTTTTGTTTTGTTTTTTCCCTATCTGGTAGTATATAAACAAGCATGCTTGTATGCCAGAAGATGATAAAAAATAATATTCCGGTTTGGGGAATATTACGGTGGCAATTTATACTCAATGGTTACGATAAAGCCATTTTAACCATCGTATGTGGAAAAACTTGCGATACATCATGTATGTCTGTCTGTCTGTCTGTCTGTCTGTCTGTCTGTCTGTCTGTCTGTCTGTCTGTCTGTCTGTCTGTCGCCCACTCATAGTTCCACTGACACCTATATCCTACTCTCTCTGCCTGGTATACTCTTTGTACTGGGGGCAGGGTAGTCATGAGGGGAAAGGAAGAGGGCCCTTACTGGTTTCCTAGCTTGTAGCTGTTTTCCTGTTTGCTGAAGAGGTGGCCTGCTATATACTTTGGAGGGGCCCAGTCTACGTCAACATCCTGGCTCTGTCACAGTGAGGAGCAGAGATTTAAGAGAAAAATATAATCACACTGCTAAGGGGCTGTCAGGAGAGGAAGCAGTCAGAAGGATGGGGAATAATTTGTAAATGTGGGAAGCAGGAATTTGTGGTCCTCAAGAGATAGTCTTTAGGAATTTTAAGAGGTTGGAAAGCAAGGGGGGTTATGACAAGAGGATATATATGTATATATAAGTACCAAAAGCTGTAGTTCATGGTGTAGCCAGTTTGAGGCCAGCTGGAAAAAACAAGTCAGTCCTAATAGAGTCTTGTGTTAAATTGCCTAGAATGTATTTCACAAACTACTGAACCACTTTTCATGAAGACACCAATAACACTAACACCAGCCCCGCAAGGGCTTAGTGTATACCTGACTGGCGGCTAGGCTTGTGATACTGCCACATACACTGGAGTATTGTAAACCCTGGAGTTGGTGCTGGAAAAACTGTGATAACAGCACTTTGAAACTTTTGGACTTTAATTGGTTGGCTTAATTAAGACTTTTGAAATTGATGCTGACCCTATTTCAATTCGAAATCCCAGTATTACAATCAAATTAAGATGAGCAGAACCAGCAAAGGAGTCTTTCATTTTTACTAATGTGTTTTCAGGCACGTTTGGCACAGATGGCAGTTATTTCTGAAACTGTGCTAGGTCAATAATAAGTAGGGTAAGGTCCAGCTTTTATTTTCCCTCTATTGTATTTTCTCAAGTTTCTCACTCTTTCGTACAACGAATAAATAAACAATACTTCCAACACAACATTCACCTTCTCTTCCCCCAAAGCAATAATGTTGTTGTTTGCAGGTAGTTTTGATTCCTTATCTGCTCTCACGCCTTCTTCCACTCCTCCGTTGAGAACTGCCTTACTCTGCAGGGGAGGTTAATCAGAGGGACAGACAGTTGCTCGGAGCCCAGCAGGCCAGATTAGCGGCTCTACTGATTGATGTGTGTGTCTTAAGGCCTCTCAGCAAAGCTCTTCTAAACAGCTTACAGTTACTAAACAGCTGCACATTTAACAAGGGGCCCATTTGAGTGAGAACTTGTCTTTGCAATTGAAATTGAGAGGAGGATTTAGAAACATCCCAAAATGGCATCTCCCTTTAAACAAAACACTAATGATGGAGCTCTTGGATTCTTCACAACTTGTAAACTTAACAAGATACAGTGGTAAATATTGTGTCTGTATTATATTATATCAGCACTCAGGTGTGCTTATTAATAGCATGTCCTCAGCAGTTAGTTAAATCACACTCTCTGTATGTGTGTTGTAATTTGACCCTCTCTGCTCTGTATTGAGCAGCCAGTCTGATCATGTGTGCTCATTAGTTTTTATAGATGAGAGCAAAAGCAGCGCAGTGCAATTGATAAAATTGTTACACTTTCAGTTATGACTAAATCATATTAATCAAAGTAAAATGATTATTGTGATACGGTCTGTTTCACAGATCATGCTCCTGCTTGTCTTTGAGTGCACACCTTTCCAAATTGATTCCCCACCAGGTTGTGAGGTTGTCATGTTCAGGCAACTTTCAATAAATATGAGTCAAGTTAAATATTTGTACAATTTTCCCAAAAGCTGAATTATTCTGTCAAATAATCTTGGTCTCAGTGTGGACAATAAGCATTGTGACTTTTTTGACACAACTGATTAGGTCAGCTGGTTACTCCCAGCTGATTGCTTGACTTGTATATTTGCCTGTTCTGATATCTGGAAAGTTTTCATGATTGGATTATAGATTGATTTTTGGATCTTTTTGGAGGGGGTTTTAATGGGGAAATCACAACAGTGATCACCACACTTTACTTCCAATTATATACATTTTTCAATTTTCTAGACCACTTAAGCCACTTTTTTTTGTTTTGTTTTCCCCCTTTCTTCCTGAATAAGAAAACCTTTAGCCAACATTGTTCCACAAGATTTTGCTGTCCAACCTCAGGCAGATCTTTCTCTGTCCATCTGTGCAGAAGGACGCTGTGCACTGAGGTTAAAGCTAGTGTCAGTGTACCAGTTTATCATTTATTTCATTATTGGCTCCTCTTAACACAAGTAAAACTAGTAGTTAATATTTTTAGGTCAGTAGTAAGAAAGAGAAGTGAAAAGAAGGAATGATGAGAGTATTAGTACTTCCAGTATAACATTTACTGGAAGCTTCTAAAATCTTTCCGCTAGATGTTGGAACTGCTTCTGAGATATGTCGGGCTCCAACTGGAACTTGACTCATCAAGAGGATATCCAGTGTCATACTAATTTTAGTGTTTATGTTGTGCTTTTAGGAACTTTCAAGGTCTGTCAGTTCACATGCTTGCAAGGCATCCTCTTATGGCAGTGTGATGGAATTGAGTACCTGGATTGTTGTGTTGATTGTTGTGAATGTCCTTTTTTTGGAATTTATTCCCATTCCAGGTCTTTCCTCAAATGCCTAACACTGTCCTTTTAAGGACAGGTTGCCCAGTCAGCGTATCTTGTGTCACCAAATAGTGTTGTTTAAGGACAGGCTTGCAAAAGTCACTCCTTCAAGGCATGTCAGTTGTCAGTGTCTGATTAGCTGTGTCATTGCTTTGGCATGTTGCTGTCCCTCTTCTCCTCCCCCCCACTCTGTACGAGAGACAGGATTAACTAACCGTCTGGTCCATAAAGGATTCCACCTCTTTCCGCCCTGTGGGTTTGCTATGGTGTGGTCACACACACACACACGCAGACACACACACACACACACACACACACACACACACGTAGCACAAAGGTTGGCTCTATCGTGGCTGATGGCGGGCCCCACACAAACAGAGGAGAACTCGCAGTCTATTCCAGTCCTTTGGAAACTCAAACTTAGCACTACATTCTGTATAACTTTTCTTATAAAGTCACCAAGGCAGTGAAATCAACACAAAGTCTATATTCAGTGAACCATGAATAGATTATGTTGCTGTGGTTACCTTGTTTGTGGCTAGATCTGTGCACCTGCAAGAGTAGATCCAAATGTTACTTGACTAGTTAGTTACAGTTATCCAAATGCAATTGATGTTCAGTAACAGGAAGAGGTTATTGTTATACAAAGGTTATTTTATAAGGGAGATCAGATCGACAGGCACACAGAAGTAAACAGTACATCAAAAAAATCAGTGAGTGTTCTTGTTTCTTTTTCATCTTTAAAAACTCTTAACCTCAGTATGTCCACATTAGTTTGTTTTAAAATTGAGTTATCTTCAGTCTGTTACTATTGTCAGTGTTGGGGAGTAATGGAATACATGTACCGGCGTTACGTATTTAAAATACAAAATATGAGTAACTATTCCGTTACAGTTACCGTTTAAAAATGTGTTACTCAATAAATGGATTACACAGCGGTCTTTTCCTGTTTCATATGTTAGGCTGTCCCCTCTAGTTTTGGTAATTTCATGCCAGTGGCAACCCAAACAAAACACGCATTAAGAGGCTCTAATGCCTGTGTCTCAATCTCACAGCCCATGTCACCTCTACTTGCAGCCCACATAATGACGTGAAGAAGTTGGGTTTTTGTTTTTGTTGAATTATTGTTCAAAAAATTATTTAATATGAATGCAATAGGCAAAGTGTTACAGGCATAGCCTTAAAGAATGTAGCCTCACGGGCAGTGTAGCCCAGTTGTAAGTAAGCTATTAAGACTCGACTGTACACTGTGTTCGTGTTTTCCTCGTTACAAAATACATTTTGCGGCATGTAAATCTGTAGTGGAATACATTTTAAAAGTAACCTTCCCAACACAGACTATTGTTTGAAGTATCTGCATTTAAGCAAAGCCAAGCAAGGTAAAGAGCTGGATATCAGTAGCCCCTGTTTCATGTAATATTATCCTTAGTGTCTACATTGAAATGTTGACAGGGTTGTGGTGTCATAAGTAGCTTATGTTATTGGATCCCAGCCATTGGTGTCAAGTTCCCATAGTGACCCCATTCATAAAGCATCCCTGAATCCCTCCATATTCTCCTATTAAAATACTGATCTTTTAGTTTGATATTCTTATTTTTAAGTGCTCTGTGTAGATTTCACGTTTCTTATTTTTGCCTGGTTGTTGTTTTGTTCTAGCTACTAATTGGAATTTTAGAATTCTGCTCATCCCTTCAGTATTTCCTGTGTTATCCCCCCTCTTAATTCATGTTTTGGGTCTTTTTTTTTTTTTTTTGCTTTATTCTGGTAAACATGTGTTTCTGGTGTCTTCCTTCCTTGTCTTATTGTTACCCTCCTGTGCCATAATATGTAAATGGTCATCAGTGTAGTCTAGCTTCCCAAGCCAGCTGAGAGGCTCGGCAACAGTCGCCTCAAGGAGGTCGAGGTGACTGTTGTTGTGATTTGGTGCTATATAAATGAAATTGAACTGAACTGTGTTCTCAGCTTGTTGGAGTCTATTTGTTTTTTGTTTGTTTTGTTTTTTTCTCTTCCCTCTCGTGATGGATTTTGTATTTTGGACTGAAAACACTTCCCCCGGTGTCGATAGAAAACTCAATGAACTGCAGCACAGACATTTCACGTTCCATAAATTTCAAGCCGCAACCACAAAAGAAGAAAAGGATGGATGTGATTTGTGAACTTATAATCTTAATTCAGTCACTAAACATAGTCAAGTCCCATTC
Source organism: Haplochromis burtoni (assembly GCF_018398535.1). NCBI lineage: Eukaryota > Metazoa > Chordata > Actinopteri > Cichliformes > Cichlidae > Haplochromis > Haplochromis burtoni. Next base: position 292,359 of record NW_024582401.1, read on the forward strand.
AGAGCTTCTCTTCATGTTTCATCTGTAGTCTCGGATAGTAGTGATAAAGACTTTTCACTCCACACAAGAATTTTTGAAGGCTGGATTTGAAATTTTACCTGTTTGTACAGCAATAAGCAATCTCACTGTGATTTGCATGTTTTACTGGTCTGACCCCTGGAAGTCAGTAGCACATGCTCCTTTAGTTTTTGTTGTTTAATTGTGGTTGCAGTAGAAGCCAGAGGATTCTGCATACATATGCAGAATCCTCCTTGAATGCATCTTTAGCAACAACCAAGTAAAATTTCAGTGCAAAGCAGACTAAATTTGTGTTTTAGTGCAACAAAACATCATGCAAGATATCTATATTGTGGGCATGTCCTGCAGTATTTATTGGGTAATTAATGTGGTGATCCAGCAAGATACATTATGGGCTGAGTTCCATGTGGGGGTCCAGTTATGTGCTGGTTTCATGGATTATTCATTGCAGGGATATTGAGTGAAAAAGATGAAGGCAGGAGAGTGTGTCAAAAACAAGAGGGGAGAAAAAGGAATGCAAAGTAAGCATTCCTGAGGTTTTATACATAAGTACTGAGAGGAAAAGGATGGTTCATTCCCTCAGTTTCTTCTTCTTCTTCTCATCTACAGCAACAACGCTGTAATTTAATGTCGAAAGGAGTATACCCCAGATCATCTCTCAAACTTCCTGTTGCGCTTCATAGCCACGCTCTTTTTTTTTTCTTTTCTCTCCTCCCTTCACGCTCTTGCTAAACTTTGCTTTTTGCACCCCGCCTCTCAGCTTGCTTCTCGTCTTCCTCTTTACTGTGTTTTCCTCCGTCTCTCTTCTCGTCCTGTTAACTACCACTGAGGCAATGCACGGCTCAATGTATGAGTAGGTGTGGGAGGAAGGATGTCAGATGCCACGGAGGTCAACCCTGCTCTGTTCTGTGCCATCAGCTGCTTCTAGGCCTACTGCCAGTGCTGCTTAAAGAGGAACAGCCAATGACTGAGTTTTATCCTCTGCTCCACCCCAACAGAGGTCTTTGCCTTGAAAAAGTGTGGCTTCACTCACTGGCAGAGTGCTGAGAGGGTAGGATTGAAAGGATCTGACACATTGCCCACATATGGGGGAAAATGTTCTTCTATTGTCCTCTTTAGAAATTCTGCAATTTCCTGGAATATTTTTGCTCAACTGAGGAAAAGTTGGACAGCAGCACTTGACATGAGCTGTCAGTAGTACTGGTGCATACATGCAGTGCACCACATCCTGTATTCTAAGAGAACCATAACTATTGTGTGAAAAGTAAAGGTTGTATAAAAAAAATACTTTTTGCCAGTATTGCCTCAGTGTTTTGTGAGCCACCTCACTTTATCACAACCAGTATTCAACTTCCATCTGTTTAAAGTAGTGTACAGTTTTCCCTTCGTGTGAATCTCTCACTTAAGATGGTAGCACAAGTTTTCAGTAGGATTTAAATCATGAACGCAAGTGGATCAAGTTATCATTCGATTGCTTTGCTGACTAGTTTAGACTAGTGGCATAGTCAGGCACATGAGATGAAGTGTGCGCATAAAGTGCATAAATTCTTTGAATGTTGCACACTTTTTGTACAACAGTTTGAAGAAGCAGTCTTTCAGAAGACTGGTTGATTGGATAAATATAGATAGATATGCTTTTTTTCCCACCTCCCTAGTGCTTCGAGTTCCTCTGAATCTCATCTGTCCGTAACACGCTTAAAAAAATTGTTCTTTAGGGATTTCTTGACCTGTTCTTGCAGTTAAAGTATTTGTTCAAACTTATAGGTTTAAGTGGTATTTAACTGCCTAAAACAGGAGCAGAAAAAAGGGAATAACACGCACACATGAATAATTACAACTTATTTTCATGTCTTCACTTGTGTAATATTTGCAAGCAAAGTGAACTTCCTCCCCTTTTTTTCTTTTCTCCCCCCCCCTTAGATCAATGTCCGTGTGACCACCATGGATGCAGAGTTGGAGTTTGCAATCCAGCCAAATACCACAGGAAAACAGCTGTTTGACCAGGTGAGCAAAAAAAGTATTGTGAGGACAGAAACCTGGCATGTAGGAGTGTGGGTGCTTGAGAAGTTGACACTTTGTTTCCTGTATTCTTATGCTGTCAGTCCCCACCTCCCAGCACAGGAGTTTTTGGTGCCTTCAGAAAGAGTTTAGTCAGTGCCAGAATAATAAGAAATGAAATCAAAAACGCTCCCTATAACAGTTTGTATTATTTGTATTTGTATTTGTATTTATTTATTTATTGTCATTGTCAAGAACAATGAAATTGCGTTTGGGGCTTCCATACAACCCAAAAAAAAGAAAATAATAAATACCCCTTGTTTGTTAAACAGGCAGAAGATAAATATGATTTCTTTACGTTCTAACAGTCGCCTCCCTTCTCTCTTAAATGTCTCTGCCACTTACCACAGATCACAGATTTGTACTTCTCAGACATCAAAGAAAAAACGCTATCTAAAGGAAGAATAAACTGAAAATCCATTTTTCTTTTTTTTTTTTGCTTTTAGGTGGTAAAGACTGTGGGCCTGCGAGAGGTGTGGTTCTTTGGACTACAGTATGTGGACAGTAAAGGCTACATCACATGGCTGAAACTCAATAAAAAGGTAAATATCACTTTGTTTTGTGGGAAAGTAGAAGCTTGGTCTATGTCCCTACCCTCACCTATCATCACGAGCTTTGGGTAGTGACCGAAAGAACAAGATCGCAGATACAAGTGTCGGAAATGATCTTTCTCCGAAGAATGGCTGGCCTCTCCGTTAGGGATAGGGTGAGGATTTCGGCCATCTACGAGGGGATCAGAGTAGAGCCGCTGCTCCTCCTAATCGAAAGGAGCCAGTTGAGGTGGCTCGGGCATCTGACTAGAATGCCTCCTGGGTGAGGTGTTCTGGGCATGTCCCACCGGGAGGAGACCCCACAGCAGAACCAGAACACAATGGAGAGATTATATTTCTCAGCTGGCCTGGGAACCCTTTGGTGTTCCCACAGAATGGCTAGAGGAGGTGGACGTGAGGTGGGGGTCTGGGCTTCTCTGCTTAGGCTGCTTCCCCCGGGACCTGGCCCCAGATAAGGGGAAGAAGATGGATTGATGGAGAAGCTTAAAAACAAAATTCCATTATTAATATTATTATTAATTTAAGCATGTGGACTTCAACTGATTTTCTTAAATTGTTTGTCGGGGTCTTTCTCTTTAGCTCTCACTTTCATGTTTCCTCCAGTGTCTGTGTCTATTGTTTGTCTGGTATTTGCCTAGAAGCAGTACTGTGGTACTGAAGCCTCAGATGTGGTCTTTCAACAAGCTTCTTCTTTCACTCACCCCAAAACAATCCCCAGTCCTAGCACCCCTGCTATTACAGTGTGTCTCTACATTTCCAAGTGTGCATTACAAAAAAAATATCCTCACGCTCAACAAGCATGTGAGCAAGACAGACAAAAGGCAGAGGCTACAGAAAAATAGTATTGAAAAATTCCAGTACATAATGGAGCTATTATTATTTTTTTAGTCCAGGTGACCCAGCAAGATGTAAAGAAAGAGAGTCCTCTGCAGTTTAAGTTCAGAGCCAAGTTCTTCCCTGAAGATGTCTCAGAGGAACTAATCCAGGAGATCACCCAGAGACTCTTCTTCTTGCAGGTAACTCCACACACTCAGGACACCAACACTTTTAGCAAATAATTAGTTTTTCAGTTATTTTCAAAACCTCAAAATATTACATTTTTATGTTACTATTATCTAGCTTGCTCTGTTCTCAGCATAAGTGCTAACTAAATCTTACAGTCTTGAGTAAATTTAAAGTCACGCACACATTTTTCTGCCAGGTGAAAGAGGCCATCCTGAATGATGAGAACTACTGTCCCCCAGAAACGGCTGTGTTGCTGGGTTCATACGCTGTCCAGGCCAAGTATGGCGACTATAACAAAGAGGTGCACAAGGCTGGGTACCTTACTCATGACAGACTGCTCCCTCAGAGGTAGGCATTTCACATAAAGTTTAGCATTTTTTACTAGATATGGACCGATCCGATATTACGTATCGGTCCGATACTGACCTAAATTACTGGATCGGATATCGGAGAAAAATAAAAAATGTAATCCGATCCATTAAATATCACGA
>NW_024582401.1:296718-318859 GCF_018398535.1 Haplochromis burtoni
AAGCACCTCACAAAACTTGCAACACGCCGTAACTCGCCTCAGAACGTTAGCACGTCGGAGCAGTATGCATCACGTGATAGAGCGGCTGCGTTAAGCTTAACAAGCGACTGCCTCTCCTGCTGCTACTTCAATCATGAAACTGCTTAATGATCAGCTGATCGGCTTTTCTGTCGCGAGTCTCTCTTGTTTGTTTTTGGCCCACTTTGCACCAGAAAGAGGAAACCAGCGGCTGAACAACAGCAGCACGTTTAAGCTTGATAAGCTGTTGTTAGAATTTATTTAATATTACTTTCTACACCAGGATCTTTTTCTACGTAGCTGACGGCTGGTAACTGTGCAGGGGCGGATCTAGCAAAGTTTAGCCAGGGGGGCCGATAGGGCATTAACAGGGAAAAGGGGGCACAAAGACATACTTTTCTTTCTTATTCTCATTTAAAATGTCTAGCTTTTAATAAATAATTATCTGACACCCAAAGTTTTAATTTGATGTAAAATGAATAGAAGTCAATTACTGTATATAGTGACTATTAAGTCTAATATATATACCCTAGTAAGCTATAGTACTTTTTCCTTTGGGAAGGTACCATCTGTGCAGTCTCTATGAAATATTTTTTTTTGCATACAGGTATAACAGAATAGCTTTAGTGTAGTTGTTTTAAACTTGAGTATGAACTTATACAAAATGCAGCAAGATATTTAAAAAAACAGTTTTGTTGATTAAAAAACACTATATCGGATTCATATCGGTATCGGACATAAAAAAGTGGTATCGTGCCATCTCTAGTTTTCTGGTGTCAGCCAGAGTAACTGGATTTTGACTTTCATTTTTCAAAATCTATATCTTTGCCTGCTGGAGTATTTATGATTTCCTCTTTGAGGAAGCAATTCTGTGCTGTTTGACATTCCTTCAGATGAACGTCATTGTGTGTGTGTGGTGTGTGTGTGTAGAGTCCTGGAGCAGCACAAGCTGACTAAGGAGCAATGGGAGGACAGGATACAGACCTGGCACGAAGAACACAGAGGAATGCTCAGGTGTGTGTCAGACCTTTATCATGATGAAACCCTTGTAGACATGTTTGGATTTGCCATAAAGTACCAAAGATTTAAACCCACTTAACTTAAATTCGAATGTGTGCTTTTTTTTTCTTCTTCTAGAAGAAAATGTACGCTAACTGAATGCTATTGTTTTGAACATGTGATTGTGTTAAATTTCTAAACATAATATAATATAATGCCTCTTTTTCTCTACTCTAGAGAGGACTCAATGATGGAGTATCTTAAAATCGCCCAAGACTTGGAGATGTATGGAGTCAACTACTTTGAGATTAAAAACAAGAAGGGCACACAGCTATGGCTGGGCGTGGATGCTCTTGGACTCAACATCTACGAACACGAGGACAAGTAAGGAATATACATAATCCTTGGAAAAACTAATTTTCTGACTAATTCTACAGCTATTAGCCTTGTAGTGCTGATAGGTTTTTTTTTTATCTCAGTATGAGGCCAGCATTTTGACGTTACCAAGTGGAAGTTTTTGCATGAATCTCCTCACACAGACAAAGAGCCTCAGAGCTGCGGTTTGCAGTTGGTTGCTAAACAGCAACAGCCTTGAATAGTGAGCAGTTGGAGGCGTTACTACACAGTGTGTCACAATCATAACAACTGATAGATGTGTGTCGATGCGCCTGGTATACCTGCTGTGTTACACAGCCTCATCACAAGATCAAAACTCGTATTGAATTAAATATGAAATGGAAAAAAAACGTCAGATTTTCTAGAAGCTTAGCTGACAGGAACAACTGTGCAGCCCACTCTGGAAACATTTAGTGGGGTGCTTTTAAAAAAATAAAAATATTGATATTTATTATTATAATATTTATAATGTTTGAATCTTGAGTGTGGCATTTAATATATTTAAGAGATTTTCAACAACTTTAATGATCCAAACTTGCTGACAAAGGGTTCATATACCCAGTGGATTTTGGTTCATGGGCCCACGGAGCACATACTGTTAAACTCAAATCAATTTGATTTAATCAGACAGACCCCTTTAAACAAGTGGTTGTTTAGCTCTGATGTTGTTAGAGTTGTGATGTATTTTATGGGGGAAAATACATCACAAGTGTGTCTAGCTGTGTGACATAAATGGTAATAGGACATGCACAATGTCCAAAAAGCTTTGAGGAAGCAAAGATATTTTCGATAAGTGAGAGGTGGAGAAAGTCTCTGTGTCTCCATTGTAGTAGTCTTTCCTGTTCCCTTCTGGTCAGATTTATTTCCCCTCTTTGTGAAGGACAGATCTAATCACTACTCCTGTAGCATTTCCTCTCACTCTCTGCATCACCTTTGTTTATGTTACCTGAGGACAGCTGCCTTCCTTCCTTCTCTCGTCCAGGTGACGGGTGAAGGGGAAAAAAATGATGATTGCGAGATAACAGCATAGTTTTTTTCTCTCTCTGTTGGCTGCAGCTTCCTCACTGTCCTTCACTTTCTCTGTTTGTTTTCTTTTTTTCTTTATTATTACCTCTTGTTCACAAAGCATCTACTACTACTCGAATTAGTATCAGCCAGTGAGCGTGACACCCGATACTGCCGCTATTCTCACACAGACCTGAAAGACGCTTCAGTGTCATCATTTCCTGTAAGCTGGTCTGTTTATACTGGGCACCATCTGCTGGCTGAATTTTATACCATGTGGTATTGGGTTACTTTTAACAGGCTGTTAAAAGTCTGCACAATTAACCAGTTTTTTGCTATTTCATCCAGATTGACACCAAAGATTGGATTCCCCTGGAGTGAGATTCGAAACATCTCTTTCAATGACAAGAAGTTTGTCATCAAACCCATCGACAAGAAAGCACCTGTGAGTGTCGCACTCAGTCCACAAATATTCATCCTTCAGCTTTATATAAATGCTTCACACGCTTCTGTTTTGCTCTCTTTTATCCATGCCTTTAGGACTTTGTGTTTTATGCCCCACGCCTGCGCATCAACAAGCGCATTTTGGCATTGTGTATGGGTAACCACGAGTTGTACATGAGGAGAAGAAAGCCCGACACCATCGAGGTGCAGCAGATGAAAGCTCAAGCCCGGGAGGAGAAGCACCACAAACAGATGGAGAGGTACTGCAGAGGGATGACTTGGCCACATACACATACATTTTTATTTATTTTTTTGTTCCATGTCATTATACAAAGCTATGCATGGTGAGTGTGCTAGGACTTGATAACATTTGATTATCACTTTCCCATTAAAACAAATGCACAAAATTGTATCAGACCAAGGCTTACAGCAGAGCATTTCCATTAGAGGGCAGTGTCTCCTCTGCTACACAAAAATGAGGCATGTTCATGTATTCATTCTGAAGCTTCATTTAACTTTATTCAGATCATGGTGAGAGTACTTCATCTATGTATATATACAGTATTAAAATAGATGTTTCATAGTTAAAATATACACACAAAGTGATCTGAAACATGTAATCTGCAACCTTCTCAGGGCCCAGCTGGAGAATGAAAAGAAGAAGCGAGAGCATGCAGAGAAAGAGAAGGAAAGGATAGAGCGTGAGAAAGAAGAGCTCATGGAGAGGCTGAAACAGATTGAAGAGCAGACGATGAAAGCTCAGAGAGGTATCCCGTTTTCTTTTTCATTCTCATCAGTTTTCTTACTGTAGCTCTTACTTCCTCCTTCCCTCCTGTATGTCAAACTGGAGAATCTCTCTAGGGCTTTAGATCAAGACCAATTACATATTTCATTATGTTTGTGTGACCAGAATATATAAAGATTGAGCAAAGCTTTTGTGCTTTTATTTTTCTTTTCTTTCAAATTAAAAATACAAACTTATTTAGAAACCCATTTTTCAATAGTTGAAATAAGAGGAAACTTTCAAAACACAATAAGTTGCGCTCTTGCGGCTTCTGTTTTACATTAAAGTCTTCAGTTGCCATCACCAGAGTTCATTCTGAGGTTGGACTCTGAATGTTTACAACATAAATCGGAGCTTATTTATGACACGTTCGCGTCTGCTCTTCCACAGAGCTCGAGGAACAGACTCGCCGCGCCATGGAGCTCGAGCAAGAAAGAAAGAAAGCGAGGGAGGAGGCTGAGCGGCTGGAGCGAGACAGGCAAGCAGCCGAGGAGGCCAAGGCGGAGCTGGCCAGACAGGCTGCAGACCAGCAGAAGACTCAAGAGCAACTGGTGTGTGTTGTTTGACTGATGCTGGGAGCAGTGCCAGACTGTCATATGTGTATATGCTTTATGCTCCTGCACTTACAAGGCTCTGGTGTCTGTCTGATTATTTCGGATTGTTTGAAGCCATAGATTGTTCTGTATGAGTAACAGCAGGGACTGCTTTCATTGCAGGCTTCTGAACTGGCTGAATTCACAGCAAAGATCTCTCTCCTAGAAGACGCCAAGAGGAAGAAAGAGGATGAGGCCACAGAGTGGCAGCACAAGGTAACGCAGACTTCATTGATGACTTCATGCACCAGATGAGATAAACATGTGGAAAACTTTCCAACTTGTGCATGATGTGACTGAATTTTGTCCAGCAGTGGACACTGAAACAATTAAATTGGTTAATTTTTAATATTTCTCATCATAATATTTGTAAATCAAATGGTATGGACTACTACACCCACTGTGATGGAGGATTAGAGTGATCGGGAATCCTGTGTTACATGGATCCATACAGCATACCCATCGCTTGTCTTCCACATCACTCATAATCAGATGGTGTCTACATTTTGATTGGCTTCACTAAACATTTGTTAATATTTACATATTTTAAAAAGCGTGTTTTTAATTAATCTAAAAAATCTAAATCTTTCCCCAACTCCTTCCTGTAATGAGTTTCTTTTACAAATGATCGTGCAGTTTTGCATAGATGGGTCAGTTCATGATGGATGCAGATTAGGCTTAATGCCACTGTGATTATTTTTGGTCTGATGGCCTAGATCTTTAACCACAGCTGTTTTGTGTGGCATCCTTTGCTCTCACCTGTCTAGCTGTCTGTCCTAATCTCTCCTTCCTCGTGCCTCCACCTGCAGGCTCTGTCAGCCCAGCAGGACCTGGAGAAAACCAAGGAGGAGCTGAAGACCGCCATGACGGTGGTGCCAGCGCCTCTGGGTGGTCATGCTGAGAACGAGCACGATGAACACGATGAGAACCACGCAGAGGCCAGCGCCGAGCTCTCCAATGAGGGCGTCAGCCATGTTGACCTCCGCAGCGAAGAGGCTCGCGTCACTGAAGCACAGAAGAATGAGAGGGTTAAGCAGCAGCTGCAGGTAGGAGCAAGAAGTGAAAACCTTTAGGGCAGGGTTAAAATGACAACCCGTTGTTCAGATTTAGCCTCCATAAGAAGCCTGATATTACTCTTTATCAAAACTAGTCCTATATAAAGAAATTCCACCACTGTGGTGTGCATCTTGCGCTGAAATGAAGTCTAAAGCCAAAAATTGCCAGATTAATTTTAGAGCAAACTTATATATATACAAAATAAGCTTTAGTTTCATGTAACCAAAGGAGGTTTGCGATACACAAACAAAAAATAATATCATCTCATTGTTATTTATAACAGCAGTTTTGTTGCAAAGAAGAAACACGGGCCAAGAAATGGCAGATAAGGGTAAGATGAGGCATACGTCTGTGTCCGTTCTTCTTTAAACTCCTGCTTGTCACAGGAGATGTGCTGGCTTATACTGCAGCCTGGCTTTAAAACAGACTTTCTAGAAATGAAGTAATCAGATGGATAATGTCCAACCTAATCATAGTTTTTATATTGTTAAGTAAATTCCAAAGACTGCTATGAAGCCTGGCTACTGCATAGGCCAGGACTAATACTGAAGCTAATGCAAGAAGAGTTAGAATAGTTTTACATAAAGAAAGGCAGGAACCTCACACCCAGGCCTGCACTTTGTATCGGCTTCCTCCAAAGACGACTGCTGAAGGAACAGACTTTGGTCCAACCATTGCTGATCCCTGCTTGTGTGTTGTTTTCAATACAGCAGAGACAAACACACTTTTGATTTAGTTGTCAGTGAAGACTAAAGATCGCACACAGAGAACCAAAAGCTAAAGATAAGTGGCTTTGCGTCAATCAGATGTTTAGTTTTGAAATGGAGCGTGATCCCGTTTTCTCTTCCGCACACGTCCTGTTTCGTTTGTCTTGTCTGCAACGTCTGTGCCGCCCTGATCATCAGACAGTTTTCTCTCCTCTTGGCTTTAATTATTATTTTTTTGGTCGCGTCTTCTCCTCCTGTTCTTTCGCCCTCCTCAACCTGTTATCCTCTCTTCTCTTCTCATAGACATTGAGTTCAGAGTTGGCCGAAGCCAGAGACGACACCAAGAAGACCCAGAACGACGTGCTGCACGCCGAGAACGTGAAAGCAGGCCGAGACAAATACAAAACTCTGCGGCAGATCCGACAGGGCAACACGAAGCAGCGCATCGACGAGTTCGAGTGTATGTGAGAACAGCACCTCAGGGTTACCTCGCTCTCCTTAACGGCTGCTTGATTTTTTTTTTTGATTTTTTTTTTAAATTTTGGATTTTTTTTCTTCATGGACAACTGACGCTTCCGTCCTCGTAAGCCTATCGAGTCTCCCTCAACACCCCCCCAACACCCAGGCTGTCTCAAGAAATCTTCTTATCCAATTTTGCCAAAGTCCTGCTCCACTTCCTTATCTGAGTTTGGATTTCTCCCTGATGTGGAGCTGCATACACGCCACTCTGAACAAGCAAATTATTGTGTTGGAGAGATCATCTGTACCTCTTACTCGAATGGGGGAAGTGAAACTGTAAAAACCAAAAATGGAAGCAGTTGGAATTTATTTTTATTTTTTATTTTGGGTAAACATGGCCATAGAGCGATTTTGTTGTTGTTGTTTTTTTCTTCTTTCGCTTGAAAACTTTGTATGCAAAGCTTTAGTATGATTCTATGTTTCCAGTTAAAAGATTTTCTGTCCTCTTCTTGTTTTTACGTTTCTTCCTTCTGCTTTTGTTTGACTCGTTTTATTGATGATGCCCATCCTTTTAGTTGTCTGTTGAGGCCGGGTTTAACCCCAGGTTTCCAAATAAGGACTGGAGTTTAGGGACAAATTAGGTCATTGTTTTCATTCAGTGTCAAAGCACTTCTATATTAGCATGTCAAAGCATATCACCTGGTAGATGTTCTAAAATTCTCACCATCTCTAAGTCGTTAGAGAGAATTTAACCCTACTTACTAAAGTCAAACTATAGTTTAAACATGACATTTATAGATTTATACAAAAAAAGATAACACTGCAGTATTTTAATAGCGTCATTACAGGCTAAAATCAATAATTGCAATTTTTGATATAAGATATTTCTGTGAATAAAATTGAACTGACCCTCGTAGGGGAAAGAGCCACCCAACTTGTCACATGGCAGGTTTTGACGAACGAATGTAGCAAAGGTAACAAAGGGAAAAACAAAATGTTTTTCTTTAAATTTACAGAAGTCATAGGATATCAACTTGTGCCACTTTGAGCTCTCGCCCTCAAGCTTAAAAGTATTGTGAAGATAAGCTAATTGGTAGTGTAGGCGTTGCGTCCCAGTGTTTCATTCCCAGTCACCATAGATGGTTTTCTCTGCCTGCCAGCTCACAGAGGATCCCAGGGACCGAAAATAAGGACGGGCAGAGGAACCGCACTGCAGCCGAGCCTTTTCTCCGTCTGTCCAATGGGTGTGTGTGTGTGTGTGGCTATGGAAGCTGAGGCCTGGCACCTCTCTGGCTGGGGAGCTTATGAAAACATCTGTCTCAGTTCGGGACAAATCTCTACCTCAGTAATAATAACATTGGTGACTGACAGTCAAACACTTAGGATGCTCCCTCCCTCCCAAAATAAAATTAGAAAAAAATGAACAAAAATAATTTTACTTGGTTACTGTTACATTTTGCGGCATTGCTCCCGGGCAGGCTACGTGTTGTCAGTTACTTTCTGGCTGTATTTTGGTTACGATTGCTTGAAAATATTGAGGATTCCTGTGAAATCTGGTTAGAAAAGTGTTATTTTTTACATATCAAGCTAGTTTTACACAGCAGTTTCTCCTGGCCTTGCTCAGATGTTTGTTTGGTTTTTGTTTTTTTTATTGCTTTTTGTTTCCCCCCCCCAAAAAAAAACTCCCAAAAAATGAGGAAGATGAGTGAACAAATGCTGCTGATAAAGGTGTGCTCTGTGCAGAGCGTAGGTCAGTCTGCCAGGGTCCATTGAAGCATTCAGGGTCTTCTTAGAAGCGGCGAGCGATGGTGGGCTCGGTCCACAGAACTCCAGAGGTTTTAAAAGGCTCTCGTGAGTTAAAGAAGCCCAAAATGTTGACTTCAAGGAGACAGTTTCAGGATGTGCAGCAGAATAATGGGACTGAGATGATTTACTGGAAGCTCTTAATGCAAACAGACCTCGCTATCATGACTCATGGAAATCAAGTAGAGGGTAGGTCAAAAATTCCCTGAACTCTTTCAATTCATATCCAACATAAGACAACAAATGGAGTCCACCTTTTGTGGTGTGGGAAACATGTTCCAGGGTGCATTTTTGAAATGAGTAAACATTAATTTTATTTTTGTTCTTTTTTTTTATTTTTTATTAACAATATGATGAATATGTTTATAGTATGTTATTGCTATACTTGACAGCTGGTGTAGGTAGTTTTTCAGGAGGGGGGGGGTTGTTTTGTTTTCTTTTTAATGCCCTGGAGTTTTGACGGTAACACATTTGTATGACATAAGCCTGTCTTTTGTGTTTAACTTCAGTGTCCGTTGTTACTATTGTGTTTGCCATAGCAGGTGAAAGAAATGATCCTGCGCTTCCAGCCCATACTTTTTTTTTTTTGGTAATGTGTTCAAAGACCGTAAAGCAGCAGCACGCATCGTGTATTGGCCAGCTTCACTGGAGGGGAAAACTCTTGCTGACATCTCTTCCCCCCCCCCTCCACATCGATGCTACAAGGCTTCAGTTTGACTGTTTTTCGTCACAGCAGCAGTTATTGGCGCATCTGTCCCCTCCAATGAAGCCGGTGTCTGTGATGATGCCTGCTCTGGCACCAGCTGTCATGTTTTGCTTTGTGTTGGAGTCCCCCCCCCTCATCCTTATGTTCATGTTAGTACTCCGTAAGATAGAAGGCACAAATGGATTTTGGTCTATTTCATTGGTTCACAAATAAAAGTTTTAAATTTTCAGCATGTGTTTTGGTCACTTTGCATACTTGTGATTATATACAGTGGCACACTTGGATCAGATCAATTATTTTTAGTTGCAATGGTAATTATGTGACATTCATTAACATGATTTGAAATACAAAGTACTATAATTACTTTCTCTAGGGAGTAATTAAGTAATGTACTCGTTACTTTTTTTTTTAAAGTTCAGACTACTGTGTAATACAATACTTTTTCTGAGTAACGACCCAACAGTGGTGCTATAAAACACTTAAAACGACCCTCTGTGACTCACCATCTTTTATAGCAGTACTCTCTTTAATGAATAATCACAGTTACAGCAGAAAGTGTTATAATATTGAAGAACTTAGTATTTACATTGTGCCAGTAGAATACTATGTGAAATAGGTTTTTATCCAGTAAGAGTTATGATATCCGCAAGTCAGCATATTGCTATATATGGCTGAGTGAACTTCCAACGGAAACAACAGTTGGAGGAAAAATGGGACGTCATCCATCACAGGCTTCTTCATCCCAACAAGTAAATATCCAGTGTTGTAGAAACCAAGACCGGACAATAAGTGAAAAATTCACACACCAAAAAGAAAAAAAGCTTGTTATGTGTACAGTTAAACCTAAAAACAACACTTAAACAACAACTAGCATTACATCACAACAACGGCAAGACACGCCTCTCAGGAAAACGATATGTACATAAATTAAACAAGAACACATGCAGGAACTAAACAAATCAAAAACATGCATAAAAGTTTGCTGAACATAGTTCAGATTATTGGATGTGTCATAAGCACAATGCCACGAAGAGGCATTACTTTGGGCCCACCCTCAGGTGCCACGCTGACACACAGTGCCAGGAGGCCAGAGAGAAGGCGCTTCTTCAATACACACAGAGGTTCTCTCTCATCAACAGCATGTGTTGGACAGGAAAGAAACCAGTGGGCTATATGTAGCTGGCTTGTGATTAATGGTACGATGAGCTCAAGTGCTAAACTTTTATTTCCTCGGTGGCCATTTTGAACTTTACAGTTTAGGGCCTCCAGTCGACAGAAAACAACCAAACTTGTGTTCTGAAGAACTCCAGCAACATTAACATTGAAAGGAAAATAAAAAATATAAAGTCGGTGAACATTTTACTTAATGCTGCATCCTACTATTAGAAGTATGTCTTCCTCAATAGTCCCACAGGCAGGTAGCATCTTGAACGCATAGAAAAAAGTGTTAGCATTAGCTAAGGAAGTGCTCGGGTTGCCAAGGCAGGTGTAATTTAACCTCCAAATGCTGAAACTGAAATATTGTCTTCATTTGTTGAGCTACCAGGCAGTAATGCACTGAGGCTAAAGGAGTTTTAATATTTTGTATTAAAATATCAGACAGAAGTTTTCAACATTTGACTACTAGAAAGCAGCTAGCAGCTTAGCTCGCTAACCTTTGCTAAATTTGTTTTATATTGTCGTTATTTCAAATAATTCACTAGTGAGGTGATGAATTATTGTTACATGAAGACCACACCTGTTTGCTATGGCAGACACTGAGTAGAGCTTCAGTAGAACTTTGGATACATTCAAAATGGCCGCCATAGGATTTCATATAGACCTAAATATAAAAGTCCCCTTTAAAACAAGGCTGGGGTCTGTGCACTCAACTCAGGGGAAAAAGGCGACCTTTTTATGCTTTTCCTTATATTCTGCCATACATAAACACTGCTACAATGTTGACCGCAATTAAACATGATCAAAGTTTTTACTGAGGTCACTGTATACACTCGTCTGCTAGCATAAACTCCAGGCCTCAGGCTGCTCCCGATGATTGATTTTTTATTTTTTTTACTTTTCTGCTGAGCTGACGTCAACTCTGGAAGATGTCCTAATATGGTCAAGCACTGGGTTCTGTTTCCCAAAGTCTGATGAGAGCTAGCCAATCAGAACAAAGTAGCCTTTTAGGGAGGAGGAGCCTCAAAGAGCTGGGAGCAAAAATGTCTAAGATCCAGAATGAACTGTATGGATAGTTTTTTTATTTTATTGTTGTTGTTTTTTAAGAACTACAAATCATGCAAAGCTACTCTAGTAGACTCTCAGAATAAAAATACATTACTGGAAATTCGCATAAAAGGTCCCTTTTAATAGAGACAATAAATTGTCCTTGCCCCAATTTTATGTTATTTAAAGCATAATTTAACATTATATCCCGACTTAAAGAAGAGGCTAAAAAATCCTAACATGAACTGGCCCAAACCTCACGCTGAAACCTAAACCTTTTCTTATTTTCCGATGAGTACCCAGCAAGTATTTGTTACCCAGAGCTCCTTTATAAAAAAACAAAACAAAACAATAAGCCAGCTTTAAACCCAAAAGGTAACGAAGCTGCGACGCCTAAACATAGTAGGCACCCAACTCCTTTTGATTAAAATATATTTGAAATAATTGTCTCAAAGCTATTTCCACAAGATTAAAAGTTGGAACATTTTGATTGGAACAAAAGTTTTGTCACTGCACTTTCATCATACAGCAATACATCAAGAGTGTTTGATAGATACGGATCATCGAGTCCATGTACTGTATATAACATCAGCGACTTAGTTAATGATACAATTTGTATCAAACAAGGTTTTCTCTGTCAAGCATGGATTCAGCTGGGATCTGCTACAGACGACAGTACACGCTGTTAGCCAAAAGCACAGCAGAGGGATCTGATAAATATATTTACAATATGTACGTGGTTTATTTACCGGTGGCCGGATGTTCTGTCTGTAGCAGATACCAGAGTTGACCCAAAAGAAAGGGCCAGAGAGAAAGAGCGAGAGAGATGTCCCTTACTAAAACTAAGGTACACACGACAGGGTCACCCATCTCTGCAGCTACAACTCTGACCAAAAAACTGACGTCATCTCAAATAAGATGACCATCTTCCCGTGTTTACCAACATGGGAAAAAAAAGCACATTGAAATGTGCACAGAAGAACTGCCACACACACACACACACACACACACACACACACACACACACACACACACACACACACGCGCGCGCACCTGACAAACAGAAGTTTGAAACCACTGAGTGATAACTGAGTACCCGATGACCGTTGACACAGGACAAGACCTGGTCCGTGTGGTGGCTCCGTTTGACTCAGTGTACAATACACATAATGTGTGTTTATGTATAAATAACTCTTAAATTCAATCACATTTTCGAT
This sequence comes from Haplochromis burtoni, assembly GCF_018398535.1. Lineage (NCBI taxonomy): Eukaryota > Metazoa > Chordata > Actinopteri > Cichliformes > Cichlidae > Haplochromis > Haplochromis burtoni. Next base: position 309,111 of record NW_024582401.1, read on the forward strand.
GTATTTTTGTGAAACCAACTCACCAGATTATGGTTTGGGTGTAAAACCAAAGGTGCCCTTGTATAAACGTCCTGTATGCAAAGCTACAGTACAAATAAAAACAACAGCTGGGGGGCGGGGTCTAGAACAAATCTCCATTTGTCGCAGGTTAAGTCAAAATCACAGACTTCGTCCAGTGTCTCGCTCTCTTTCCACACCTGGTAAAAGTTGTTGCTGCACAGTGACCAGACCTGGATTTGGATTATCTTCAGCTTTTTATGTCCTGGAGACTTTTGCATTGTTCGATTATTAATATAAGAAATGAAAAACTGCTCTCCTCACAGACAATCTGAAAGTGTAATCCCGGCAGTGTGAAGACGGCTGTGTTTCAGGTGGTAGAGCAGGTCGTCTACCAATCAGAAGTCTGAGGGAGTGAGAAAGCACTTTGAGTGCTTAAACTGAGTAGAAAGGCGCACTGCAAGTACCAGTCCATTTACCAGTGTTGCTATGCGAAGCAGTTACTTAGCTCGTCTTTACCTTCCCTCCTCAGTAGCCTGTTTGGGCTTTTTCTGCAAGGATGGCAGCTGCCAGCTGCTGGGGGTCTGTGATGTGGGGGCTTCTGGCCATAACCCGGCTTACCAGCTCTGAGGGGAAGATGTTGCACAGGTTTATGTACACTTTCTCCCTCGTATCGCCGTAGCGACTGTGCGAAGGGGATTCTGGGTGCTGTGACATGTAGGAGGGAGGGGCATGAGACGGCACGGTAAGGTGAGAGCTGTGAGGTGGGTACGGCGAGAGAGGGGTGCTGGATGGATGAGGCGGGCAAGGAGAGTGGGCTGGGGGCGGTGGGTGGCTGAGGTAATGAGTTGGGGATGGGTGGAGAGCTGGGTGAGAGGAGTGATGCTGGCCGTAGCCGTCTTGTGTCCATGGAGGAGTGTGCCAGGACGACTGGCGTGTGTCTGGCAGGCTTTGGTAGGTAGGCGGCTCGTATCTGGACGGCGGCAGCGGTTGCTGCCTGTAGTACTTGTCCCAGCTGGGCAGGGCTTTTGGTCGGTGGCGATGGTGTGATGTGGAGAGGTGTTCGTACAGGTGTGAGTCGGACACACTTTCTGCTCGCGTTGGGGCCAGGCAGCGGCCAAGGGGTGAGCCAGGGGGTGCGGGGTTGGACTGCGGCAGAGAGTGGTAGTCGCCTGGGCAGCTGGACCGTGCGGTCAGCGGTTGGTGCTGGAGATGAGGGGGCAGGGGGTAGAGGGGCCGCTTTGGGGGAGCCTCTAGTGGAGGCGGATCATGAGCGCAGCTCTGCCCGCGTGCGGCGCTCAGGTGGTAAGGGTGTAGTCCTGTGCTCGGCGTGTGGCTGTGCTGAATGTTTGTGTATTCGGCAGGATGCAGGCCACAAAGTTCATGGCTAGATGTGGCATGATGGGAGTACAGTCGGCTGTGGGGATTAGGAAAATGGACAGCGTCTTCCAGTAAGGGGTCCGGGGGGCATCCGGGACACTGCCTCTCGCTGTACAAGTCGCAGCTGCTGCCGCAACTGACGCTGCTTTCGCTGCTGCACTCGGAGCCAGCTGAGCCCAGCCGCAGGTCTGTGTCATTGGGGAAGCGACAGTCTGGGCTCCGTCTGGAGGAGAGACTCAGACCAGTGTAAGCACGTGTTACTGAATAGTAGCTTAAGTCTGGAGACTCACAGTGAGGGTAAAGGTCATGGCTGGGGGCTGGTAAGTGACCATGAGGCATCACTGGTCTCGCTTGCTGCTCTTGTGGGAGGCCAAGAGTGGATGGTGGGCCTCCTGGGGCCGGGGACATGCTTACACTCCCACCGCAGCTACCGCTAGTGGAGCTGCTACTGCTGCTGCCACACACAGTATTCTTCTGCACCTCCAGCCTCCCTTTGGCCAGCAGCTTCTCTTCGGCATCGCTGTATGACAGAGCTCGGATGCTGGGGTCCGACTGCCTTTTCGGGGCGCCTTTCTTGGCGTCGATGCTGCCAGCTGGCACGCTGTGGCTCTTCACCAGCCCGGCGTCGCCCTGGTTCTTTGAGACGACGCAAGTCTTGGCGCTGGCACGCAGCTCATCAGCCACGGCACGCTGTGGTTGGGCGCCTCGCTCCGGGTGGTAGTACTTACATTTGTGACCGTAAGTACACTTCTTTCCTGAAGCAAAGAGACACAACGTGCGCTTCAGTAAACAAGTAAACACACAGAGTGGGCAGAGAAAGGGGAGCTCATTTACTAACTAACTGCATGACATCATCACCGCTCTGTCCACTTCACCTCCTGGTAAATATACAGATCCAGAGAAATATAGAGAAATGGGGGTGTGGCAGTATGCCAACTGATTTAGAATGAGTCTGATTTAGCAGCATACGCACAGAGGTGAGAAACAAATGGGCTGGTGCACACGTCATAAATCTGACGATAACTTTCTGCAGGATAAGAAAGTCTCCACTAACGCATCTGCAAATGAGATCCAATGTCACCACACATGTGAGAGAGATTCTAATCCAATATAAATTATTACGTGGTTCTTAAAAAGCACAAAATGTTTCATGTGCGTTATTTCGACGTGTATTTCGTGACTTTCTTCTCACCGTATGGACAAGGCTGCTTCTTCTGCTCAGGCATGACGGGCCTTTTTCTCAGGAAGTTGTCTAAGCTCGGGCCGTGACGACCAAGAGGGTCATCTGGCGGCATGAATCTGCGAGATTAGAAAGGATGAGAGCATTAATTCGCTATTAGAGGAAATACGATGGTGTCCATCCACATTCTTTAAAACTGCTTCACCAGCTTCAAGTGTGGAAGCTTTAAAGGAGGCACACAGAATATAATTGATTCCCCACATATAGCAAAGTGAAAAATGCCTTCTTTACAGCAGAGTGTGAGATTTTATTTGCAAATAAACTTTATTTATTTAAACACCAATCTGATTCAAAGATAAGAGTTATGAATGTCCTCATAACATCCTCCCCTACTCACTTATCATTGACAAAGGAATACATGAGAAGCCTCTCATCTATGAACTTCTTCCACTCGGGCTTCTCGTTAGCCAGGTCTCTGTAGTTGTCGTTGGAGACGATAATGCCGTCTGACTCATAGGCCAGCTTGACAATGAAGCGGTCGTCATAGCAGACCACGCGTCGACCTTGGACACGCCGTGAAGGCGTGAACACCAGGATTTTTTCCTTCTCTAGGCGACGTAAGATGTCCTGATCTGTGAAGGAAAGGATTATAGTAAGGCTGGGGGGAAATGCAGTGCTAGAAAACCATTATTACCTATTTTGGATCTTTAGCCCTGTGAGTTCCTGCTGATGTGTTCGGGGCCTATCACCCCATGACCTTAAGGTGGATAAGCAGTTAAGAAAATGGATGTTAGTTAAACCGCGTCTTCTACTGACCTGTTATAGGGGCATCGGGTCGGGACTGCTCTTTCCGCCACGCAGGCACAAAAACTGTGATGTCTTGATGGCCGCGCTCGAGGAACCAATCTACAGCCAGCTGGATGCCCTGACAGGAAAACACTTCCTTGTTGCCATGGCTGTGAAAACGGTGAAAAGGTAAAAGACAGCGTAAATAAACATTTATGATTTTAATGTGTTTCTTTACAGCAGATTCCACTGACAAACATATACACATATATAATAATAGAGCTCACCTCATGGCTACATTGCTGCCATCTATCACGACTGGCCGCAGGTTGTCCTGGTCACACAAAGAGTCTGAATGACAGGGTGAGTCTGGCCTCTGGCCTTCCAGCAAATCAGAACATCCACAGGAGGATGAGGAAGATGAAGAGGATGAGGTAGAGGCTAATAATCCAGCCGGCTGCTCACTGTCTGACTTGGTGCCCAGCTTGACCAGCTCTCCCAGTATGTCATTGATTAGGGTGTCAGGGCCGAGCTTAGACAGCACCAGTCGCACCGTCTCCTCGGAGTAGCCGAGTTTGAGGGCAAACTCGAGCTTAGCCTGGTACTCTTTCCCACCAGCCTCATAGCCAGGCTCTGAAGCAGACAGACTGGGTGGAGGTTCAGGCAGGTGCTCGGATGGGGAGCCGAGTGTGGACTGGGCATGGGCGTCACATTCAAGCTCTGCTAGAAGTTCAGATGGGGGCTCGGGAGGGCCTTCGGTGCCTAAGTCCACACACTGGGTCCGGCAGAGGGGCTGGTGGGTGTTCTTACTGTGAGTCGACCCTCCGTCTCCTCCGTCCGAGTCGGTACCTGGAGCGAGGGTGGAGCTGGAGGTCAACGCTGACTCGCCCTCTGCGTCGAACCCACTGTTTTCCTCTAGGACGGTCAATGGAGGGGAGCCAGCGGTGCTCTCCCCCTGCTCCTCCATAGCAGGGGGCCCGTCAGCGCCGCCAGCCTGCCGGTCACCCCCCGCTACGTGTAGATACTCCAAATCCAGCCCCAGGTCGAGGATATGGCCTGAACCTGCCTCCACATGGTCCTTCTGACCCATGGGTCTGTCACAGACATCCAGCACACTGGGCTGACTGCTGCCCACTCACAAAACTTGACTCATTGGTGCCTAAAGGAAGAAAGGTGGAGCGAGTGAGTAAACTGTAGATAAAAGATGGATTTAGCTGTCAAACCGTGCCCAATGTAGTCAAATCCTGGCTCCTGGATTTGACTACATTTGACTGGCGTTGGTTCATATTTTTAATTTTATAGTCTGCATGATTGTCAGACGACTCCATGCAGCTAAGATAAACTAACATAAGCAAACCCACTTTGGAAGCTGACTGAAACTAAGGGAATTAAAAAAATGAAGACAAAGTAAATAAAATAATAATAATAATACTAACGTCTAATAACTCGACGCGATGGCACAAAGGCCAACAGGGAAATTGGGTAAATCCCTACTTAAACGTATACGTGGATGAAAACCCTGGCTGAAAAGTGTAGCATTTGCTACCACAGCAGTTCCTCTGAAATTCCAGGGAGAAATCATTTGCAAAAAAGAGAATTTGCATCCAGGCTGTGTGATAATGATAATCTAAAGTCCACACTGACTGTCATTTTATGGAAATCTGATTTTACACCTAGAATTTGCGGCTAACAGTGTTGGATCCATCTGTTCTGCCCAAAAACAAAAAAAAAAACAATCTGACTGGCTGCGCGGTCAGGCACAGGCTGGCAGACACAAAGAGCTGATGGGGCCTCTATCCCTAATTAATGGACTCCCGCGTTTTTTCATGTCTGGCCCAGTGTGTGTGTGTTTTTTTAATAGCACCACGCCACAGCACATTAATCTATTGGGGGGCAGAGGGTGAACTAGGGCGGTTGGACTATTCTCCCTCCTCATTCTACCTGGTAATTAAGGCCCATATGCTTCTTCCCACTGGGGTCACTCGTTAAAACACTGAAGGCTATGAAGTCAATCGGGGCGTTGTATTCGAGCATCAGGTCTGAGGTTAGACTAGTCTGATCTGTAATAAAGGTTTAATAAAGGTTTAGAGGTTTGTAATAAAGGAAAAGTTTCGACTAATCCTGAGGTGAAATCTGTGGGGAAATTCCACAATGGCAAAAATGCTTTTAGAAGTGAAAAATGAACTTTTTGAAGTCTTATTTGGGACAAAGTTGGCTTTTTATTTGTTTATTTTAATAGATTTGACCCTAAATATGCAGCTTGATGTATTCTGACTGGACTCTACTTTAAAGTTTAAAATCTTCGCACCTACAAAATTGAAAATTTTTCCAAGCCAGGGCAGAGCAAATGATGAAAATGGGGAAGTGACTTAAAGCTGTTGGTAGAACGGGGAGGATCGGTTAGACAAGGGGTGGAGTGAGTGTGCATTTTATGAAAAAGGGCTGCCTAGCAACGTGGCTGAGCTACTGTTGCTAAGCTACAGCTGTTGAAAGCATTCTCCCATCCAAATGCCAAGACAGAGGCTGCAGCGTTCAGCCAGCGACCCGCCTTAATTCACACATGTTACAAAAAGGTCTGCTGCAGGAGGGGGCAGAGGCCTCACTGGTAACCCACCAAGACAACAATAGACCCGCAGCACTGATTAGGACTGGGACCTTGGCATTAGCTGCTGTGGGTGTTGATGGTGCCCTGTGATGCACACACAAACACACTAACGACCCAAGGTGACTCATAATGCTGTGGAGAGAGTGGGACTGAGTTTGCAGCTCATCAGCTAGACTGATGATCTTCTCTCAGGCTTAACAATCAGCTAATCTAAAGCGCGAGCATCACATCAGCACTTCATAACTTCAGACCGTCTGGTCAGCCATGCCAACACTAACAGATCCAGCTAAAGTGAAACTGTGAATGACAGCAGCAGAATAACAACAATATTAGAAAATATTCAACAGTTGACTGTGTCGCTACAAGAAAAATATGAGTACTCTAAAAAGATCTCACAGCGGACAGTTTGGAGTCGATAAAGGCATTTGGAATAGATTTATCGGGCTTGGGCTTTAGCAGTCCACCTAAGTTTTTACTGTTGAAGTCTCTTTTTTTCATTATTTACCACTATTATATCTCCATATATATATATATATATATATATATATAAAAAACACCCAGCACGCCCCTGCGGGCGGTTTATCCTTCAAGCTCGGGTCCTCTACCAGAGGCCTGGGAGCTTGAGGGTCCTGCGCAGTATCTTAGCTGTTCCCAGGACTGCGCTCTTCTGGACAGAGATCTCCGATGTTATTCCCGGGATTTGCTGGAGCCACTCGCCTAGCTTGGGAGTTACCGCACCTAGTGCTCCGATTACCACGGGGACCACCGTTACCTTCACCCTCCACATCCTCTCGAGCTCTTCTCTGAGCCCTTGGTATTTCTCCAGCTTCTCGTGTTCCTTCTTCCTGATATTGCTGTCATTCGGAACCGCTACATCGATCACTACGGCCGTCTTCTTCTGTTTGTCTACCACCACTATGTCCGGTTGGTTAGCCACCACCATTTTGTCCGTCTGTATCTGGAAGTCCCACAGGATCTTAGCTCGGTCATTCTCCACCACCCTTGGGGGCATCTCCCATTTTGACCTCGGGACTTCCAGGTTATACTCGGCACAGATGTTCCTGTACACTATGCCGGCCACTTGGTTATGGCGTTCCATGTATGCCTTGCCTGCTAGCATCTTGCACCCTGCTGTTATGTGCTGGATTGTCTCTGGGGCATCTTTACACAGCCTGCACCTGGGGTCTTGCCTGGTGTGATAGACCCCAGCCTCTATGGATCTTGTACTCAGAGCTTGTTCTTGTGCTGCCATGATTAGTGCCTCTGTGCTGTCTTTCAGTCCAGCTTTGTCCAGCCACTGGTAGGATTTCTGGATATCAGCCACCTCCTCTATCTGCCGGTGGTACATACCGTGCAGGGGCCTGTCCTTCCATGATGGTTCCTCGTCTCCCTCCTCTTTCTTGGGTTTCTGCTGCCTGAGGTATTCACTGAGCACTCGGTCAGTTGGGGCCATCTTCCCAATGTATTATTGATTATACTATGCTGGAGTAACGGTCATGTATATATTATTATATATTATTATATATATATATATATATTATATATATATAATATATAATATATTTATTATATATATAATAATACATACACACACACACACACACACACACACACACACAATAGTCTATATATATATATACACACACACAATAGTCTATATATATATATACACACACACAATAGTCTATAATAGTCTATCTACAGATATCTGTAGAGGTTAGGAAATCCTCAGCCCATACAGATAATAACAGTTTAGTGGATAGCTGATATTTTACATTTGTTCATTTTGTTGTTGCAGTTTAATTTCTTTCACCCTTCTGGATCAGAGAAACAAATAATTCTTGGTTCTAATAAACAACTGAACAGCTTTAAAAGGTCTCCTGGTCTTCGTCATATTATTGTGCAAAGTAGTGTTTGCCTCAGTGTAAAATTGATATGACACAACAGATAAATACCATCCTATTTTATACAGTTTTCAGGTATCAGACAATGTTCTCCGTACTGAAAGCTTTCTGGTTACTGCTCGACTGTAATCCAAGTTCTACTAAACAATCACATCTGGTAGTTCTTGTGGCCATTTGGAAACAATGACCAGTGATCAGAACACAGATATCCACCACCTACACCAGTAGCCCTGAATCACTGGCTCCCCAGAGGATAAGCCAGCAGGCCAGCTGATGGGCTCCCACACTGCATATAGTGCGACAGCTAATAAATAAAGCTCCACCCGGTAGTTTCAGCTGCTCCCTTATTTACCAAGCTGTCATCACACCGAATGGGTGGATCCACGTGTTTGATTTTACACCGGATGCCCTTGCACCTATCCGGGCTTGGGACCGGCACACTACCACTACACTAGCTTGTGATGGGTTTGCTGACCGATATCAGGTCAATACAGATCTATCTGCTGATATTTTTTAATATACATAGATGCAGTAATTACACGTAAAAAGGAAAAATTATGGCATTATTGGATATTAATTTTGCAGAAAAGCCAGTAACTCAGGAGATTTACCCAGTGGTCATGATATTCTGCTACATGCGCTGCAGACAGATCTGAGGTAGAGACAGCGCCGCTCTGTTGGACAAACTATGTGATGACAGAATTTCTCAACTATTTCAAAATTATATTTCAGGAAAAAAAAACAACTATATCAGTGCATATTGGATAACACTTTCTTGTCTTCCTACTTGAGCCTGGTTTTGATGGAGGTTTCTTCCTGTTAAAAGGGAGTTCTTCCTTCCCACTGTCGCCGAGTGCTTGCTCATAGGCAGTCATTTGACTGCTGCCGTTTTCTCTTTATTACTGTAGCGCCTTAAGGCAACTGTTGTTGAGGTTTGACACCATATAAATAAAATTAAGTAGAACATGTAATTGAATGCTGATACATCTGAGGCCAGTCAAAACTGCCTGTTAATATCAATTGACTGACATGTTGGTTTGGATCTGCTAATAATCTTCATTAGTAGTTACTGTGATTATATCTATGATTAATCAATTGAGCAATTTGCCTACAGGTTGAGAGAAAACCATGGCGAATAAGGTCTGAAAAAAACTGCTTTGTCACAGTCCAAGATTACATATTTAAAACATTTTGTATGAAAAATCAGTCCAAGGCCCAAAGATGTTAACTGCTGAGATAACTTAAAGTAAGCACATATTTACATAAAACACTGGGGGTGACTGTAAAAATGTGGCAGACTCTGGATCTTTTAGTTCTGTTAAGTTTCTTTGCTTTCACAACCTCTTTACCCTCATTTGATCTTTTTCACAATCTGGATCAATCTAATCATAATCCCGTAGTTTGAGCTGCTTAACATCAAAAACCTGAACAGTCACGATGAAAGCCTGTAAGTCTTTTCATAGCTAGGGTTTTAAAAGTCTTCTTGTGTGGCAGAGCTCTGCAGACGAATGCATGTGAAATCGGGTCCAGCTTTAACGGCCCAAAGACATCGTGGCATCTCCAAACCTCCAGGGTGAGCGAGTGCATCTTTCAAACATCAGCTTACACACACACACACACACACACACACACACACACCACTGCTGGCTTTGATAGAACCAGTAATGAATATGTAACACAGTCCTTGCAGCGCTTTGTGCAAGTGCGTGCAGCGGATTGGGGGGGGTTCCATTTTGAAAGGCGGTCTGAGAGGGGGCACATGACTACGGGGGGTGGGGGGTAGACCCCTGTGTCTGCAGCACAGTGCAAAAGTTACTGTAAAAAGTGTGCATGCATTAGTGCATCTAGGTGGCGCACTAGACTTTACCCACCAGCAACAAGGCAACAGATGTCTGCT
>NW_024582401.1:318930-322368 GCF_018398535.1 Haplochromis burtoni
ACACACACACACACACACACACACACACACACACACACACACACACACACACACACACACACTCTTTCTCTCTCTAAGGGCAGCACCTTATAGAAAACTTTCTGAAAACTTTTTTGTTTTATCCACTAATGTGACACTAATATATATTTTTAACCAGCATCACAGGAAGCCCATCCCTCCTGCATCAAGTTTCATATCAACACACATCACACAAATCTGAACAACTGCAGTGACGGCAGAAGTGAGCAAAGTTTAGGCAGGTGCTACAGCACTATAAATTCTTATCCTGCACACCAAGAATCTTTTTAAAAATACTCTTGTGGTAAAAAGTCACTAATGGGTTCTGCAAGTTGCATCCATTTTCAGCGATATTTCACAAGCAACAAAGAAAGTGGGCTCCATCTTTTCCTCTTTAATCTGAATTTGCCCTTGTGAATTATAAATGACTCGAACCTTTCTGAAAACTTAAAGGAGTCTAGGTTACTCCCTGTATGCCAGCATCAGTTTTTTTGATGATCCTGCAGCGCAGCGGAAGCCTAGTGAGGCTCGAGAGGAGCAACCTGTCATACAAAAGCCAATATTTCTATTTTATAGCAAGCAGAAGATAAATTTCAGTATAAAAGTCAGGTTATAATAGAGAGGAGGGAACTCCATCACACTCACCAGACCAATAAAGTGCAACAAACAATGAAGAGAGGAAATGTGATTAGCTCATTTCAACATCTTTAAATCCTTGAAAAGCCGATTAAAAAACGCTGCAGGTGAAACTGAGAAAGAACCAATCCCAAAGTTCGAACAGCAACAACATCCAAGATCGATTTCTTCTTTCTTCTAGAGCATCCAGCTCCAGCCTCACACCTCTGTCCTCACTGTCCGACTGTCTTCCAGAGCTGTGTGTGCTTTTTTTCCCCCCTCTGCAGAAGCAGGCAAGTTGGACAATGAGTGGCAGAACAGATGGACCCAACAATGTCAGCCATTCCCTCGTTTAGAGTGGCTGCTTCTAACCAATCGGAGGAGCAGCAGCCCTACAATGAGGTGCAGAGGCAAGAGGCGGGGGAGGAGGGGAGTGGCTGTGGGCAGATGTCTGCAACACCCAGTTTCCCCAAGGCACGCGTACTCGACGTGCACCGGCACACACACACGCACGCTAACTCACACACTCCACGGCCTGAAAGGGCTTCCCCTGTGTGGCCGATGAATCAACGAGGGGTGGGAGGCTGAACAATGGAGCTACACAATGGGAGGCTGGGGAGGGCAGCTGCAGTGTGAGGCCTGGTGCTATTACGGCCCCGGGCAGCAATGGAGAACACCTGGCTACAGAGCGCCACAGTCACTCTCCTCTCTTTGTCTCGAGCTGTGGGGAGGGTGGCGGTGGTGGTGACAGGAGGGGTTTCAACTGAAAGAAAAGCTGAAGGCTGGCTGAAAGACTGCTGTGGCCTTTAAGAGAGTGCAAGAGGAAAGAGAAGAGTGTGGCTGCGCTGAAAGAGAAAAAAAGACAAGTGTGTGGGGGGCGAGAGACATCAAAAAGTTTTATGTCCCAGTGAGTATGAGGAGGGGACCTGCTCAGCATTGTTGTGGCACACTTAAGGCCGATGACTCAGGAGCACAAATCTTTGCCTTTTTGTCTTTTATATGATTATGTAGCACGTGTAGAGGATCCCATTTGTTAAAGAAAAGCAACATACTTCAACACCCAAAATGAGACAAGAACTTGCCTACGTTTTCTTGTACACTGGTATAAATGTATTTCAATTTCAGTTATATAGCATCAAATTCAACAATTCAATCAAGTTGCTTCAAGCCACTTTATATTGTAAGGTAAAGACCCTACATTTAAATACTGAACAACAAAAAAAGCTTATCTCATACACGCCCATCCCGAAATAACGTTAGCCAAACAAACTCATCTCAACCGAAAAACCATCCAACGCTGGATACACTTAACTTGAAAAAGCTGCTACTTAATACACACTAGTAGTAGTAAATAAGACAGAAACCTCCATGTATCTACAAATCTTAAATTAACGAATTAAATTTTTTTTTTTTAAACCAAATCAATGGCTACCTTTAATTGTTTTAAATTTTTAAAAAAGGAAATATTGACAAAGTTTAACTTTGTGAGAAAAAGTGATAAATCGCAATAAAGCTTATCAATATCGCAAAAAATCCCAATAATACTGTATCAGTGTCTGATGAGTCCCACCTCTATCAAACAGGCAGAATGAAGAGCAGAGAACAATACACTGTAGTCTAGTACCATGCAGACTACTTGAATATGGATACCCAGCTGACCAAAGTGACACACAGACTGGACAGAGGTGAAAGTAGCAGATGCTTATAACAACAGTGTAAATTAATATGCCAAATATGCCAAAGATGAACATGGTGCAGCTTAATATGTGAGCTGTTTATCTAGGATACTTTTTTTTTTTTAATTGAATCAAATGACTCTTCATCGAGCCAAGTAGCGCAACTCAAATCCCACAGCTGATCCCTGTGTATTAAAATGATGAAATAAAAGTAAGGTGGACACACACAGTTGCTCCTTCACCTCCAAATCCGAAGCTTTTGTCTCCATTTTCTGCAGACTCTATAGCAACTGCATGTTTTTGTTGCTCCTCAGGGACTCTGACATTGTCTAACTGCACATAATCAGGTACTGCTGTAACATGAGTGCTGCATGGCACCAAAGCAAGCCAGGGGAAAAAAAAAAATCAAACGTCTCAGTGTCACTATTGATCTTTTTTTTTTTGTCCCCTCTGGTCACCAACACAGAGTACTGACAGCAAAATAAATAAATAAATAAATAACACTGTCGATATGTAATACCATGGGAGGTGACAAGGCATGTCCACTAGTCATGTCAACCTAATAGAGACAGCCAGTGGTTTGGGTTTCACAGAAACTTTTAAGCATTTTTCTTAAAACGACTTACAACGGCCAAGACCGAGCATAAATGATTAAATAAATTACTCCAGGAGACAAATGTTAAATATGAAATGAAAATACGGTTGTGATTTATGTGACCGAAAGAAAAAAAATACTGATATTCTGCAGCACAAAATTTATGTGACACTAATGACTCATATTAGTGATTAAGCAGAGGGCCAATGTTTAAAAAATAATAATAAAAAATGTTGTTAAAACAGCACTTGGGGCAATAAATTAGGGAGCAGGTGAACATTCATTATCCAAATTCAGTTTAGCAGCAGGTGTAGTGGGGTGTTCCCAATATGCAAGGAAAGACTGACCCAGGAAACCTGAAGGACGTGGGTGATCCCTGCCATCTGAAAAGCTACTGCAGCACTGGTTTTTGAATAAGATAGGAAGAGTCAGAACAGTGCACCTGGATCGTTTATGGGAAAGCAGGAATTCTAGCATTTAGAGCAGGGCGATATGGCCAAAAATATTTATCACGATATATATTTGAAAATTTGC
>NW_024582401.1:323623-341535 GCF_018398535.1 Haplochromis burtoni
GTATTACCGTGAACGGTATAATATGGCCCAGCCCTACTAGCATTCATGAGAAATCCGTCGCTTGGGTGTGCTGCAAAAACAACTTCCAGGACTTAAAGGATGTGCTACTCACATGTTGCCTCCTGACAGGACACCTTTATAGGTTGTAGTGATTAAGAATTGTTTTGCTAGCTTAATGGGAACTTACATAAAGCCTGCCTGGTTTTATTCAAGATCTGTGCTCCAAAACAGCAAATATTTCACACTTTTGCATCAAAAATAACAAAATCAACTGCACTTTACAATCAAAGTAGTTGTATAATTGACTATATTGGTACGCTGGTATAAAATTAATATGTAATCATTGCAGGTTTAATTGAATTATTTGCAGTGTTCACTTTGGATTCTTCGTAGGGGCCAACACAGCACTCTGGCTAATGAGCAGCCAAGCTGCAGCAGCCACACCCGTGGAAACTGAGTACGATCCAGAGGACAACGCATCTGCCAACGGAAAAATTAATTTAGAGAGATAAGGCTGAAATATCCAGCTGCATTTATCTTGGCAGCAACAAGTAGCAGCATGTATTTAGAGGCAACAGAAAGCGGTGTGGTGTCGGTGTGTGCGCTCAGCCAATTTGCCAAATAAAATAAGTGTTCCCCCAGCTTTAGTGGGCTCAACAAGAAAACAAATGCCTGATTAAATAAGAATATGCTCCTAGTCAGCTCTCAGAGTCAGACGAGGGTGCTGAGGAGAGATGCATACAACAGCTGACCGACTGCACAGCTCCCAAATGCTCTAACAGAGACAGGAGGAGCTCTCTGTGGGGGCCATCTGTCCTTACAAACAGGTGTGCACTGCTCCCAACAACTGCAGCAGCAGCAGGACGAACGCTGAGAACCCAGCACAACAGAGCTGAGCTGCAGCGGGAGGCTTCTTCCTGTGCCAGAAATTAATTCTTGCCGGGTTTGGTCCAACCTGCTCTAGTCTTACTTCCTTATTGATAAGACTTGCAAACTATCGGGCGACGAGTCAGGGACTATTTTAATAACCACTTTAGTCATGAAAAAGTAAAATGCCTCTGGCTTTGCATGAGACACATCCCACATTTGACTGAGGTGCAATAAACAAAGTTCTCAAAACAAGCAGAAATCCAGCGATGTTCAATTCACTGTCACTTAAAAACAATAAAAAGTTAGCAATTAATCTTCTATTCTGTTTGGAAAAATGACAAATGGGGAGAAAGAAGGTGCAGTGCATCACTGTGGTCCACTTTTCCTATCCAACCGAGGTTCAGGCAACAGAAGGAGACCTTTTGCTCCTTGTAACCTCTTTCTGACCTCTGCACATCCACTCAGCACTGCCAGCACCACCAGCAGTACAGAGTAAGTTCAGGATATCATGGCAAAAGTCATCACCTCTGTGTGTGTGTGTGTGTGTGTTTCAAATGAATACCACAGAAAAGTGAACAGAGGAAGTCTTTGTGGAGTCAGAGGGCCAAACATCACTGCTGAAGCTGCAGTATTTTCCAAAAAGCAGCTAATTACCTTTCCTCTTAAACTGTGACATGTGTAGCAGCATGCACGAGGATGTTATTTGATACAGAATAGCCTTTAAACGTGACAGGGACACACTTTGAGTTTGGAAACAGGGGTGCTGGTCAGAAGAAAGCAAAGTGGGCTCACTAAATAAAAGCCCCACGGGGTGTGGACAGACAGCTGTTGGGCTCGTGCCTACACCACGCCCCCCACCCATCCCCATCCAAAGGCTCAAAGCCTGGACTGCTACTGGTCCGACCCCTTCGCTGAACCACTATAACCAGTGTTCAGCACAGCTGTCAGTTTGCGGAGACAGGTGGGAGGGAGAGACAAGAGCGCCTCTTCTCCCTCCTGAATTCCCCAGAGAGCAGACTTGTGCTTCACTCAGGCCTTCTTCACCCCAAAACTGCCTTAATGCTCATTTCAAAAACACGCATCAGCTCCATTTTCAGCCTAAAAGGCGCGAAACCCCACAGCAGCACCCATCCCGTTGTCAGCCTGTTGAAGAGGATACAGTCAACAAACTATATTATGGATGTTTGGGAGCGCGCATGGGGCGTGCACGGTCACCGCAAACCAACACCGTCACGACCTCCCTGCAGCTCTCACCCACACCAACCTGCGGCTGCTCCGGCTAACGAGTCCGCCCTGAGGACGCTGTTGGCGGGTTCTCACCTGGTCAGAGCCGCCGCTGGAGCCGCACGACAAGCTTGGCGTTAAAACGCGCCCATCTTCATCACATACTGGCGACGCAAAACATCCGGCCGGACTGCAGCGTGACCCAGCCAAACTGCGTCAGGCTGAAGAGAGCGACGACGCGCATTCCGCTCTACCGCTCTTTCAAAATAAAAGCAACCCAACCAACCGCCTGTTCAAGGGGAAGAAAGACAAGCAGAATTTCTTATACCAACACTTGTGTACTTTTCTTCTGTCTTATGTTTGTCTGGTATAAGATATAACAACAAACCCTACGGTTTGTTAGCAACTAACTTACCTCAAGACCCTCATCATAGCATACATTTCAAACTGAAAACCAGCCGCGTTTGAAGATTTTAACCTCTCTTAACGTAAAATAAAATCATACAATTAATAAAAACAATAATTATGATAATTTTAGGCTAAACAGGAAACTGTACCAAAAGTGTTGAGGCTCGCTTTACTAAAATTATTGCGCTTGTGGTACCTGTGTGCGGCGCGATCATCGATGGGCGGTGAGGTGTGCACCGGCGCCATCTTGCGGTGAACGTGTATTATTAGCAAGTCCTATTTTCCTCCCTTCAAACATTAATATGCGTTTAAATTCTGCTTGACACCTTGTACTTAAACTTTTTTTTTTTTGTAATTCTGTGAAGTGCAAAATGCAGCGTTTTAAGTAGAAAATAATAAGGTGCAAATCTGGAACTCCAGTTCCAAAAAGCTATCAGGCTGTGTGAAATGTGGATAAAAAGAAAATGCACCTATTTGGAAACCCCACGAGTCCGTATTTTATTCACAATGGAACATAGAAAACATCAAATGTTTGAAATGAGAAATATTTTGCATTTGGTGGCAGCACAACATCTGTAAAAAGTTGGAATGAGGCAACAAAAAGCTGGAATAGTAAGTGGTACTGAAGAGAAGCAGCATGAGGTGTAAAAAGAGCTTCTTAGAGAGGCAGTTTCTCACAAGTAAAAATGGGCAGATGTTCATTAAACAAAACATTTTTCAAATTCTGAAACTGTTTCAGAAATATGTTTGTCAATGTAAAATTGTAATGATTTTGAATATCTCACTATCCGCAATACATATCATCAGATGATTCACAGAAGCTGAAGAAACCTCTATGTGTAAGGAAAAAGCTGAAAATCAACTTTAGGATAATTAGTTTTAGTGTATATTTGCTTGACTGTTCAAAGCATACATCATTTAAAAAGAGAGGGTTTTTGGAAGGGTTGTGAGGAGAAACCAAAGTGGAGATATTTGGCTATTAAAACAAAACAAACCAGCATAAATTCCTCAGGCACGGTGGTGGAGGGGTGATCATTTGGGCTTGTTTTACAGCCGCATGACCTGGGCACCTTGCCGTCACCGAGTTGACTACGAACTTCTCTGTGTACCAAAATGTGGGCATTTATCTGACAGCTAAGAGCATGTCCAAAATGTAGCCATGCAACAGGACAATGATCCCCAAGCACAGCAGTAATGCTACAACAGAACGGCAGAAAAACAAGAGAATCAAGCTATTGCAGTGGTCCAAAGTCCAGACCTCAACCTGACTGAATAGCTGTAGCAGGACCTTAAAACCTCAGTGAGAGGCGGTCAAAATTCATCCACAACAACGTGAGAGTCTGATGACATCCCACAAAAAAAAGTTATTGCATATGAAGCTTCATATATCATTCAGTTATGTGGCTTCTGACAGTCACACGTGCACCACTTTAAAAATCAACTGATGCAGATAAGCCAGGCAAGCCTCCTCTGTAGCTCGAAATGTAGAGTGTCATTTCCAATCCGCCCCATTTAGTCCCACCTTAAACAAGCGCAGGCCCAGAAAGAGCAGCAGCATTTCTTAAACTTCTGTCTCCTTTTTATTTTATTTTCAATTTGTTGATGCAGCAGTAAATAATATTTACAGATTATGTTACAAAGAATGACGCAGCACTGTAAATTCCTTTTGATTTTATTCAATGAAAGAAAAAAAACCTTCAAGAAAATACAGTAATTCCCATAGTACACACAGAGAGGACATAAATTAGAGGCATGTAGAGAGACATCCGGGGGGGGGACGTGTCACCTGGCAGGTAGAAAACATTAGATCCGTGCTGCCACACAGCCAGGAGCGCACACACTCACGCACACAGTGCACTAAGGAGGATGTAAAGGAAATCAGTGAAATTGACACTCTGGGCTTGGGTTATTCATAAAGTGAGCAAAAGTTGATTAATCCTGTACACAAACATCTAAATGAAAGTACAAAAAAAAGGGTTAATACAAAATACAAAAGAGGAGCAGTGGAGCGGGAGAAACCATAAATATTCATATCGATGCACATCGGTTTAACAAAACAACTGCTTCTGTAAACATTTTGAACATAAAAGGTGTGCATTTAAAATAAAACCACTGCAGTCGCATATTTATCTGAAGGGTTACACATGATTGGAAACAACACTAATAAAAACTAAGCCAGAGTTTAAAAACACAAAAGTATGCCACATGGTTTTGGCTGTCTGGAGCGGTTTTTCACACCATCAGAACATGTGATTCATTCATTTATGTTTTTGCCTTCTTTCTTTCTACACAAACGACAAGACTGAAAGCGACTTCTGCACCTCACAGCGGGTCTCCCCCTAAAGACAGCGAAGGCACCGCCCTTTAAAGAGTCCTATTATGAAGCTCTGTCATTCACACAGAAGCACAGCTGCAGGATGGACTCTACACTCAGCGGCGGGATGAGACTGTCTCATGTGAAGTGACAAACGAGTCTCGCCTTGTCGTTCGGGTTTCCGACGGTGAGATGGGAAGAAAGAGCACGAAATAAAAATTATTTTATGGGAGCTCGGTTAAAGTAGCGCGTCTCTTTAATCCAGATTGGATGTGGCATGCCTGAATGCGTCAAGAAAAAACAGAAGGAACATAAAAATAAATGAGGTCCAACATTGAGTCACACGGCTGCTTCAGACTAAAGTGTTCCTACCCTAAAATCTAAACGTCTTCACTTTTGAAGTAGTGGATTTTAGTTTTTTTTAAGTTTTTTTTTTTTGTTTAAATTGCTGGAAACTCCTCTAAGGCAACATTAAGTTGAAGTCTCCTTCCGAACGCAGATGATTGTAGATGTGAAAATGTCACAACAGTGCAGGTGGAGGACAATCTGCTGACCCTCCCTCCTTTCCTCTAAGTGAGATCTATACATGCTGCCCTCATTCTGCCCACTGGCCTCCATGCTACCTTAATGGCAACCTGCTAATTCACAGTTTACGCTAGCCCTACTTACAACTGATCTTAAAGGAAAAATCCACCTTAAAAACATAAAACTATTTGTATTAAAACCTCACATTTCTGGGTCTATTTTGTCGGTGTGTGTTTCTATATTTCCAGTAGAACGACAGGTTCTGCAAAGGAGACACAGATTAAAAGGAAAAGCCAGGATTTCATTAAAAAAATAAAAGCCCCTGAAGAAAAAAAGAAAAAACAAAAAGGTCAGGCTCTTGATGATAAATAGTGGATTCTTCCTTTAAAACTCATTTTTGTGTGTATTTCTGCATTCCTTATTTATGCGCAGCAAGTCACATATAAAATATACAGTGTGTTTAAAAAACAAAAACTGGGACTACCTTAGTTAATAACACCAAAGCAACATGCCGTCATAAAAAGGGCTACTTTTGTCCAACATGAGCTACAGCACAAGAGGAGGCGTGATAAAGCTGTTCTTGAAAAACCTGCGCGAGTCCGACGTTAGTATGCACCAACTCCAACATATCCAGTACCCTGTATTTAATGGATGCGTCGAGGAGGTCCCTTAAAAAAAATCTTCACTTTCAGGAGGTTAAGGAAGAGGGAAAAAAAGTGAAGACGAAGAAGATTTACATGTCAAGCACCGTTCAATCTGTGGAACTAAGTGTAGTCGTAGTGTTGTAGTCACACACCTGACAGGACCGGGATTAAACACAGCTACACATTCAAGCTGTGGCAACACACACACACAAACACACAGTCTTCTCTGATACGGTGACGGCTGTGTTTAGCGTTCTGCCCCCTCCCCCTGGACAAACACATTTTGTCATACACTTACAAGATGCAAAGTTTTACTTTAAGTTTTACTTTAAGATATACCGTCAACAGGCAACAGATCCCGCTTCCTCAGAGGGAGAGGAGGAGAATGGGGATCGGCTCGAAGGTCAGGCAACAAGGCCGGGGGTTGGCGGGGGGAAGAAAAACCTGCAGGCGCCTCTAAATACATATCCACCCCTAGCTTCTGTTCATGATTACAGTCTAATCCGTTGTTTGGCTGCCCGAGGACATGAGAAATGGAAGCCGCCGCCTCAGAAAATGCTTCTCCAGCTTGGGCTTTAAAACGTCTTCGTCGGTCGTAGTCGCAATAGTCATCTGTTGGTCGCTGCTTAGGTAACGGTTGTCATATCGGCTGACGGCACGTCTCTACCAGCTCATGAGGGATGTGCGTCCCAGGGTCATGAAATATACTTGGCTGGCACCTCCGGCACGCACAGAGGCAAAGAAGACCTGAAATTGAAAGAATACACTGAGTGAAAAGGTGTTTGGTGGTCGTCCCAGGCTACCAACAGTAGATTAATAATAGTAGAGTAGATGTTAAAATAAAATGTTAAAGAAATCTATGAGGTGACCTGAAGAGGGCGATGAACAAGATATTCCCTCACCGTTTCCCTCCCCTCATCTCCAACTGGTCATGGCAGATGGCCCCCCTCCCTGAGTCTGCAACTGTTAAGAGTGTTTTTCCCTCCCACTGTCACCAAGTGTTTGCTCATAGGAGATCACCTGATTGTTGGGGTTTCTCTGCATTATTGCA
Source organism: Haplochromis burtoni (assembly GCF_018398535.1). Lineage (NCBI taxonomy): Eukaryota > Metazoa > Chordata > Actinopteri > Cichliformes > Cichlidae > Haplochromis > Haplochromis burtoni. Next base: position 330,660 of record NW_024582401.1, read on the forward strand.
GGGCTATTACCTCACAATATTAAGCGCCTTGAGTGTCGAGCACTTTTGCATGGGAGAGAGGGCAAATATTACCAAGACTGAATGCTGTGATTAAAGGTTCTTCAGCAGTATCACTTAAAGGATGTGCACTTATGTAACCAGCAAAACTGATTTGTTTTTCAGTTGGATTTTACAGGTTATTGGTGACGTTGAAGGTGGAAAAGTTTTGAAATGATTTATTGCAGTATTGTGTTTTCAACAACAAAAACCTGACATATTATTTGGGGTGTGCTCACATTTATCTCCACTGTATAGAGAGAAACAGGAGGGATGAAGAAAGGAAGGATGTTTTCACCTTGTCATTCCTCTCACAAAGGAACTTGAGTCTCTGGGCTCTCTTGTGCATGAAGACTCCGTCAAGGTGGCCCGTCTCCACTGAGCGGATCTCTATAGCCTTCTCACCCCAGCCCATGATCTGGTTTGACCTAATGTAGGCTGCACAAGCACAGAAAGGGGGAAAGGAGGGTAAGTAGCTGTTAAAAAAGCTGTAAAAATTCAAACAACGTGTCATTTTACTTGTGAATACTTCTAATGATAAATGTAATACTTTTACATATTGATAAAAAAAGAAGCTATTAAACAAAAGTGTCTAAAATCAAGTGAAACCTCGACTGCTGTTGGAGTGTAATCGATGCATCAAGTGAAGCTGCTGCTGGGCTTTTCACATCTGATTGTTTTATTTTGAAGGTTGAACCTTCACTCTGCTGCACACTGAAGTTGCCAGCATCATTTGCACCATTGCTTTTAGAGTTGGGAGATCACTTCTCCCAGTAAAATAATCAGAAGTCTCTGAACACAGGACTTTTCAGCCCTCTTCACTCACGGGGCGTTTTCACACCTCCAGATTTTTTTACTCTGGTCCAAATCAGCTGATAAGTTTGTAAACTTGTAGCTTTTCCCTGTGGTTTGGTTTGTTTTCACACAGAAAAATCCAAGCAAACCAAAATGTTTCACTGCAAGCCACATGAGAATGTTCTGTCCGCTCACTGGCCAGACGTATCTGGGGTGGGAGGAAGAAAAGTAAATACAGGAAGAAGGTGCTGTGGGAGAAAACAGAGTTTACACTCATTTCTTGGTTAGTTGCTAGCCCGTATAGACCTTTGCGCATCTATAGTAGCTACCTGCACTGAGAATACAAAGCATAAGTTGCTATGGGATATTTTTTAGCCCTTGTCACATGTTCTGAGTGGGCTCGTATCACGTTCACACCATAAATATAGTTTGTTTGGAACCACACTGAGACCACCTCCTGCAAAGGGTTTCAGTGCGGTGGTTTTTGTGCGATTCAGATTTTTCTGACCTCTGGCATCATGATGAGAAATATCTGCTTTTCACTTACCCACTGAAGTTGGCATTTCTCCCCACTGCAGCACCACATCTTTGGTGATGCGTCCGTAGGTGTTGACGTAGACGCCCTCGTCCTCGTAACACACCAGCAGCTCAATCCCATCAGTGTTGGGCAAGATGATGATGGCGTGGCACTGAATATTGGTTTGGATCTGAGGATGAAATGGAGGAAAAAGGTAAGAGATTTTAAAAAGTCCCCTCACTGCCAGTCGCAGCAGATAGCCGCCCCTCACTGAGCCTGGCTCTGCTGGAGTTTGTCCTTTGCACGGTCACTAAGGGCTTGCTCATAGGGGGTCGTTTAATTGTGGAGTTCTCTCTCCATTATTGTAGGTCTTTACCTTATAATATAAAGTTGAGGCGACTGTTATGATTTGGCATTGTAGAAATAAAACTAAATTCAAATTTAGAAAATGCAAAACACAAGACGTAATCAGTCTGCATCAGTTCGCACATACATGTGTGGGCAGGTAGATGTCGTAGACGGCACCAGAGTCCACATCCACAGCGTGGAAGCCTGAACAGGAACCGTAGATGACCTTTAACCTCTGACCTTCCTCCACCGTCAAGTCAACCAGCAGAGGTTTGTGCACCAGGTCACCAAAAGACTAAAGAAAAAAAGTCAGAAGAAAGTCAGCCTGAAAGCAGTCAGCCACCTGCAGGTAGAATGACTCCTGTTAGAGAACATGCTTACCTTAAAGGCCATGAACTTGTGATAAGGTTTGGGCGCCCACGCGTAGACCTCCACAGAGTTCTTCAAAGCCAGCACCAAGAATTTAATTCTCTCGTACTTCACTGGAATAACAAGTAGGTGGCGAGTTAATCATGGGTGATGGCTCCTATGGTGATCTTTGTGGATATTTTTTTTAATTCTTGGACTCTGCTAGAGCAGCTTTGCATGATTCAAAATTCAAAATAAGCCTTATTTATCTTATACTGAGCCTCAGAGCAACCTCTGAGCTCTAAGCTGTTCAGCTTTAAGCCCTTTTATGCCCCCTCTATCTTCAAGGCACCATTTCCTTTTTCCAGTACATCTAAGCTTTAGGAAACGTACCAACTTTGTAGTGGACACAGCCCTCCAGGTCGCCCACATTGACCCACCCCTGCTTCTTCTCCACCTCAGGGTCATTGTGCAAAATCTTGTTTCGAAGCCATGACAGGTAATACACTCGCAGCTTGTTCTTTTTGCCTGCAGGAGGGAGGAAACAAAAACAAAATCCATCTATCCAAAACTTTACTGATTAAAAATGAATCTGAATCGAGACTTTCTGGTTGGCACGTGTGCTCTACCTGATATGGTCACCAGGACGTTGAGTCCCTCTAGGACGTCCATCTGCTGGATGCGTCGACGGTTGATCAGAGGGTAGACCTTACCCTGACCGCTTCGGTCCAGCAGCATCAGACCGCTCTCTGTTCCCACCAGCAGATTTACTCCTGGAAGAGCAACAGGCACAAACATACGTCACTGCTGATAGGTTTTCATCCATCTGTGGGGCATCACAGTAACTCCATATTTTTGAAGTTGACTCACCCCAGAGTGCCGCACACAGGATCTCAGAGTTGAACCTCTTCTTGTACTTGCGAATCTCCGGGGTGTCGCTCGGTGGACGAGTGTTGACCGGGTTGACATTAACCACCGAGCCTTTACGGGATGGGTCGGACCGCAGCTGATCTGACAGGCGCCCGTCTTGCCCAAATCCAGCTGGAAAGGGAAAGCAGAGGCAGTGCACATTAACTTTGCAGATAACAGAGAGGAATTAGTGTTGAAGATGCATTTTTGCAGTGGGCTGTATATCCAGACTTACCCATGTTGTTGAGGGAGCTCCCGCTGGATGGAGATATCTGCAGCAGACGCGGGTCGATGAAGGGCGTGAACGAGGAGGAAGACTTGTGTTTGGACATGGAGTTGCTCTCCGACTGCGACTGGTGGAGATATCGGATATTTAGAAAACCTAGAGCTCAAAACATTCCCAATAAAATAACTTCAAATGCACCGAGCTGAAACATGAATCAAACTTGATTTGTTACAGTGATTTGTAATTCCTAAGAACGACTGTTTATTTAAACGGCAGCAGAGGCCCCTCAGGTTTGAGCTTATGAGTTATAGCTCTACCTCTGGGGTCTCGTTAAACAACATCCAGCTTAAATGCCTTCAAAACCACATTTTTACAGCACAACTGGGAACAAAGTCCCCCCACCACCCACCGCGGGAAAAAAGCAAATGAAAAAGATTAAGTGCAGTTATGTTAATTGTTTTGATGTTAGTGAAGGCACAAAATATGTCAGAGGACAAACAACATGTGCAACAAGAAGAAGAAAAAAATGTGTTGAAGGAAACATTAAGTGATCCAAACACAGGCTGCTGTGAACTGTTAGAGAAGAAAAAAAGCTGCTCTTAATGAAGCACAGACACACAAGGATACTCCACCACCCAAGACGCATGTTGTTTGCAAGGTAGTGCTGCTCTATAAATGGGACATTTATCTTAGAAATATTCATACAAATCCCAAGAAGCTCGGGCTTTAGTTTCCTGCGTGTTATGAGCACGTTGCGCCACAAGGAGGCGCCAGTGTTAGCACAGTGTGATGCAGTGAGGTGCGGGAGGGGAAAGGAGGTTGCAGCAGCTCAGAAGATTCAAACCAGCTGAGTGAAGAGTGAGCAGAGAAGAGGAAGTGTGAAGCCAGCAGGACATGGAGGAGGAGAGGATGCAGGGCAGGCAACCCAGGAATGGACAGCTGACGTGTACAGACCGAGATGGAGGTTTGCATTTTATAGCCGTCACAATAAACCTGATACCATTTTTTTAAGCTATACAAAAAGTCTGCACATTTTTTCTACTGCCCACTCCTCAGCTGTTTGCCCTTAGTTGTGTGATGGGGACATACCTCTATGGCAGTGAGCTCGTCCAAAGAGATCTGTGGGGATACTGCAGGACTGGCATGGCTAGATGATGAGGGTAAGGAGGAGGTGGTAGTGGTGGTGGAAGAGGAGGAGGAGGAGGAGAAGGAAGGGATGGTTGTGGAAGAGGAAGTGGAATGATGGCTCTGCTGGATAAGGTCTGGTAGGTGGTGTATGCGGCCCGGAAAGCCGTTTTTCTCTAGCGGGCCGCGACCAGGGGGTTGGGGTTGGCCGTGGCCAGCCGAGGAAGGAGAGGAAGATGAGAGAGTGACCAACCGCTTTATGTCAGCTGTGCTCTGGAAGCAAGAACAGGCACACTTGGGCTCAAGCAAGCAGGTGGGAAAGAAGGTGGAGCTGTGTGTCTGGCTGCTAGCCTGCTGCTTGGTGTAGCAACCTGACATATTAAGATTATTCATCTTCAAATGTGAAAGCCTATGAAATGGCATGATCATATGCAGGAACAACCAAGAACTTGTGGAGAATGAGTAGTTAAAACAACACTGACGCTGGACAGAGAAAATTCTAAACTACATTCCTAATCAGCACCACCAATCGGTCAAAATCAGGCACCACCGGCCCGTCCTTCTTACCTGTCTGATGACCAGTGTGCCATCCTTGGAGGGTGTGGTTGCCTGTTCGCTTTCCGAGTCTTCGACCAGCATGGTTTTAGCAGACTCCGTCTCGCCGTTACTCACTCTCCTGCGGAAGCCATGGGGATATCTGATGTCCCATAACCAGACCAGAGTTAAACCAGCAGTCATGCAGATAAGCCATGCAGCACTGATTAATAAAAGAGGCATCAGGTGTATTACCCAGCTTTGGAGTCCTCGGCCCCTGAGGTGGACTCTTCTCCTGCCTCCTGGTCCACCTCTTCCTCGTCCTCCTCGTCGGTCGTGCCCGACTCGTCACTGGAGGAGGAGTAGTCTGTGACCTTGTGAGGAGGTCGCACATCGTCGACTGCGCGCAGCTCCTTGGCGAGCGCTGTCAGGTCCTGAAAGCAGCAGCGAAGGTTTTAGACGTGCTGACAGGTCAACCTGCGAGCTCAGGTCCATTTCTCCGCTTTGGTGCAAGTTGCATTCTGCCTGAAGCAACGGCGCTAAGACCACTAAGGCGGTCCCATTTCTGGGTGGCCCTGTTTGGTTCATACTAATGAAATTTTAGTTGGCTTAGATTTTTCAGCACAAAAAGAAACTGCACCAAAGAGGACAAACACTCCAAGTTTAAAACCTCCCTCCATAACAGAGGTTGCCCAGACAACGCATCAATATGATAGACTGGGCACACAAAGTGGACCCATTGTGCCTTTTGGCTGAATGATGTCATAGGGTGCACAGATACCCTCCCCCCCACCCATTATCTTCATCTAAGGCACACAGAAGCTCCACCCACCTACTGTTCAAACATCCTGCTTAGGGAGGAGCAGCCAATCAGAAGAAAGCTGGCTTTAAAAGGGAGAACAGCTAAAAAGTACAAAGCTACACTGGCAGACTTCAAGACTACAAATATTGAGTCTGAAATGAGCAGACTAGGTCCACTTTAAATAAAAAGGCACAACAGGAAATCGTACTGTAGAAAGTCTGAAATCTGAATCCCTCCTTGGTTCAAGGAACTGTTTATGTTTCTACTTCGTCTCTTTCACTTGTGGGTACAAACCTGTACCGTCTTTTTCCATCTTTTAAACAACCTTCATGTAGTCTGACCTCTAGGAAACAGTGAAGTAAGCAGCATGTTGTATGGGGGAATGTCAGATTACTAAAGAGCCTCTTTCTGTGGCCTAAATGAGTGTTTCACCTCATCCTCCTTAACATGTTTGTCCTCTTCATTTTCCCTCGCCCCTTTGTCATAATATAGTCGCATAAGCTTCTAAAAAGAGCAAGAAAAAGAAGGAGGGGATACTTCCGTGCTTCCAAGCCACAGTTTATCCACAAACACAAACAGGTGATCGCGAGCCATTCTGACAAGTACAAGGGAACACAGGAGGGGCGTGTTTGCATTCAAATGTGGTTGCATTCAAATCTAGGAGCAGGAAGCTGCGGCGCAGGGTTAACCCTCCTTTTGTCTTGTGCATTTTTCTTGAGAGCAAGCGCAAAAAAAAAAAAAGTGGAGGCGTATGGAAAGGTGCCAGGGGACGGTAAAGGCAGAAATGAAATAGTGAACCAATCTCCACAAAAGGAGCAAATGCCTTTTATCTGAAATCTTTATCGTGTAATGCCATGAGCAATGCATGAGCAGTGGTGCAGGCATAGCAGAGGTGAGATTATGTAATCTCAGTTAATAGGCTTACCACATCACCCTAAGCAAGGCACCCCACCCAAACAATCAGGAAGCATTGGATTCACGTAAGGTTCCCACACCAGGTGGTTGGATAATTGGAGCAGTGGAAAATAGAGCAAAGTGGGAAAAACTGTTTTCACCTATTCATTTTCAAGTTTAACAGCACTCGAGTAACAGTGGACTTACAGCTGGTCGAGTGGGCCTGGCGACGTTCTTTTCATCCTGTTTCTTGGAAACGTTTTCAGGCCGCTGGAGAGGCGATCCTTCAGATTTGGAGGAAGCTTTGTGGAAATGAAAGGAAATGGCGTTAGTGAGGGGAGACCGAAGAGAGCTGGATGTGCGCAAAGGCGCTTTAATTGGCAAAAAAACAAAAAACAAAAAAACTTATTTGAGCACCAGCTCAGAGGATGGCATTTGAGCCAGATTTGTATAATTATGGTAATAATCCTAATCCGCTAATAAGCAGTCGGTAGGGTTAGTGAGATGTAGCCGAGTACAGTACCAGGGGACTCACAGCGTGGCCTGAAACGGTCCCCAGGACTGGCCTGGGAGCTGGAGTTGGAGGAGCCGGACGAGCTGCCGCTGCCTGGCCGGGACTGCAGCTTCTCCACTCGATCCCACAGCGGACGCTGCTCCACGTTACTGTGACGAGGAAGAACAAGCACATGGAAACAAACCCAACTCCACTGTCAGTTTATCATGTGATATGTTAACATTTTGTCCCTACCCTCCCTGCGCTTTTCAGGATACGCTACATATATTTTTGTGATTTTGATCGTACTAATTCAAGCTAAACTTGGATTAGTGGGAGTTTACATCACCGCAGAATCAAAGCACATTTTTTTGCATTTTATATGCAAACATAAGCAACTTATAAATATTAATCTGCAATATTATAAGCAGTCATAATATTATGTCTTAATAATATGTCTTTTCTAGCATTTGTTTTTATTTTCTGAAACTCTCTATTCTGAGAGGCACCCCTATGTAGGGGAGGGGTTACTGTTTTGGCTTTTACAACTTTTAACAGCGTCCATGTGAGCAGCTCTCTTAGATAGACCACATCCACATAATCCAAAAGTGAGACACGCCTGAGGTCTCTTTACCCACCTGCCTGCGTTCCTCTGTCCGCCCTGATTGCTGGGCTGTGAAGGCAGAGGGGACTCTCTACGTGACAGTACAGGAGACCTGGATGTTGTCCTCACTGGTACCTGGGAGACAAGTATTTGATGATCATCACAAATGAATATGTTCCTAAAAACAATCACCTAATAGGAAAACAGTGTCATCAAACAAGGGAGCTTATCCTCTGGTTCAGGCTCATGCTAATTCAGTGAGCATACATTGGGATTTGAAGCTGAAGTGGAAATCAGCCTAGAATTTAAAAACTGTCCTAGTTTGACCACTGAAACAGAGATAATCTTAGGGCGTAGCTGAACACAGCGGAGCAGAGAACAGTACACCCCCACAACACACTGAGAGCGATTTAGATTAGAGGAATGTGCGGTTTTATTTCTCATTCATGATTTTGAATATGAGCGATGGGGTAATCTGTCGGCCCAGAAATTCAAAGTTGCTCTGATTCATTTGAATACGCCCTCACAGCAGTTTTAAGTGTTAACAAGTGAGACTAGACGCAGCAAGGCAGACGCACACAGCCAGGAGGAGGCTGAACAGCATGCTACGTAAAAGTGGATGAGAGGAAGTGAGCGATGGAGGAGAGATTTGAAGGCTGGGTGTGGGAGGAGGGGGGAGAAGGCAGCCGTCCCCCGGCACCTTACCTTGGGAGGGACCTCCTCGCTGCTGGCCTGATGTTCAAGCCTAGCCTGAGGGTGGTGGAGGGGAGGTTGGGGTTGGGGATCTGTGCGTGCAGGCGATGGGTGGTGGTGGTGGTGATGGTGGGGGTCCTGGGAGCGCAGGTGAAGTTGTGCAAAGCTAGAGGCCACACCGCCGGACTCGCTGAAGGACTGAGAGCGGGCAACCACGGGCGGAGGAGGAGGAGAGGGGGCAGCGCTGTTGCTGCTCTTTAGAGCAGCCAGGTGAGACCACTGGACCTTTTTGGGAGTCAGGAAGAGGAAGAGCAGGGGGGAGGGGGTGAAACAAGCAGACAACACAGTGAGACATGAGGGAAGATGCGTGTGGCTTTTTACATAATGTACACATGCACACGGCAGACAGCACAACACGAAACAATGACTTTTTCACTCTTACAGTCGGCGTTTTGTTTTTTTACAGGAATCAACCATTTGAAGAAAGAGGAGCCTGTGTCGGTGTGATAAATATGACGCTTCTGTTTCAAAAGTGTCATTCCAAATTACACATTACAATTTCTGAGCTTTAAAAAAGGTTCAAAGGCAGATTATGTTGCAATCAGCCTATCCCAGCTTTTCTGCTGAGTAACATACACAAGTAGTGCATTTTGCAGAAGTCTGCTGCAAGCAGAGCATCTAATTGCTTTTGCAATAAGCCACTGTCGTCAGTACTTGTTTTATATTCATGTTGTGAACCCACAATTAGATTTTTTATGTGCAAAGAGTCTTTACTGAGGAAGAGAAAAATGAAAAACAAAACAAAAACACTTTTCTTCACAAAAATCCTCAAAGTGAAGAAAAGCTTCTTTCAAATTTATTAAAAATAAAAAAACAAATGTAACAGATTTTTACTCCTCAGACACACAAACATGAGTTTAAGCAAAGTTAAGCTGAATTCTGCTGACAAACAAAAAACCCACAAATCTGGTGCCATGTCTCCCCCCCTTCCCCCCCAAGATTGCAAAGTGCAGCAGATTTACTGAAGAGGTTACGGCTGCTATATGGCTGTTATTCTCCTCTAATTTAGTGTTGATTCGACAGAAATTGAACTGTCAGCGTGTGCTGGAGTTTTTTTAAACCCTCACTCTGAAAAGGTGATGAGGCTAAGTGTCTCACTCCCAAGTGTCTTAGCCACAGAGTGCAAGGTTGGTCATGCAGTTTTGCAGCCGTTATGATAAATTGGAGTTCAGTTTTCCCCCCCCCCACTCTTCTCAAGTGGAAATATCAAAGAGTTCAGGAGGTTAAGTGGCAAAACTGTCCCATTTCTCTGTTGATCTGTTCTTGAATTGTTCTGTGATTGAGAGCTTAGTCTGTAAAAGGTACATATTTTCCCACAAATACCACTACACCCATCTCTGTATGGGCATTCTTGTAGGAAAAAGATGACGCCACAGAGCGGCCCAAGAGAAATCATGAATATGTTCAGTATATTCAGCAAAAAGGCTGCGCTGAGCGTGCAAAAAGGATTTCAGGAGGGTAAATTATAGCTCTATTTGCTCATTTGAAAGAAAAACATAAAACAAAAGCGAGAAATAAAATGATTGGCTTTTTAGCACTGGCGGAGGCAGTGATTGATGAACTCATTCACTATATCAGGAGCCTGTCATGTTTTTTTAAAACTACTCAGACTGCTGACTGAAGTGCTTATGACTTATTGTGAGTCTCAACAGTAGGACAAAAATAATACCCAGGGAAATCAAAAAAGGTGAACAGTCTAAAGCCACAGTTCACTCAAACACACACATTCTGCCCAGCCTCGCCTTCTCCTATTTTTTATTTTATTTTTTTCTTTATTCGAAGTGGGCTAAATGTCTGAGAAAACTGACACAAATCCAGTGCAGCGACAGAATGAAGGAGGAGGAGGAAAAGGCTAGGGAGCAGCGGAGGAAGGAGTTACCTGAGGCTCCATGGGTCGGTGCATGGCAGATGCGTCGGACGAGGAGCCGCCGTTGGAGAACGGTTCAGAGGAGCGGGGAGGCAGAGGGGGCTGCTTGGGAGGGGCGGCCTGAGGGGAGCCCTGAATGTTCTTACGGTAGCGCTCGTCGGCCTGAGATGGAGGAATTGTAGAGGGTGGGTGAAAAAAAGGGATGAGTATCAGGGAAAAATTGATCTTGTGGTCTCTTAGGAAACTTTTACATTTAACCAACAACGATCAGCAACATACAGCTGGTGACAACGATATTAAACATGCTTGAAGCCAACTGTGGGCAGCCATACAGACAGATACATGTGCAGACGTAGGAGGAGAGGGACTCTTTCAAACACATCCCAGGATTTAAGTATGCAGTGGGGGGAAAGATCGCAGTTAATGACGCAGGCTTCGGTGCCCCTGCGTGTTAGTTTGGGCCTCAGTCATCCACATGCAGTGGCCCAGTCCACACACAGAGTCGACACAGCCACACTGAAGAATTTATCAGACTGGATGTCAAAAGACAAAGAGGAATCCCTGAAAGCTTCTTTATTCTAACTCTCCTAGACCTTAAATATATTTCTCTCTCGTTCAGCCAGCT
>NW_024582401.1:342583-362709 GCF_018398535.1 Haplochromis burtoni
CCTATTTAAAAATAAAGCCGCGCTGTGGAGCATTTCCTGATGACATCCACATGTCCGTCCATCATGCATCTGTGTGTTTCAAGGGTGGAGAAGGGCGGGGTGGGTGGGGCAAAAGAGCAAAACCCCACTCCCTACCTGGAGACACTCATACGCTTTGACATATTTAGCTATACCACTGATCCACTGCCATTCCTTACAGTTTTTACATCACCCATTCACGATGTGCAGAGGACAGACTTGCAAAAAGCTTAGAATGTCTTCCAATTTAAAACAAAATATCCTTAAAGTTAAAAAGTCACATTTGTTATTGATAAATGATAAACAATCATATGCAAATACTGTAAAAGTTAAAATCTAAAATATTTTTCCTGTTTGTTTTTTAACCTTTTTTTAATCATAGCGAGCTAGAATAACTGAACTTCTTTCAGCTGCTCTCTTTCCAGGTCACCACAGTGGATCATCTGCCTCCACCCGTCTCCAATGCATACCTCCACCTGGTCCCTACTCTCACTACATCATCGCATCTGCAAACATTACAGTCCAAGACATCACCATCACTAAATATGAAAGTGATCAGGGTTGATTCCTGGTGTAAGTGGGCTACAATGACTCAACAGCACCTTTAAATGAAAGGAAGAAAGGAGAGGAAAACAAAAATCCGGACCCTATTCACCTTTGGCTCCGCCTTACTGTCCTGGTCAAACTTCAGTACATATAATATCCAAGCAACTCAATGCCCAACTCCTGAGAATTTCACGCATTTAATATAAAAAAAAAAAAGTCAGTAAAACACATTAAATCAAAAGCTGTAATCCTGGAGATATAAATAGATTTATAAGTCATTTTCATATCTTGGAGGTTATGGAGGTGAAAGGACATCGTGATATAATAAGAAGGCTGAGTGTTTGTGTGCGACTGACCAGCAGCATGGCCTGTTCACGGAGCAGCTGCTCCTGGAGCATCTCGAGGTGTCTCTGCTCCTCTTCCAGCTGGCGCCTGATGTACTCCTGTCAGCAGGAAAGAAAACCCATCAAGGCTGCGCATGTCTCTTTAAATAAGCACCAAGCACAACCCTAAAAATCCATCTTAAAACAGATAGAGGGATGTTTTGGCTTTGCTGCGCTACGATAAATACATAAAGTAACCCCTGAGCTTCATGTCTTCATTTTACAGAACCAACACACCAGTTCACTTTGTGTTTCGCTGGCTTTAATTGCAGTAAAAGTAATTTCAGAAACAGACCTGCTCACGATCGTTCCTTCTCTTCTCGTCCTGCCGGCGTTCCTCCTCCTCTTTACGTCTACGATCCATCTCCTCCATACGCCTCTTTTCTTCTTGCTCGCGACGACGCTGCTCGCGCTCCTGTTGCCTCCTCATCTCCCGTTCGCGTCGCTGTTGCTGTGGGGGTATTTGTGGGGGGGGGCAAATAAATTAAAAACAGGGTAAAAACTGCCCGAAAAACAGCACAACAAACGAAACAACGAGTCGAAACAAAACCCTACCTCCTCTAACCGCCTTCTCTGCTCCTTCTGTTGCTCGATACGTTTCTGCCTCTCTGCCAGTAGTTGGCGCTTGTACTCCTCTTGCTCCCGGAGTTGCTGCTCCTGGAGGAGCTGCTGGTGACGGAGCGCCTCCGACCTCTCCTTGTTCTCCTGCTGCAGGCGGATGAAGTCACGCCGTAGAGTAGATTCACCTGGCACGTTGACAATTGAGCTGTATCGGTGGAAGAAAGAGACAAAAGGTTGGAGCTTTGTGAAACGCCTCCACCTGAGCAGGTGCACTTGTTTCCTTTCAGGGAAACATACCTGGGCTCTCCTTCTTGCTCAGGAGGATCCTCTTCCTCCTCCTCACTGCCACTGTACTCATATTCCGTCTCATCTGCACAAGGACAAAAACCAGTCACTCACAGCTTATGCATCCTACACTTTTCCAGCCTTTCATGATAATCGAGAAGCACACGCACCTTTCTCGCCCCTCTTTTTCTTCGTCCGGTCGATGTGGTCTTTGAGCTGTATGCGGACCTGCCGCTCGTTGGGCTGGTCTCGGATGAAGGGGTGCTTCAGCAGCTGCTCTGTTGGTGGGCGCTGCGTGTAATTCTTCACGAGGCAGCTCTCGATGAAACTGAAGAACTTTTTGGACCTGTGAGCGAGTTGGGGGAGAGAAACAACACAAGGCTGAGAGAGCGAATCAAAAACAGAGAAGTATTTCAGCCATGCAACGAGAAAGTGAAGCAGACATTTTTGCAAACGCCCCACGACTCCTAACAGCGCTCCTTCCCCTTCACCAGACACTCGCCAGCGCAACAAAAACTGAGGTTTATGCACACAGACGAGCAGCATCGAACCTTTCCTTACATATACTCCACGAAAACTGAAAAACGCTACACGCTGGAGTGAAATTATTATCACAACTGCACCTGCTGCCGAGCACCGTCAGATTCACTTGCGACAGCAGCAAATCAAACCGATATTTTATGAAACAGGGGTGGAGTATAAAATAAAACAGCGATTTCTGTTTGAAGACAAATGTAAAACGAGAGCCAGTTTATTAGAGCGTTCGAGCTCTGAGATGTTTCTGCAGTGCAGTCCAGAGCAGCGATCCAGTGTGTTTGTGCGAGTGCCAGGAGAGCCTGAGCCTGCCAGAGCAGGTGTACCACAGATGTTCGAGTCAGCAGCAGAGCACTAAGGGAAAGCTGAGCTCTTAGTTTTAAGTCTCTGTAGCTGCCTGGGCTAAGGTCTGACATAAAACAAAATGCACATAAAAGGACAGAAGGAAATCTGTGCATAAAATATCTCAGAGTAAATGTGTCAGGATTTTGCAGGGTAGCGAGACGATTATATAGGACAGATACGTAAACAGTAAAAACGTCCTTTCCGGGTGGTGCTCACCATTTTTTAGATTTCAGCCGAGGAGGAGGATTTCTTGGAATGAGGAAGAGTGCACGCATGGGGTGCATGTCGCAAAGAGCTGAAAGAAGCGGTGCAAAAAAGTTAAAGATTCAAGAGGATTAAAAGATCAAGAAAAAACAAATGATAAGAGAAACAGGCACTCACGGGGCGCTCCTTCAGCCATTTCAATAGCCGTGATACCGCAGGACCACAGATCACTCTGCGAGAGAAGAAAACGCCCAATAAGAAAGCCATTCACAAGAATAATGCACCTCCGCGGTTACAGGAAGTCAGGTTTTGAACGCTCGACACGCTGGGGAAGCTTACTCGGTAATCATATGTTGCATCTGGGTTCTCGTCACAAGCGATGACTTCTGGGGCCATCCAGTAAGGTGTCCCAATGAAGGTGTTTCTCCTTCCAACTGTCCGATCCAGCTGAGCACTCACGCCAAAATCCACTGGAGAGATAAGGAGCGGAGACAGTCAGTTAAACGCTGTACGATCATCTTCAAAGACTCGATTTCAAGAAAGAGAAACGGGCCGCTGGAAAATAGCTTCCAGCCTTCTTACACACAAGCATAATCTTTTCAATGGTAGATGTAGCTATTACTGGCTAGCTTGGTTAGCAAGCTGCATCTGTAATTCACCGTAGCTGGCAAAATCTAGACTTAAAACAAAATGTGTAAACTTGACAACTTAAACTGTTTTAAGCACCACTGAATGGGAACCATTAACTATAGATACATTTAAATCTTACTGGAATTCATGATATTGAGCTATATTAAAATCTACACCACTGGTTAAAATTGTCTTTGGCACCGTTCAATACACATGTTTATAACTACTATAGAGTTTGGTATTTTAACATGCCCGTTTATAAAAATTGATTCTTTTGCCTGCCTCAAGTGGCCACCTGAGAAACTAGTTCGTCCGAAACTGTGGAGGTGGGCACTTTATAGATGTTTTAGAGTCTTGTGTTGCATGGCAAGAACAAGTGAGAATCTCTAAGTTAAAGTTGACACTGACATTTATTGGATCAAAAGGTATCAAAGACATGAAAACTCAGTCACTCACCTAGTTTAACTTCAGCATTCTCCGTCAATAACACGTTCTGGCCTTTGATGTCACGGTGGATGACGTGGTGGGCGTGTAAGTGGGCGAGACCCTGAGGAGGGTAGAGGAGATGCAATATTAGTGAAAGAAGGTAGAGAAGAGAAATGAGGAGAAGAGAGGGAAAAAAAGAGGGCGGGGGAATGTGCTCACTCTGAGGATCTCTCTGGAGATGTAGGCAATCCAGTCTTCCTTCAGCTGGTTCCCCTTTGTGTTCTTCACTAGGTCTGTGATGGAACCAGCACCACAGAACTCCATCACCAACTGCAAAACAGACAAAGTCAATGAAAAAAAAAAATATTAAAATTAAAATATGCCTAGTTCTGGAAAGTTAATAAAAAAGGAAAGCTAGTAAAAGAAGTGAGCATCAGCGCTACAGTCTTTACATTTTTTTTTAAAAATGTCTTCACTGGATTTGAGGGGCTTACCCATAGCTGGTCATCGTGTCCCGGAGGGCTCTTCTTAATGAAAGCACCATAGTAGGTGGCTATGTTTCTGTGGTGGGAATACTTCTTCAGCATATTGATCTCCAGTTTAATTTCCTCTTCTTCATCCTAGATGAGCAAACAAACACAGGTGCACATTAAAAGAGGGCGTTTGGCCTTGCCCCCCCAAAAATCTTTATGATGTGGCGTGTAGGCTCCTTTTAACCATAACCTGACCTCGAGTAACGTTTCATTTCACAAATAAATCAATTCACTTCCACACTTTGTGTCACAGCAAGTGTCGAGACGCGTGACAGCTCCCTGGTGCAACATCGCTGCAGCCTTTTCATGCAGCACGAGCGAGGAATGAGTCCTTTGTTTATGGATTACTGTTGCATGAATGATTTGCATTGTACGTTAGACACATCAGATAAACCTACAACAACAACCAGCGGCTATTATCCACAGAGCTGGAAAGAAAGCTCTGCCATGAACCTTCACCTGGAGAAAAAAAATAAATTATTACTTAATGGGTGTAGGATTACTTAAGGGAAGAGCAGGAACAGGAAATGGGCGCCTTTAAAATTTAAACGTAACCTAAAGGGAACTCTGAGGGATTAACGCGAAAGAGCTAAATCAAACTAGCAGATGTAGTGATCACGCAGCGTTTAATCTCTGCTGCAAACGACCTTTAGTTGCAGATAGCGGGAGCAAACCTGCCCGCCATCGCTTCTTCACAAAAAGGTCAGAACTAGCTGCAGTGCAAACTCCCCACTTGCACCCTGTAGCAACTTGACACAGATTAACAGTGATGCACTAATTGAACAAATGCATAGATCAGCCTGCAAGTGGTTTGCTTTATGGTTACATGGCCTATTATTTACAAAGTAGAGTGAGAGGAGTGGAGGGACAAAGGTGGGGGTGGTTGCACAAAATTACCACTGCATAATGCAGTGTGTGCACGCTTCAGATATTTGTATATCCTGTCATTTCCATTATTAGCATTCTGCACCAAAATGTGTTACAGCCGATTTAAAGGTGATGCTGTGTGTGCATGTTACTACGCTGGATGGTGTGAGTGCATCGCACACAGCAAAATGGCAGTTGGCCGTCTTTACAGGCAGCCACGCTGCTGCTGCATGACTCGTTTGAGTTGACGTAAGCCTTTCTGTTGTGCGCATCCCCCTCCACCACCCCATCCTCCTCTGACCCTCCCTTCCCCGTGTACCCCCTCTCTGCTACGCAGCTGCTGGATTATCACACTCCCGACTGTGAAAGCCTCTCTGCCACGAGTCACATGGCGACTGAGTGGGAGAGACAATCATATGGTGATGCGTGTCGGAGAGAGAGAGGCAAAGGCGAGCAATACGTCAGCGCACGACGCACACACATAAGATGCCATTAATCTGTGGCACTAGGCCACACCCAGTATTCCTAATTTATGATTGAAGATAAGATCTTTAGAAAGTGTAACTCAAAGATTTAACAAAGAGGAAACTCCAGCCGAGTTTCCTCTCATGTCTTAAAACATCTTTAAATCTCCAGGGGTGAAACCCCCCCCCAAAGACAAAACAGTTAGCCATGTTCTTTGTCTTTGATAGCCTGGTAATACATTTTCACAAATTAAAATCCAGTACAGTGTTTGCTAAAGTGTAACTGCTGGATCCCAAATTGCAGAAACATCCTTGGCCTTGTGTCAAGAAGCGCTGCACATTCAAGGAGTAGAAATCCTTTTACTTTAACAGAAAACAGCACGTCAAAATGGAAAAGCATCTGTTTTTTTAAGCTCGTGGCCTGTATAGCTGCAGAAAAGAGGACTTGTTTGGATTTGAGAATGTGGGTCACAGTGACCCTGCACAGAACCTCTGTGCCTGCAGATGAGCTCAACAGCCAGGACGACAAGCGCGACACGGGCCAGCTGAAACATAACAAGCAGAAAAATAGCTGACAGATCTAACTGAAGCTCCGTAATTGAATATTTCAGGCGTACGGTCATAACAGATCAAACTGTGAGTCATTATTTGAGCACCGTTTGAAGCCTACTAATTAACTCAGTCAAACTGACTTAAAAATCACTGTGTGAGGTCCACCAGTTAGTGAGCTTTGGCACTTTAATAGCAATGGGAGTGCACAGTCATTCGTTTGTGTGCAGGTAATAAAAACCCAGCTTAATCTCAGAATGATTTATGTCATGATAGAAGCAAGGGAAGATAGCAGAGCAGGCTAAACCTAATAACAGTCACTGTAATGCACTAAATACAGCCAAAGTCTCACATAAACAGACTGAAGACAGACGTTAAAAGGGCCACCAGTGAAAAACAAAACACAAAAATACAGTCAAGCAGGTTTTAGGTGAAGTGGACACCTGCTTCTCGTGACGAGTGACTCCCTGTTCTCAGTGAGTGACTAGACGTCTGAAAAGGCACACCTAGTGTTTCACACACATCAGGAAACAGCTGGTCCATTCTCTCCCACACGATAACAAGTCAGTCGAGAGTGTAACTCTGACTCATTGTGACGTAAGCGCGCGTGAGGGGTGGCAAAAAGGCATGTCAGGGCACACGAGCTGCATCACCAGTTCCTGTTGAGCTTCTGATGAGGACTGTGTGACGGTAGGATAGAAACATGTTGCATCCACAAAGCAGTAAACGTGTCCTGACACCGGTGAAAATTCAGCTCGTGGCTGTCGGCTGTGATCCCCTCTGAGGAAGATGATGAACACTAGGCTGTTGCGCGCGACACGTTCAAACTGGGCTCCAGGATGGGTCCGGCATTTTACGCCCATGTTGCTTTCATCATAACCAACACAGTGTGGGTGGTTAGCCCTGCTGGTCTTCGCTGCTCCCCTCAAACCTTCTGCCTTGCGTTTCTGCATGTGTGCATATGTGGTTGTTTCTCATCTGCAGATGGGACCTCCCACAGCTGAGGGCAGCACGCTTGCTGCTAAATGACAAAGCTACCTCAAAAAAAAAATCTAATTAAAATTAAGCAGTATCCTGTTGCCTCTACTCCTTCCCTGCTGCTGTTTATTAGTGAAGACAACTCATTACAGAGCGGGGCTTTTTCTCCTCTGCAACCTCTAAATATTCAGACCTAAGTTCCAGAGGAATGTGTGCAGATTTTTATGTTAACCAGACTCGAGTATAATTACATTTCACCACAAGAACATTTTTAGCACACCAATGATAATCTATTATGTTGCGCCAAATCTATCTTTTTGATTTAAAAGTATATGTAGGGTGACATTTAAGGCTTACCTCTGTGACATCCATGACCTTGATGGCAGCCAGCTGTCCAGTCTTGACATGTCGTCCCTGCAAAGACGACAAACAAAAGCATATGAGCATTCAAGCACATGGCAAAGGTCACTGTGGTCTTATCAAGTATGCTGTACATTGCTATTTAAATTGTTTTTTTAAAAAGGAAAAGAAAAGCTTTAGTTATAGCCAATATACTCATTCAAAACAGGTGGTGAACTGGTTTATAAATTAACTGGTGTATCCACATTTGGTGACAGGTGGCTCTTTGGTTGTCCAAATATGGTCACATCCATTTTCCAAAACAAAGGATACAAAGACTACTCGTTTGAGGCCTTAACAAGATTAAAAAGGTAAAGTCAGTCCATTTATTAGGTTATTTAATAGAGGAAAAAAACAGATAAACATACTAATGGTATAAGTGTGTAACTGAACAAACTGATGCATTCTCATAATGCATCAATTAACAAAACATTTGCCTGCTCTAATGTGTTAAAGATATATTGGAGCAGGCATGAGTTTATGGAAGTCACCGTGTTGTAATGCCATCTTGAATACAGAGGCCGAGATGGACATTGTTGCTCATAATCTCAATTTAGTTATGTGGCCAGAGACAGCAGCGCGCCAAAGGTGGAAGTGAAGAGAGCTTCTTGGCATTTGTGTACCATGGAGGCAAATTTTAATTCACATTTGCATCTCCAAACTCAATGTATGAACAATCATAACTTAGTTTTATCATTCAAAAAGAGGTCTCCTTCACCAAAGAAGCAAAAACGAATAGAAAAGAGAATATGACTGGCTCTGGATAAAATGCCATCCTCAGACATCATCTCCTGAACTGAAGTCAGCAGCAGCTGGTTATAAGTTAACATTATGCTAGCTAATGTTAGGTTCAAGTATCCTAAAAATATCAGTTTCTCTCTAATAAACACTAACGCCAGCCAACAGCATAAACAACAGCGGGTCTTACTGACAGGATATCCTCAACAACTCACCTCAGGATCGCTGTCAGAAGCGAGCTTGTTTGACTTGTATCAGACTCGTTTTGTTAAGTTTTACAGGTTCCTTCAGAGTAGAGCTGGGCGATATGAGATTTTTTCATATCACGATATGTTTTTTTCATTTCAGGCGATAACGATATCTATCACGATATAAGCCAAATAACTATATTTGTAAGATTTAAATGTGCCGTTGCTCACAAGTAAAATGTGAAATAATCAGCAGCTTGTTTTTATTTAAATATTTATTTCCCATAATAAGTTCAACAGGGTAGATGTACTTAAGGAACATGAGACTTTTTCAGATAAATAAAGGCAAATATTGCAAACTACACAAAAGGCAGCCGCTAAAGCGTTTAAGTTTCAAAATAGAACAAACGAAACAGACTAAATTGTCAATTCCACTTAGAAACAAAATATTAATTCTAAAAATAAATCTTAGTTTGTTTTACAGAAGAACAGACAAAACTGACTAACTTTTGTCAATATCAAATAAACTGAGAACTAAAAGGAAATTCTCAATCTCTCCTTGTTGTATAGCTTAGCTTTTCAAACAGTTTTAACAGTTACTTTAGTCTGACAAAAGCCGAATGACGAATTAGCGCTTCCAGTCAGAGACTGAGGCTACGTCCACACGTACACGGGTATTTTTGAAAACGGAGATTTTCCGTTTTCGTTTTAAAAAATAATCCCGTCCACACATAAAGGCAGAAATGAAGGAAAACGCTGCTATGAACATGCCAAAGCAGCAGGTGGCGCTAGATTCCTAACCGTGCAGAAATGTTGGCCAATCAGAAGTCTAGAAGCCTCGGTGGGAAAAAGTAAACAAAGCTGGGGCATAGAAGCAGAACCGAGTCGTATGTGTGGAGGGACAGTAACTGTGTGTATATGTAAGCATTTAAACACTGCAGAGAGTAGAATTAACAGTAACAGTATTGTAGAAATTCATTTCACCGAAACAATAACGTGGCGCACAGTGTGACGCATGCACCAGTTTATTGTATTTCCAGACTTGCTTTCGGCACAATTTACAGTGCACGCTACTCTGTTTTTTGTCAGACTTGAAATAGCCGAAATACCTTCACACTACGGAACTTCTATGGCTCTTCCGTTCGACAATCTCTCCGGCGTTGGAACCATCATCTGTTTTCTCTTCGGTCACGCTCGGTTGATTTTTCTAGTCGGCACACTCATTTCCTCCATTACCCGCTGGCTGCTTCCCAAACAAACACACGTGCGGCTTGGCACTTGTGCTGTACGTAACAAGTCACGCGACGTGACGCTGCGGCTGTGATTGGTTCGGCTCTGCGCTACTTAATTTGGATTGGCTGTTTTTTTTTTTTTTTTAGAGGACAAGAGCGGCGAGGTCTATCGCGATAGCTTAATTTCTCTATCGAGTAAAAGTTATATCGCGATACATATCGTTATCGTTCTATCGCCCAGCTCTCTTCAAGTAAACAAACAGAGAGGTAAACAGAGCTGACAGCTCTACACTCACTACATAATACTAGAGGTGGGAATCACCATACATCCCACGATACGATATTATTGCAATTTTTTAAAAATATTTTGCGATATTCAGATTCTGTACATAAAGGTAAACTTTATCAATATTCATTTTATCTAATATCAAAGTCTCGCACTCAGTCTTTCTCTCATTTCAGTCAGTTTTATTGTTGACAAACTGAACGGTTTGTATTACAGTCTAGTCCAACTTAACTGAATGCAACCATCTGGTACAATTATAGCTATTCTGAACTATGCAATTTATGAAAACTATGCAGCCCCTTCAGCAACTGAAGAATTTGAAAGTAAATTAAAACTTTTTTATTTAATGTAAAATTATATTTTGTTTTAAACTTAATTAAAATAAAACATGTCTTAAATTAAAATAAGTAAACTGTCATGTTTATTGCTGCCACAAAAAAGTTAAACACATTTGGACAGTGAACGAATGTCAGGATTCTTGCTCAGAAAAAGGATCAACATGCTTTGAATTCAGAACACAAAAACCTTTTTTGTAACAAAATATCGATTTCTGCTGTCCCTGTATCGATACATTATTAGCAAACAAAATATCACGATGCTACACAGTATCGATTTTTTCCCCCACCCCTAACAGATACCATAGCCAGGATTATGCGCTTGAATTGGGAGGGCAAAAAGTAACAAAGTTAACTGCAATCTGCAGTCTGACATCTAGTGGAGATATTTTACACACTGTAACTTTAAAGCCATTAAACGAGTAGTCCACAACTCACTGCATGCCCTCCGGTATACAGTCTTTGCCATTTTCATACATAACACAATGACTTATTTAAAAATATATATATAGAAAATTAAAAAAAAAATCCTGTATCTAATTAAATTACATGTTTGACCGCCATTTTTACCATATATTTCACACGGGAACTGAGATCAAGAGTTGGATTGTTCCTATCAAAGAAAGCAGTTTCAAGTCTTTTGTATCCCACAGCCCATGTAAAATTATGATACACAGCACCAAACAGAAACATGCAATTCCCAAGCCATGAAGCCCCGACATTCCCAGACTTCTCTGCTCTCCTAACACCCTACTGCCACTCCTTACATAAACAAAGGGACCAAAATAGTGGCCTCCCTACATCCCCCTCCCTCCCCTCAACCCTGAGACGAGATAAAACATGGGACATTTTTGGAAGCTGACCCACATGGGTATTCCCCTTCTCCACTGCAGTGATACTCTGTCTCTCTGCCTACCACTGCTGCAATGTACCGGACACACGTGTCAATTCACTGTACAGTCTTTGTGCATGGCTACAGAGAAAACTGCTTCAGACACACATATGTACAGCCTCCCTGCCGACACCACCGTCGTCATCTTAGCCAGTGCATTCCATAGTCAATTGAAACTGTATGGATTATGACAATAAAAGCTATGCAGGCTTTGGGGCCCTCTGTTTTCACTGAGCAGGAGAGGTGGGGGCGATGAGAGGGACACTTTACAATGACTTTAATCCTCTCCACTTTGATCCCAGGGGTTGCCTCTGCAAAAACAACAGAGGCTGACATTGTAGCTGTCACCTCCTCGTGCACATGCAGTCTGTTTTGCTAGTTTACAGGTGCAGCCGAGGAACTCCGCAGTCATCCTCATGCCTCATGTGCACTGAAAAAGTCGACATTAAATGATTATGATTTTTGAGTCAAACATAATTAACTGAATCTTAGATTGCATTATTGTTAAATCTTTAAGTAGTTAATACTTGTTTAAAGCTTCTTAAAAACAAAAACAAAGAGTTTCTGGGAAAACCTGACAGGCATTTTTCTCCATTTTCAGACCAAATGACTAATTGGTTCATTGAGAAATGACTGGGAGATTAATCAGTGTACTATTGTGATAGTTACCCCCTTATTATAATGGAAACAATAAAAATTTATCCATCCTGTGACTTCAGTAACATATTAGTCAGCTAATTGAGAAATGAGCCAAACATGCACTGGGTCCCTGGATGTCTACAGGAAGATTTCACTGCGTGAGTCACGAACTTTGTTTCTAACTACCGACCACAAACAAGACCAACACTGAAAAGGAGCAGAAAGGAGAAAAATAATCAAGACCGTCTTTGTGTTTTGGCTCTTCTGCAGCCCCTCTCCCATTAGCATTAGAGCTCACTCTCAAAGAAAACTTGTTGGATCCAACGCTGTGACGCTTTCATCCAGGGGAGGAAAAAATAAATAATAATAATAATAATAATAAATCTGATGCTATTTGGATTTTCCACAAAGACCATCCAGATAATTGCGGGATACATTCAACTCAATAACAACGCAGTTAATCTCCCTCGTTGGCTGTTAATAAATTAAAGCTGTTAATTCGTACAGTTTTACAGTTGACAGTGCCTTGATGAATGTGTACAAAACTATGACAGCCAAGCTAAAATGTCTGCTTACATGGATGATTTAAAGTCATGTAGTTTGGAGTAGATAGCAGAGGTGCCAATCCCCCCCCCACAATTCCCTTTCTGTTAACCTAAAAGTCTTCCTAGTCGTATAAATCCAAGTTTTTTTTCCAGCTTCTGGGAGGGTTATCTAAGCCACAAGGTTATTGCATTTTGATACCACAACACAACTGGGTTACACATCATTAGCACATGAGCAATGAGAGGAGTGCCTGGTTTACAGTCAAGCTCCAAGTTTTGACTTTATCCTCTTACAACATGCACTTATTGTGAAAACACTTTGGGGTTAAACAGTATGTTGCACAAGTAAACAGAAATGAATCAGCACATATGAAAATAAACAGGCTTTCAGAAAAAGAAAACAAAAAAAAAAAGGATGTCACCAAATCTATGCAACAGATCCTAAAACTACTCTTCTTAATCTGGGGTATTCTTACAAGCACTGTCAAAAAATAAGCTCTAAGAACTGGTCTAGCAAGAGCTTAGCAGGCACTTAGCCATACCAAGTGCAGCTTGTAGACATGTTCAAACTCCAACCTGTTCTGAGTCAACTCATCACATGGCGACACTTCGTCAGGATTCTTACGTGTCAAGATTTAAAGCACTGGGTACCCTTTCAGCACCATTTTCAACATGCAGGTTAGTCCATTTGATGTTAATAGGTCCCTAAATGCAGCGGTAAATAAGGTCTGCCGGGGTATTGCCACTTTCAGTGGATGGATCAAAGAAAATCCTGCAGGCTTGCTACATATGAGATTTTGCCAGAAGTCTGAAGAGTATTTTTCTACTGTGAAAGAGTGAAAGATATCCCACAAAGATTAAAAAAATAAATAAAATAATTACCAGGCGGGACATCTTTCTGTTTCGAGGTGAGCGATTAACGTCATCAGTGAGTGTCCTAACTGTTAACGCCGACTTTGATCCGCTGTTATTTAGACTTACTTGGCAATGAAAGTTTTTTTGTTTGTTTTTTTTTTTTACTTTTCCCTCATAAAGACGACATCTGATGACGTCGCCTGTACCCTTAACGACAAGTTTTGACACCTCGGCGTATATCAAAGACGTGGTTTGAAGACCATTAGAACCATTTCTGGGTATTCCCAAGGGTAGCTGCATAGGCAGAGACCACCCTCACCCACTTCTGATCCATACCCAGTCATTTTGGTCTATAAGCAAGCCTGAAATATGACAGAAACCACTCTGTACAGAAAAGCGCTTCAAAAGGTTACTCCCAGCAGTCTTTCAAGGGGTAAACCATTGAGTATGGGATGAGTTGGGAGTGAGTAAGTTTTACAAACTTGTGCAAATGCACAATCATCTGATATGTATAGAAGTATCACTCCCTTTAAAATTTGTCACGGGGTTCCAAAAAGAAGGCAACAGAGACACTTCTGCTTAAGTTAAACCCAATTTTAGCAACATACATCATAAACTGTTATATGCCGTCTGGTCTCTAATGCGCTCTGTCACAGTTTGCCTCATGTCTTCACAGCAGAACTGACTGACCACACGTCAACTTCCACTATTTTTTAAATATCCCAAAGCGCCTACATAGGCTTGAAACTAGTCTTTAAACATGTATTGTTTATAAATTTATAGTAATTAAATATATTAAGTAATTCCTAACTAATCAGACAGCCGGTGAGGCTCAAGTTTTTTATTTTATTGAATAAATCAATATTCAGCTGATCGGTTCCAATCAGTCATGCAGTAGAGCCCATGGTACAAAGCTGGGGATGGGAATAGACTTGGGTTGATCAGAGGAGGCCTGCAGCTAGGCACTGCAGGGCCCGTTGAAGTAGTCAGCTAGGTGTGGCTGTGGAGGGGTTATCTGAGGCACTCAGCTATCACTCAGCCCTCCCTGGCCTCCATCTCTACTCCTCCATCACAGCTCCTCTTAACCATGGCCAGATGTGTTCCTGGCAACCCTCCAGCTCAGCACTAAAACCACTGAATGACTTACTGCCTTCAGAGCCAAAGACATTAACTTAAAAATCTACCCTAAAACTAAATATGCTCCACTATAAGGGCTTCCATTAACAACGCTGTGGAGAAATCTCACTCAACACAAGAAACCCGATAAGGAAAGCTGCTTTAGAGCTGCCATAATGGGCTTTCCCGTTATTTCACAAGCCATGTGAAGAACACACACACACACACTTCACCCGCTGTCATAGTGTCTGCGATGTTTCACAATTACAGGTACGGCTCCGTTTGTTTTGGAGACTAATAAATCCAGCTGAAGATCAGTGTTGGGAAAGCAGTGATTCATGTTTTTTTGGGTGGATTTTCACTTGACAGAAATGAGCGGCAATGCTCAGCAGTGTTGTTAGCGGTCCGCCTACAGAGCCAGTGCGGACAAAGGGGGAGTACTGGTTTCCACAAGACTGACCTGAACCTCTGCCTCCCTGCATATTTCGCATTAAAGTAAGATCGACCTGGGAACCCATCAGCTAGCCTGCTGACCAGACCTTGAGAGATCCAGCGACGACAGAAAATAACCATTAGCGATGCAAAGTAGGCGGGTCTCAAGTTAAAATTAACATTGAAGTAAGCAATTCAAGTGACTACCAATGAGAGTAAGTTCATTTGTATATGATGGGGTGGTAAAAGCATTACTTATTTTGTCTTTTGTTCTGGTCTCTGTCAAGATGGCGGCAGACACTCACTGTTGTACCTCTCTCTTGAGGTCCTCTCTGTCAACTCAAAATTTTTGGACAGTACTGCCTTTCTCACCCAGACCTATGTATACTAACAGTATTCCCTATTCCCATTGGTAGTACCTTGAAGGGGGGTTAGGGGGCTCCTTTTGAATCCAAAGCTTTGAATGGCCATTCATCCATTTCTACTGCTTATCCAGGTTCGGGTCACACAGGTAGAAGCTCAGACTTCCCTCTCCCCAGCCACATCTTCCAGCTCATCCAGGAGGGCACACCAAGTCCAAAGCCGGCTGAGAAATGGTTTGCCCCGGTGCATCCTCCTGGTATGAGATACCCGCAAACACCTCACCCAGGAACCGTCGTAGTCAGATGCCCGAATTACCTCAACCGGCTCCTTTCAATGTGGAGGAGCAGCAGGCCTACTCCGAGTCCTTGACCCACCTCCTCATCCTACCTCTAAGGTAAAGTTCAGCCACACTTTGTAGGAAACTCATTTCCAGTGCATGTATCCACAACCTCATTCTTTCAGTCACTACCCGGAGCCCATGATCATAGTTTGAATGGTAACTCGACAGCGTCGCTTTTACGCTCAGCTCTCTCTTCACCAGAACAGATCGGTACGGCGTCCGCCTGGATTGTCCACTTGCACTGGGAGTACCAGCCAATTTCCAGGCCTTCCATTAGAACCTGCCTGTTCTCAGATTTCCTCTTCTGCCAGTAATTGTTTACGAATGCAGATCCATTTTTAAATTGTGAGCAGTCAATGGTTGTCTGATGCATTTCAGCAAACAACATCGCTGGTACTTGAATGTAGCCACAGCCTGCTCGTTGATGCCCTGGCTGATCGTTATTAGACTACAAATGGAAGCCAGAAAGCTTCTGCTGCCAAAAATAGTGCATCTTTCCTACAAATCCTGCATATTCATATCTAGAATCTGTTTATTCTGATCAAGCAAAGCAATTAGTTTCACACAGGCTGGCTTTATAACCAGGTCAAACTTCTGCTACTTGCCAAAAAGATAAAAATGGCTCCACCTTCCATTGCACAACCTAGTGCTGAAATTGAGCGACATGCTCTCTAATTAGCCATGCGGGTGCAAAACAAACTTGGTTTCACATTATTAGTTCACACAGTGAGGGAAGAGAGAGAACTGCTTGCAGTGATAGTTTAGTGCTTTTAAAAGGTTACCCATGTTAAGACCGAGGAGATGGATGACCTCAGTCTTTGCTCAAGTCATGAGAAGCTCTAAGGTGACATCTGAACCAGCAGAGTGAGCAGGTGGGCAGACAAAAGTCAGAGCCTCCATGTACCTTTCACACATATATTAAGACTTCTGCCTGCAGATAAATTCCAGCGAAAAGAAATGATCCATCAGCCGTTAGAAGCAGCACATGACATCTAAGGCTGTGAGCTGCCTGTGCTTCTCTGGGCTCTGCTGCTGCATACCAGCACACTGACCCAATTCTCACACAGAGACACACAAAGCCTCGGCCCTGCTGCCTCCGAGCCCGGCTCTCCCCAGAGAAGCACGGATGGAAGTGGCACAGAAAGAGATGAGAAAGCAGAGAGGGGAGTGAGCAAGCGAAGGGATGAGGAGGGAAAGCCGGGAGATGGAAAAGGTGAAAAGGAATGCGCAGAGAAGAGGAGCGAAAACACAGAAAGCTGAGTAATGGTCTGAAACAAGAGGCCAGTTGATGTGACAGGACAAGTATTGATCACTGCTGCAGCAAAGGCTTAAAAACGCATTGCCTGTACATTTCGACAACACTAAAGATGTGAAAGCACCGAAGCCTAAGGCTGCAAATGACAGCTCTGTTTCTCTTCACCTGCCAATATGCAGTTTTCACACAGTGAAGTGTCCTAGTGAAGGTTTTATATAATCGTCAACTGAATGTGGGATGACTGGGAGCCATTAAGAAGTTAAAAGAAAAGAAAAAGAAAGATTTAGAGCATTAAAACAAGAGATCTTGAAGAGAAAGAGCTATCATGTAAAGGCGCTGGAGGAAGACAGGCAAGAGGCTGTCTCGTCTGCCTGCGCCTTTGTGTCTCATCTCAACACCACTCAAGTAATGAGGCGGCTCAATGAGCTGCACACAGACAGCAACACACACTCACGTACGCGCATACACACAGAGAGACACTGAAAGTTTTGTTCGGGCAGTGTGGCGAGTCAGGGGACACTGTAAGTCTTGTGACACCCATTAGAGAGAGGGTCACTGTGGGGGAGATGGGGACAATAAGGGATACACAGCATCAGATAGAGAGGATGCAGAGTAGAGGAGTGTGTTGGATCTCATATTCACCAATTTAATACGGGTTTGAAATGTTTCACTCATCACGCAGGGCCTTCAACGCCCACCGATTCTGACCTAACAGCTGCACGGCCAATCAGCAGCCGAGCTCCCGGGACCTTTACCACAGAGCCCTATATGGCACTTATCAATTAGACACTGTCACAAGGCCCAGCTATGGCATCGAACCCACAGGCCTGCAAGAAAACCAGCCATCACTTGTCCTACATTCATTAACTCAATGTGACTGGCAGAATAGCCGCAGGCCCGCATTCCTACATATTAAATTATAATCACAAGGATTTTCTGGAAATGACAATCGGGACTTAAGGGCTAACCAGTCTTATAATTTCTCTCTTCATAAGCAATTTCAATTTTTCACAAAAATTTACAAGCTGCTCAATAGATAATATTCAAATTTTATAGCTTTTCCAAATCCTTGGAATTTGACTTAGAATTGTGTAACATCTTGCCAAATAAACCATTTTTATTCAAATTTCCAGGTCTTAAAGATTAAACTGATATTGCTGATACTGGGTGGACTAATACTGGATTACCACTGGGAACTCGTCATGATAAGGCTGGACAAACTGCCTTGCTCTCTTAGTGAATCTGGTTACCCTAAAGGCAGCAGCACAGGGGTTGATGACGATTACCCTGAAGCCAGATGAGCTCCAGTTTAACTTCAGGGTGATCCATCTCTGGTGACCTGATAGTCGCTGCTTCAATCATCTCAACTGTAACCAAATCCAATCTTTCACTTCATCATTTCTTTAAGCTAATTACCAACAACCAGTCAGGTTAGCCCCGAGGTAAACATCAGTCTCCCCCTGTGGCTGGTAGGCAATGAAAGACTCCATGAGAGGTTCTCCTCCTTCCTCAGCAGCAGCTCCAACCCTTCACACATAGCTAGCCCCCTGAGGACTGCTTCTTATTCTTATTCTGAGGGAAGGGGGTGAGGCTGCCCCAGAGGTCAGGGGAGAAAACAAAGGACAGCACTACTGAGGCTCAAAAATCTTAACGTCTTTTAGCTTCCTGGACAAAAAACAGCCCTCGGTATATGATACCCTTAAATGAAATGTGAGGGACTAGAAATGACTGTTTCATGCAGTGCATATGCAAGTATGAAATCATCCCTGCAATTCTTTGATCCCCCCCCCCAGTATTCAGCCACGTGACCATCACGGTGATGTCACCAAGTGATGTTGCTGCACCACATCCAACATGGATTTTGCCCACATGAAACATGGTGGTGTGAAAATACTAGAGGCACAGCCTTGGCACATCCCATGGATGCACATCAGGCAAGTCAGCAGGGGCCCCTAGCCTCAGACCTGACTATATATGGCCATTCTGTAGAGCAGAGAGAATCTTCCCCACATACCATGCACAATATGAAGAATCATGCCTTTTTCTGAGTTTCTCTACTATCTCTCCCTTTTTTAAATACTTCTATCCAGAAGCAGGTCTGCTAAGCCAGCTGGTCCAGGGCCAACTGATAAAGAGGGAGAAAAGCTCAGTGAGACTCTCATCATGCACTGCAAAAAAAAGCAGTGTGTATTGCTTTAACATAACTAATGATAAATTGGGTGCGACAGACCTACACTGCCTTCACAATGACTGGATATTCACTACAAACTTTATACGATGGGTCATGACCGACAGCACTCTTTAGACATGCCAGAACTGGCTAATAGCACAGTTTTAAGCTAATTTGTGTTGGGAATTTAAACAAAAGCAAGGACTTCATTTTAAGGTTTTTGAACAAGCTACAACATCCAGCACTCAAGTGACAAAACTGCAGTACCTTAAATGACCACTTGAGGCTGTCTCTAAAAGACCAAAGTTCCTCATAGGGAAAAAACTTAAATGCCCATCATGAAACTCAACACATTAGCAGCTTTCTTATTTAAACAAACAAAAGCTATATAGACATTTAACTTCAACTCACCATTTGAATTGTATGAAGAAGTTAATTAAGTTAGTTTATCTGTAGAGTCGGTGCCTTTTGGGGCTTTTTTATCTGATATAAGATAACATGAAGATTCCTTTATTGGCGCCATACTTGGGCATCATACAGTGAAATCGGAGCAGCGCCTTGGTTTCAGCAGACTAGCATACATGCATTTTACATGCTTTACTCATGCATACAGTACAGCAAAATAATATATATAAATTTCTTTATTTTGTATGTGTTTGTAGTGCTATAGTCTGACAAAAAAACAACAACACTGTGCAGTTGATTGTATAAAATGTCCACAGAAAAAGGGAGACCCCCCCCCCCCCCCCAATTTCTAGCCATTTCTCGCTAGCCAAGCTTACTAGCAGCTGATAGCTTAGCACTAAACACATTGAAATATGGTGATTTCTGGCACCAAAACACAAAGGCAATAATGCTAAGCAAAAGGCTTTAAAACTGAATTTCAAAAACTATTGGGGTGATGTAACAGACGGTCCATCTTTTTATACAGTTTATTTTTCTGTAACTTCTAAATTCCAAATAAAACCAAACAGGTTGGTAGAGCAGGGCGATATGGCCAAAAGTATTTATCACGATA
>NW_024582401.1:363974-395353 GCF_018398535.1 Haplochromis burtoni
GTTGCCTAACATTATACCGGTATTACCGTGAACGGTATAATATGGCCCAGCCCTACAGGTTGGACTAATATTTATATTTATAATTTATATGCTGGCGTTTCAGCTAAAGTACACAACCATATTGTTTATAAAATTTATGAATCAAGTTAGATTAAGTGCATCCAATCTGTTTGGAGGTCCAGGCTTTCATTCCAATCAGCTTGTTGGTCAAAGCAATATTAAAGAGGTTTCTATTTTTTTTCTTTTAGCTAAAAAGTCATTTTCATTATGGCTTTCAGTCAAAAACTGCTGTGCTGTGTTTTCAGAAGCAACTGTAATCTGGCATCTCTCCAGTGGCAACGGATGCCCTCTTGGCAAAGAGCACTGCAACGCAGCATGGCCACACGAACCTTGACATGGCAATTTGGGTCTTAGAGAAAAGGCGTCCTCCATTAATCTTTGAGGATAAAGCGTAAAGCTGAAAGTAGGAGGACACAGCACAAGTGCCATGCATACATTTTAAATGCTATTGGTCAAAACAAGACTTTGTGTCAGTATCACACTCATATAGCTTATTTTATGCCTTCCAGTGATGAAAATCTTTCTACATTACTCCAAACAAATTTCTCGTTTAACACAAGCACCAGCCTGAAAAATGTCAAAAAATGTAAAATTGGTAAAATGAGGACTAGAAAACCACGAAATCTGGCAAAAACTAAAACAAATCATTTTAGTCCCTCCTCCTCCTTTCTGTGCTCTAAAATGACATATCAGATATCAATATTAGACAGGACTCAGTGATTAGAGTGGATACTGTCACGATCACTTTATTGTAAGGTTGTCAGAAGACTGATATGAATGCAAAATATGCATGGATACGCTTGACACCAACTTTTAATGGAGAGCAGACATTCTACTCCCAATAATCTGCCTAAAAAGGAACAAAAACCACAAAAGCAAAGCTCTCAAAGGAATTAAAAGTCACCACAAAATCAGAGTAAAGAAGCTTAGTCACATTTTTTTTTTTCATAAGATAACACAAAGAAGAAAAAAAAAAGGGGGGGGGGGGGGCGCTGGCACACTGTGACCAAGTGCTGGACAAAGCAGCAAAGGCCTCAGAGGGAGAAGAATCCCCACCCCGTTTTCACTTGGGGGCTGCTGTGATTATTCAGTGGGTCCGACTTTGAAACCCTACAGACAAACACCTCCTTTCTGTGGATCTGACTGACTGGGAGACCCAAAAAGAGCGAGGGGACAAGCTAAGCTTTGTGAGAGCGGTGAGCAGGTTCTGTCTGGAATTGGACAGCTGCTCTTCTACCAGTTACACCCTCCACCACCACCTCCTCTAGCGCCTCAGTCCCACTGCACATGCTCACAGGCCACATGCTCGTGCCGTTTTAACATGACAGCCAGGCTGCTGATCGACAGCTGATCAACAGGAAGCTGCAGCAGTAGAGCTCCAGCATTAGCCATGCTTTCGCTAATAGGCAGTTTGGCTTATCTTGTGCAGGCCCCTGCGTCTGTGTGTCGACCGCGAGCTAATCTGACAGCCCACTCTTGTACACGCTCTCCATTCCCCTACAGAGCAGCTCTCGCAAATAGAATTAGTACTGGACACTGAATGGAGCAAAAGATTAAAGAGGACCCAAAAAATAATAATAATAATAATAATAATAATAAAAGAAGACGGAGACGCACAAATTCTCCATCTCATAGGTCAAGCTCGAAGCAGTCTGGTGGGAAGACAGCACACATGCATCACACTTCCTTTTACACTGCACAGGGGTGCTTTCAGGTGTGGCTTCACATGCACACAGATGGATCTGCTCTGCGAGCTGAGGCGGGGGCGATCCTGGGAGTGGAGCGTGCTAGGAGATTGAATGCAGGTCAGTGGAGCACTGTGGGCTGTCAGAATGAAATACTCAGCTTAGTGCATGAGGAAAGTGATTTTTTTTGGTAGTCTGCGTAATGCTAATGGATCTGATTAACCAGCTGCAACTACAACAGCACATGAAGGGTGCTGTGCTGCAGCACGGGCCACTAAAAAACACACATCTGTGTCTTCTGAGTCTCGCTGTCCCTCCTTGGAGATGTCTGTCAACAGCAGCAATGTTAATTTTCAGCAGGGAAATGCGACACCAGAGCAGATGGTCCACAGAGAGGGATTCCCATCCACTGAACTGGAAGAAAGTCTGGATTTGAACGGGATGTTATTTGGTTTTGTTAATTAGAAGAAGGGGGGGAAAAATGAAGGTGCTGCAGACTAGAGTGAGGCCATGAGGATTGTGACACTCTCCACGCTTGTCTCTCCCCCACCTACATTTTAGAAAGGCAGGTGATGCATCAGAGCAGATTGACTCACTCACACCCCTACTTCCCAGCTGAACAGTTAACAATAACACCAGACTCTAATCACACCAATGAACTAGAAAGACTTTCTACCATATTAACTGTCCACAATGTGGTGCAATAGCATCTAGAACCCATGCGTGCTTAATGCCACTTTCTTTGTTCCCTGGTTTGATAAGAAGGGGGGGGAGGGAAAAAAAGCATAGTGCCGAGCCTCCACTGTGAAAACAGGACAGGCCATGCACTGCGCCTCCAACCAACCTTGTATACTTGTCCATAGGTGCCATTTCCAACTACCTCCACCAGCTCGAATATCCCAGCTGGATCCTGGAAAGAGGGGAAAAAGGCAGAAAGGTGTTTCAATTTAAAGTAATGGCATTTAAAAAATAAATAAATAAATCGTCCAAGCAACATTGTGCACTGTGAGCCAGCTGTTGCGTCCTGGTCTCCCCTACATGCCAAACGCATCTCGAACAAAGGAAAAGCAGACACTGGCAACACCTCGCTATGGCTCAGCGGTCATTTTCAATACTTCATCTCTAACAAGGAGAGCAGGCTCAAACTTGCTGCTACTACAAGTCACACTGAACGACGAAGGGTTGAATAAAAATCAAAGCAAACTGAAGAGGAAATATATATATATATATAAATTTAAAACATTAAAAAAAAACAACCGCTCGGTTCAGCAGCACTCACCCGCAATGAAGCCAAGTCTATGTCTACTAGACTTTTAGCTGGAGAGTCGTTCGCCATCTTTCAAATAAAAGCCGAGCTTTCCTTCGCCTTCGCAAAAAGTGTCCGCTGAATCATTTGCGGGGACTTCGGGGGATAAATTACAGCAGAGGCCGCCGGGGTCTCCTCTCTCTGGGATCCGCTCCTTAGCAGTAAGCGCTGAGCTCTCGTTACTCCATGTTGAGGTGGCAGCAGCGGACTCCTGCTCGCTCTCCTCTCTCAGTTACTGCCACTGGAGTCAAACGTGACTGGTAACTCTTACTTCCGGCGAGCGCTTTCAAAAATAAAACAACTTTTAAAATCGTTTTGAGAATTCTACTTTTTTTTTTCTTTTTGAAAAACATTTAAAATAAAATTTGGAATGCACATACAAATATTACATTATGCTGTAGTATATATTTCTGAATAAAATCAATTCAGAAGAAAAAAACGCTCTTTGATTGAAAGAAAATAACGTGCATGATCAGAAAGTGTAAATAAACAGCCAAATAATCCTTAACCCTTACTTAGCTTACTTTGTAGGTGCCACTGAGAGCATCTGTGTTAGCTAAAAACCAAAACTATAATAATTCAAAACACAGTGGCTTAGATAAAGACATGAAACCACACATTACAGTGAGAAAGGAAGCAAATTGATATTTTTCTTCTTTCACATGACCTTATGGCTTATGCATTCTCATAAGACCTTAACCACTGGAGGAGGAAATATTGAGGATTTTAGTGTAGGTGGACGCAGTGATACCACAGTGTAAACACACTGTGTAAAAACATGAGTGCACAGTATCAAAGGAAAAAGTGCTGAGTGAGCAGAGCCTCGTCATCACGTAATTATGGTTTCATGGTTTCATTTATTCAACTGAGAGAGTTAATAGCATGATCTACGATAATGATTCATAACTCATTTGTTTTTAATTTGAGACATCTGTATTTTTCGTTTATTTAGTATTTTATTTTTTATTGTTATATTTTGTTTGTATATTTTTGTTCATTAAAAACTTTCATTTTATTTTAGAGTTAGAAAAAAAGGGTATTAACCCCTTCTTTTATGGCCCTTTTAACTTGCTAAGCCTTTTTACTTTATCGAGACATAGTACTGTGCAAAAGTCTTGACTCATCACTTATTTTAACACATTGTGCTTCCAAAGAGCCGGGCGATCTCACTCACTTTCAACCCAGTCCTTGTACTGAAACATTTTCAGAGGAAGAATATGTTTGCTGTTATGTTAGCAACTTAACACTGACCTAACTACGGGAATGAACCAGCGTTGTGTCTACACACAACAGACAAATGGCAAAGCACGCATTTTAGATTGTATCTTCAGGCACTTTGTTGCTAGCAGCCTGTCACAAAAACACATCATTTATTTACTTTTTTTTTGTTGTTGAATCATGAAAAAATACCAATGATAGATAGCAGAGTATGAGCTATCAGCCAAAAAGTTGGCATATCTCTGCATAGTGTGAAGTGTGTTATTAAAACTTGGAGGAAACTGGACAAAGTGGATGGCAGCAGAGAGCATGGCAGGGTTAAAATATATATATTTATATATCTGCAGAAGATGATCAGTATCTGAAAGTTGTTTCATTAAGAAATGGGGGAGAAAATTCAGCAAAGACCTGACACTGGATGCATCTGGCCCTCCTTGATCCATCTACTGCAGGGATTTCAAACATAAGGCCCAGGGGCCAGAATCAGCCAGGCAAAGACCCCAATTTGGCCCACTGGATTTCTTTTGAAAAGGGTGAGCATTTAGGACTTTTGCTGCTTTTCCTACATGTAAAAACCTCCTTCATTGCCATTCACAATCTACTAACTTCATTAAGTGACAAATTTCTATAATTTTACACATTTCTTGTCTCAATTTACACAAAGAGTCATGCTGTAAAAAACTGAGAAATAGTGTTAAAGTTGCTCTTCTTTGTCTTATAATAAGGTATTTAATTGATTAAACGCATAGTTAAACGTTTGCACTTGCAGAAATTGGAGTTTTAACAGTTTTACCAGTATGCTTGCGCATGTTTCAATAGATAACTGCATCAAGTTTTTAATTTTTCTAGCAAAACACGAGGAAATGAGAGCTGGCTCAAGATTTTCACACAGCTGTGTAATGTTTGCTAAGGCAATGCTCATTATAAAACCTCTTAAACTGGTTCCTGGAAGTAAACACGTGATGAATGATCACATATCGACCTGCTTTCCAAGGGTGTAATGCTACACTTTAACTTGAAAGTCAGTCACCCACACTTCCGCTGCTCTGCTGCTCGCTGCTCTCCCAGCTTTGCCGGAGAGCCGCACAGACACAGGAAGCCGGTCGGCTGCACATAGACAAACAGGGCTGGGCTCTCGGTGCATCAAGCGTGACCACCGAGGTGATATTAAATGAACTGCCCCCCCCCCAGCTAACCGCCATCAGCCTGCAGGCCCGGTGTTTATGCAGCTCTGCCGCATGAGCAGAAGGACAGGTGGTATAAACAGAGACAGGCAGGGGAGCAGAGCCCCCACCACAGCATCCATATGGACATGCGCGCCTGAGACTTCAGTGTCAATATTGGTAATCATGGGTGTGGCAAGTGAGCAATCTCGGGAGTGATGCTACTGCTGTGTGCGTGTGCAGCACCTAAGTGTACTCCAGGGAGCAGCCTGTAATAAAACAGCTTAATTTCACCATGACTGGAGCCTGCATGCACAACACTGGCTTCTAAGGTGAAATAATGATATACTGTACAGCCAAATAATGAAGATCAACCAACAGGCTACTCATTGGTCAAAGGAGTGTAAGCAAACCTGCAGTCACTTCACTGATTTAGGTTAACCTCTGCTGTCCATATGAACGAATGTGATTCATATGGTCCACACTTAAACTGCAGCAGTGCTAAATAAACAGATCATATTAAAAAAAAAAACCCACATACACACACCGACACTCCTGAGGACTTTTACAACCCTGGATCTCTGTGTGAACACCAGCAGCTGCTGTTACTTGTCACAGCTGCACAATGGAGCGTTCATCTGTTGCTCAAACAAACTTTATCTCCATGGTGGAACGACAGGACCAACCAGTCGGACAGCACGAGGGAGAGATAACCTGGCAGACGAACGTATAACAAACACGCGAGCTACAAAGCTTTGAGGCACTCGGGGTTAATACACTTAACTGAAGCTTATGCTCTGTGTAAATCAACTTAAATCCACCTTGCACAGTGTGAGCTTGGATATTTGACACTGACGATGCAAACTCCTGTCCTTGCCCTGAGCCTCTTTGATGCTTGCATACAGCTATGAAGTATTTGTTTTGCCCTTAAAGCCCTCTACTTAAATGTCAATTCAACAGACTGGTGTGCTGACATTTAAGTTCAAAGGGTTCAAGGAGGTTTGTGGCTTCTTTCACCAAGCACTCACTTTTAAATACACTGCTGCCCCCCCTGTGGATGTTTGACATTATTGCAGCGACATCAGCTTCAGAGCAGGAGAGAAGATTCAGGGATGCAGCGAAGGAGGAGATGAACAGGGTTGGTGAGATGGAGGGAGTGGATCAGCTTGTGGTGACCCCCCCCCCAAAATAATCAGCTATTATAATAGTAAAATGCACACCTGAGCAATATTTAAGAAAACAAACACAGAAACACACAACTGACCAGCAAGTTTATTACAAGCCATGTCGTCTTTGTAACACAACCACCTGTCCAAAAGGTCACCCAGAGGTTGCAGAGACGCAGCAGTGTTTGTTTGTTTTTTACAACTGGGACACCTCTTGCGCCACTACTCGGCGGGTTAATAATATTATAAATAGCAACACGTAATAGAAATGTTGAATTCCAAAGACAAGGACATTTACATAGTACATTTCTAATTGAAAAAAATAGCCTTTTTAAAAATCCAGTGCCAGTTTCCTTCAACGACCCGAAAGCATTAACAGCTAAATATACATCAGGTGTAGTGTAAAGGCTGAAAAACTGGAGTAGTTGGCACAACACAGTCCAGGGCTTCATTTTGATTCCACATTATGATATGTGAAAAACCAAACGTTTAAACAAAAAAAGCTTTCAAAATGTAAAAAAGGAAATTCTGAAATCCACGAGAACACGACTGTCTCATCATTTGATTTATATTCACATCTTTGTGCTCCCGGACACACGCGGTCTACTGCGCCTGTATCTGGCATTACAGGAAGAGGTACTGAAAAGGACGCTGTCTGAAGCATATGGCAACATCCATTAATGAAACAGGCGATCCATACATAACAGCTACGTTACAGGGTTTACCGTCCTGCATCCCTGGCATTACATATAAAAAAATTTACAGAGAACAAATTAATCATAAATATTACAAACGTGTTCTCCACTTGATGTGTACCATACATTTGATGCTGACGCTCCCCCTCAGCATCACCAACAAAAACCTAATAGAATCTGTGGTTATTCACTGCTCAGTGTCATTATGGCGACTTCTCACACCCCATCCTGCACCTACGTTTGCTCATCGGTTACATTTTCTATCTGCACAAACACGCTGTTAAACGTCTTAATATTAGGCAGCATTTTGCATTCATGAGAAAGAATTGACTGTTAATTACAGTCCAACTCACTCGCAGCAAATCAAAGCTGGTTTATATATTTAAGAAACAAACATGTCTTTTAGTCGGTGTTAATTGCCTTAGTTCAGTAGAAAGTCTGGGCTTGGGTAGCCGAACAGATGGAAATCGCCCTGATAGCGTGCGTAGAGGCGCTTGACGTCTCGCTTGCTGATGCCTGAGAAGTAGTGCTCCACCTTGGTCCTGTTATAGCGTGTGATGCCTGGAGGAATGGCAGGGTAGGTCACCAGTGTGTCGATGCCTGCCGCTTTGAGGATGTACGGGGCATCCTGTTCCAGCGTCTCGTGGTGGCCGACCACGCTGTAGTTTATTTTGCACGGCGCACACAGCTCTGCGTACGTCACCCAGTGGATGATGTGCTCGCCAAACTGCCGGTCCATACGCCGGTGGCCTTCCATATCGCCGAGGTAGCGAACAAAGTCTTCGAAGTGGAGACCGGAGGCGACGAGGTCGTTGTTGCGGTGAATCTTGCGATATTTCCATATAATGGCCGGAGCTATGTCGTGCTTGTACCACGGCTCGAAGCGGGGGTTCTTCACAAACTTGTCCTTGAATGCAGAGATCAGGCGCTCGAAGGGATCCCTCACAATGAAGAACTTGAAATAGGTGTCTAATCTGTTGAGGTACGAGGCAGATAAACGTTAGCGTAAGCCACAAACACTTGAACTTGCATTCCTTACATTCAAGACAGAAAGTTATTGAAATCTATGTGCCAGCATCTTTCAGAAGAAGCAGCGCTGCTTCATTTTTGCTTTTTTATTTAAGGAAGTACGTTTGACTACTTCAACCAGATAAGTCCACATTTATCAATGTAACTACGAGCACACCTGTGATTTATTTCCTGCTGAGTGAGGGACGACAAGCGAGGGAGGCCATTTTTCTCATGGTCATGAACAAGGTTTTCTGGGATCTCCTCCACAGTCTGGAAAGCCCCTGCAAACAACAACAATAATAATAATAATAATAATTATAACTCATCTAAATTAACTACTTCAACAAATAGGCATGAAATTAAAAAGAACAGCACTGCTTTTACCTCCGTCCTGTCCATACTTACCATTGAGTACAATGAGGACCTTCTTCCACTGTGTATTACCCACTTTAGGCGTCTGGCAGAACAGGATCTTGTGTTTGTCACAGACAAAGATCCGGTCGAGGACAAATTTGCTGATGGAGACGTGTGTCAGATTTCTCAGGCTGCTGTTCTTACACACTGTCGAGAGCAGCTCGATTCGCTTCTGGGCGACTGACTGCCAATCTGCCACTGCGGGTACTGCTGTAGGCTGAGAAACATACACAACTTAGAGTTATGTAGAGGAGAGAAAAGGCCAATGGCATGGATTAGTTATAATTAGCAATCAGTAAATAGTCACCTGATCTGATGACTTTGGAGATTGCTTTTCAGGGCTGGACATCCCAATGGGTTTGACCACCACCTTAGTGCCTGGTACTGTCCCACTCTGACTTCCAGCTCTCTCTCCGTAATCTAAAAAACAAACAAACACATAAATCAAATGGGACTGATCACAATCCCCCCTCCTGGGATTTCCCGCCTGTAGCTATCACCGTAACAGGTCCAGTGGCTTACCATCAACAGCTCTGAAGCTGATGAACTTGCTGAGAAACATCAGGATTAGCAGCACCCAGCCGCAAGCCCCGATGAGCAGCCAGTAGTGCCGCATACCTGCTCTCACAGGTCTGACGCGAGCGACCCCACGAACCACACACACACACACACACACACACACACACACACACAGACACACACACACACAGACAAACACAGACACACACACACACAGACACACACACACACAGGTAATGGAGATAGGACTTGACTGGCGCTAAAACTAACCTGTTAAATCATATGTCTTAACGGTGAGCTATCCTACATAACGATTCAAGACAAGTGATAACTACACAGCTCAGGGCTAGCGACCGTGTACGGAGAAAAACTAACGGCAATGCTCTCAGCCTCTGTGTCAGCTCATCTAAATAGTGGTGCTTTCAGGCAGCTAGCTAACTGGTCAGCTAGCTAACCAGCTAGCCACATCTGTCCCTCCCAGACATGAAGCAGACAACTTAAATCGTGCTCGTTTGTTTTCTC
Organism: Haplochromis burtoni; assembly: GCF_018398535.1. Lineage (NCBI taxonomy): Eukaryota > Metazoa > Chordata > Actinopteri > Cichliformes > Cichlidae > Haplochromis > Haplochromis burtoni. The sequence goes on from NW_024582401.1 coordinate 373,734, forward strand.
GGCTAGACCAGTTTAAATCTCACCGCACAGACACACACACGGCCCAAAATCGAAATCAGCCTCGTAGCTTTACCTTTTTGATAAGTTGTAGTTCTACTTCGCAGCTGCACAAACTCCAGAGAACCCGTTAGACGATCCCATAGAAACGTCTCCGCTGATGGGTCCAGTCCTCTCAACGTCCAACTGCTGACAAAATAATGGAGCTCCCCTTAGCGGCAGCATGGCAGCGCTGCCATGATGATCTGACGTGAGCACACCCGAAACACCACATTTTAATTTATATAATTTGACGCGAGAGCATAAACAAACTCTTATTAATAATATATATATATTAATATATATATATAATATATAGAATATATATATATATATATATTATATATATAATAATATATATATTCATTATATGTATTTATTTAGCGTTAATTACATATTTGTTCCCCAGGTTGTCCAGCTGCTCCATTAGATTTCAGACCCACCTGTTTATATTTCAAATTATAGAAGGAACAGGCCTGAGTAGCAAGATGAAGAGGCTACAGTACATTGTATGACAAGAACAGAAGGATTACTAGGCTGGGTATCGTCACTGATTTTCTAGAAGTCGATTTCGATCATTCACGAGTCGAATCGAATCGTGGAAATTTTGCCTCAGACAGTCAGAAATATTATAATTCTGATCACTTATCAGTACATTCTATATTTTTATATCTATAAAAAGAAAGCTGACACTTGTGAGACTTTATCAAAGGTGTAAGCATCACAGCAGATTCCTTTGTGTCAAAGTAACTGAGGATAAAATACAGAAAAACATGAAGGCGGTTTTCCTGGTCTGGGTTTTTATAGCAGATGACCTTAAAAATATTGTGCAGTCAAAAACGAAGTGAAGCAGAGTAAAGTTAGAGATTTATTAAAGACACAGCTAAGCATTTTGCAATTTTGCATAATTTTAAAAAGTTTACATTTGTTCAGTATTGAACAGCAGAAATGAGGCTTTCTTGTTGGAAGTAATAAGTAGGGGTGGGTTTTGATTATCGATTTAGAGAGAGGGAGAGCTCTACATGAAGTGTGATTTTATCGTGGTGGAAGCAAAACAGCAAAAGTAAGAGGAAATTCGTGATAATGTTTATGTGAAGCTTAGTTTGGATCGTCTTTGGCTGCTGGTTCAGTCAATATTGTTTGCAGAGATAAAACCTGCAGCTTCAGAATCGAGCGCAAAAAGGGCGTAAACACAAAGCGCCCGCCGACGCTTCGAAATCAGTGAGCCCCGACGGTCATTCTTACGCGGCGTGTCCGTGTCCGCTTATGTGCCGTCGGGTGAGAAAGGCCGCGGATTCTCACCGATTCGGATGCGTCGGGTCCGCGTTTTGTGCTCTCATTTACTGTTTTAGCTGTTTGGTGGTTGTAGAAATTCTGGCGTTTTGGGCAAAATAAATTTATATTTAAAAATCGATTCAGGATTTTAATGAATCGATATTACGTAATCTAAGCCAGAATCAGTTTTAATCGATAATCAAAACCCACCCCTAGTGATTACATCAGAGGCAAAGCTCAGACTGAGCAGTTTGGAGACAAAGAGAGACAAGACTGAGATTGTTCCATATATCCACGATCCCTTCTGTGCGCCTGTCCAAACAAAGGATGTTGAATGTGGAGCTGCCACGCAGGAGGAAAAGAGAAAGTGCACAGAGGTTCAGGGATGTAATGAAGGACATGAAGATAAGGTGAGATGGAGGCAGATAATCTGCTGTTGTGAACTCCAAAGGGAGCTGTCAAAAGAACCGTCCTCAAGAGACGACTTGGTTTACTTTGTTGATATCTCTACATTCGGATTAAATCAAATATATTCCACTCCATCAAGCAGGTGGACTCCATTGTTTAGAGAAATTGAACACCTAATTCATTTTCCATTAAATATCATAACAATATTCTTAATAAACACCACCCAGCACGCTCCAATAAATCCAGCTGTTTTTTCCCCCTATAAACTATCAGCACTGTATTGTCATAGTGGTAGCGTTCAATGACCAATCAGGAGCTTTACTATCTAAAAACCAAATAATAGTAAAGTAATTTTGCTTTGCTTGAAAACAGAGAGCATCAAATCCCAAAGACAGTTCTTACTTATACTTAATCTCCTAAGACCCAAACTATTTCATGGCATGCATTTTTAATTTCTCTTTGATTTGGGGGCATATTGGGACACTGATGAGTATAAAAAACAAAGAATTGACAGATTTATTTATTTTTTTTACCGATTTTTGTTCCTGACAAAAAGGAGATGCACATATGTATAATGTCCTCGTAAGTGGATATCAGGCCCTCGTGGAGCAAAATTTAGTATTCTGGTCTAGACAACCCAAAATGTGACGTCCACCTATGTGGACACCAGGTCCTAGGAGGTTAAAAACATCTAATTATAAATAGTTATTTTAACAGGGTAAAGATTCATTTAATTTTTGCAAACTTTGACTGTTTTGCTAGCCTAAAATTATCATCGTTAATCCATAACAAATCTCAAATCAAACCTTCAGTTATGAGCAAAAAAAAAAAAGACAAAAGAAAGAAATGCAAGAGGAAACACTAGATGTCCTTTTATTTCCATTTATTCGACTTGGAGACAACTTTTAGTTTTCATCAACATTGACTGTCTGCAGACCTGTGGGGAAAAGAGAGGACACGATTAAGAAAATGTCATCATTACTTCCACGGGTACCTGAGAGTGAGTGAGAAACATGCTTACCTTTGCATGTGGTGACAGGAACGTATGTGACCAGGGTGTACAGTTTGTTGGGGGAATCCTCGTCCTCGTTACGCTTCCTGGACAGCCGTACGCGTATCCTGTACGGGACGTTCCTGTGACACACACACGCGCGCGCACACATAAGAACACCAGGAAGCTAAATGATTAGCTGGGACATTACTAACTGCTACAGTCACAGGATGTTGCCACTCTTATTTCATGCAGTTTTAATTCCTGTGTAATCTTAAGCAATGCATCGAGATATTAAATGACAGCAAACCACAACAGTGAAAAACACCTCCCCTCTCTTCTTCTGTTCATATGCTGAGAAACAGACTAGAAAACCTTCAGATATCCTACTTTCAGCACAGACAGAAATATGGTAACTTCGATTTTTCCCACATAGACGTAAGTGAATCACAAATAACTGAAAGCAATGGAGCCATCAACAAGTTCCCCGACAATCTTGTATTTCTAAGCACAACTTTTGCTCTATGTCCAATAAATCTCAGTTGTGTGCACACAGAAGGCTGACCAACACCTCCACTAGTTCAACTAACCAGTAAAAAAAAAAAAAAAAGAATGACTGAAAAATGGCAACAGCACACCTGAGCACAGAATTTTAATTGAATGTTTCTTACAGCTTTCTTTGTTCTTTTTTGTACAAACCTAACTTGTTAAAGCACACGCTGACATATAGCAGTTCCTAAAGTCACTGTGGTGACAGGAGCTTACTGACAGCCAGTACTGCACACTTTAACCCTTCATATAAATACGCAGGAAAGTAAAAAATGACTTTAAGGTAAGAATAAACACGGACGCAGTGCAAACCACCCATAAAAGCAAATAGGGTGAAGCTGCTGAAATCTGAAGAGGGCACCAGCTCACCTCACACCCTTACTCCACACTGCCTTGTTGAGACGAGTGTCAATGCGGACATCAGGAGTTCCCATTTCCTTCACTGCGAACTTGCGGATCTCCTTGATGGCGCGGGGAGCACGCTTCTTGAAGCTCCTGCAAATGAAAAAGGGACAACTTTAATATGAATACAACAGAAAAGAGCCTGATTAGTATTTCTCAGCATGCCAACACTGGGTGAACAGCAGCACTGAGCAACAGATAACAGTTACTGACAAATTAAATGTATGTGACTTATTCCTATTAGACCTATTCTAGGTAAAATAATTTAAAAATGACCCAGACTGTCCAAGTGTTAGTGTGATTATTATTATTTTTTTTTAAATGATTTTCATCAAACAAATCAGACACTTTAATTTGGAATTTGAAGATCCGTCCGTTCCCCTGATGTTATCTTCTGTACAGCACAAAATACTCAAATTCACCCAATCCTCATGTCCCCTTTTTCTTTGTGGCTGAAGGATCTGTCATTTCTCAGACAAGATTAACAGGTAAAGGGTATTTTGGTTTGTGGAAGTTTTTTTCAAAAATGAAATTCTTTCATTGATCATTTTCTCCCTTTCACTTAAGATTAGCACTTAGAAGCACTGTCTATTCACTGAACAACCTTTGTCTCTAGCTTTTATGTCATTTTGTTTTTTAATAGAGAGGCATTATTAGTTTTTATGTGCGCTGCTTTATTGTGTGCTCAGGAAAACAAGGGGACCCAATATAATTTGAATTTCTAACGTTGATCCTTCTGTGTTCTCTTATATAATACATTTCATGAATTACTAAAATGCTCAGATTTATGTAAAATAAGTTAAAGGACTGATTGCTTTTAGTGCATCCAAACAAAATGTGCTCATGTGCACAGCCGTCTCACACAACAAAGCCACACTGCAGTCGCTTTAATATATTTTAATCTAATCTTCAATCGGTATTTAAACTGTTGTTAATAACTTACTGAGCTTTCTAACATTATATCATTAACAATAAAAGTCATTTTGAGCCAGGAACAATATTCCTGTCACAAGATAGAAGCAGATCAGCTTTTTGGCAAAGTGATTTTTAGGTATCCGTTGTTGATCTGGGTAAAAACTCTCATTGAGATTAAAAGTGTCTTTTTCAACAGATGTGACCAAGAGGACTGCAGAAACTGCAACAAATACAACATAACAGGTCTATAAAGTTGTTTTCAGTGGCCCAAAAGGCCTGGCTTCATAAAAGAGTAAGGTAATTTCTTTATTGTATGACCCCCTTCTTTAATGCAGCTTTATACAGCCTACCACCATAAGCAAATATTTTAAACATACAAACAGATATATCGGAAATCGTTTTTTGGCATAACACCAACAGTACTTACACTCCATGGATGCGCTTGTGGACATTGATGGTGTACTCTCTGGTCACCACCTCGTTGATGGCTGAACGCCCCTTCTTTTTCTCTCCTTTCTTTGTTGGGGCCATCTAGAAAGAAGGGGAAAAGACACGCATACTTAAGTTTGAGTCCGCTTTCAACACAACTTAACACAACCCGAAGAAAAGCCTGACGCTAGCATACAGCTCGCGCTAGCGTTACTTACTCAAGCCAACATGTAGCTTAGATAAGAAAATAAATGACATAAACGTTACAAGAATAACTGTAGTGCTGGTATTATGTTTGAGCTCTGAGTGACAAACACTCCAGCAGTGTGTGGAGAACATGGACAGCCATGCAGCTAGAAACCGCTCCGGTGCTTCTCCTTCGTCGCTTTAAAGTGTCTTTACAAACATTCAGCAACATCAAAATGGTCACATAACAGCAGATACAGTACTAATAAGCATTATTACACGATGGATGAACGTTTCTGTGGCTTTAATAGCATAGGATGGTGCTGGATTGTAGAATTATAGCTTCTGAAAAAATTACTCACCTCGGCTCTTAGCTGAGGCGGAAGTCGGAAGGACTGAGCTAAGGTGGAGGGTTGTGGGTAAAGGAAGCCGGTCCGTTTCGAATGAGGCCCGTTAACAACAAACGTAGAGCTAATGGTTCCTAGCATGAAAAATCCGTATAACTTTAAAGAAGTAGCTTTTATGAAAATTGTTGGCTGTAACATTTGTCTTCTGTCGAGTAATGACTAACAGTTCTTATTAAAGATATCTACGATTCGCATCATATTAGCAAAAGTATTAATCATTGATATGAATAGCTCCTTACTTATCACTGGAAACTCCACTGTAAGAGTCCTGTAACTTTGTCAGCTATTATTACAATACGTTTCTATTAGAACGTTTCTACATTTCAATCGGTCGTGTTTTGAGTGCATTTCAAGAAAATTGTAATACATGTTATGTTTTTCAATACATTTGAAAGCAAACGCACAACACGGTGTTCTTATAATATTCTAACTGTTCCTTACCACATTATCTCTAATACTTTTTCTGTCATCACTTTTGCCGGTAAATTATTATTTCACTCTCAACCTATTTGCACTACTGTTCACGTATGTATTAGCTACCATATAGTATTCCCGAGGTGGCTCAGGAAGTAGAGCCGGTGACCGGTCATTGCCCAATCAGAAGGTTGGTGGGTTGATCCCTGGCTGCTCCAGTCTGCATGCTTAAGTGCCCTTGGGCATTGAATTACGGGTTCTTCAAAATTGAAGTGTGAATTTAACACTGAAAGCACAGGTGTAGAAAATATGTACGTGGATAACTATGACAGACTGTGTTAAGTCCTTTCAGTGTTTAGTAGAAACGTGCAAGTATCAGTCGCTTTACCATTAATATTTGTTTGTAATCATACTCCAAATGTTTCTTTCTGTATATATCCCTTGTATGTTGATAATTGTTTTAAGTGTATACCTTTTATATAATTTTTGATGTTTGTGACTCTACACCCAGTTGCTGTTTTCATTGCACCAAGCAGAGTGGCATCAGAATTTTCCTCTGTATGAACAAAGATTTTATGGCTTATCTTAGTATCTTAGAACTCCACGTTGAAAAAGCTAAAATGCAATTTTAGCATCTAGAATCCAGTTTTTATTAGTCAAAGTTCGATTGTTATTAATAATTACTATCAGCAATTGAACTGCTGTAGATACCTACAACTCTTCTAACATTTCAGGCATCCTAATTGAAACTTTAGTTAACATCCAAATTCTACTGATATGTCTACTTCTAAGAATCTCAGATATACTAGAAAGGTAAAATTAATTATTAAAATCACAGATGGTGACAAATATGTTTAAATAACTTTAAAAAAAAATGTATATCTTTGTTTTCAGTATACATATTTTAAGTATATACTATATCTAACATGGTTATTTTGCACATGTAAAGAAATGTGAAATTAAACAAATTTTTCCACATAATTAAATTAAAAATGGTTGTAATCATTTTTTTCTACTAAAGGAATTGCTGTGCTTATAATTTAAAGATGTGTGTAATCACACAAAATGTCATGTCTACAAGTAAGAATATGTAATTTAACACAATCAAATTTTTACACGAATTTCTACAAAAATCAATACAAATGACAAAATCACTACTACTCATTCATGCCGATTACATTTTTAAAAGCCATATCATATCATACCTCTGTGAACATCAACTACAATGTTGTCCTTGTAAACAGGACAATCGTAACCAGAAGGCAAATAAACTTTAATAGTATCATACACTGTAGCATAAAAATCTTTTCAGGTAATTAAGTCCTGAGTAGTGTATGTTTTTTCGAAGACAGTTTTGTTTTTTAATTTTTTTCATATTTTCCCGATATTAAGGCTTATCTACTTTTTAGTATGACACTGATAAAATGCTAATGCATTAAAAAAAGAGTAGTCATAAGACTTCCTCTGTAGACACATATGGAGACAAACTCATAAACCTATCACCCATGAAGTGGTGGTAATTCTATGCTAAACTCCAGAACTTACCTCAAAAATTTGTTTGCTTGAAGATTTCATCACGTTTGTCCTTATTTGTGAAAATGTCAATATTTATTTTACAGTAAAAAAAAAAAATTACAGCATTGAACCAGATATTACTCGAATATTAGAGACAAGGACAAAAAAAATTTGTAAAAATGTTTTCTGTAAAACCAGAGTCATGGTCAAACTGAAAAATAATGGGAAACTGAGTTCGATGTCTCTGTGTCGATAAAATTACCGATACTGCTTTTCTGCCACTCCTGTTAGTTCTCGAAACCGACCCACACCGTGAGCCACACATTATGTAGCAGATGAATGGTTTCCTCAGTGGGACAGGGTTTCATGAGGTAGTCCTTTCCTTAGTAAGTGGTCCCAATTTTGGAAAATTTTTATTTATTTACGGTATTGTGTTATTGCCAATTTCGTTTTGGCAGAAATTTTCAGTAGAAGTCAAAATGTGAAAACTGGGTGTAGGATAGGCGCTGACCCCGAATGGGTGGAGAAGTGGAATGAGATTTCCTGTCATGGAGCTGGATTGGGTGGTGGATCACGTTGAATCCAGAGCTTTAGGACAAAAGTACTTTGCCCCTTCCTAATCTTTTCAGTCCTTTAAAATTATCCCAGCACACGCATAAGGCAAATCTTGCGTTTTTTGTTTAGCAACTGTCTCCTGATACAACCACATTGTAAAGGTGCACCTTATCCATCTGTGCAAGACTACCGTGACCTTGTTTAGCCGCCTCCATGACAGATTGGAAGTTCAGATTAATGGCTTGTTTTCAGTCATTATTTCCTAAGCAGTACACTGTCTTTTCCTACTGGGAGCGCTTTGGCTCCATCATGGATGATGTGGGCTCGTGAGAAGAGGAATTCCACTCGTTCATGTTCGTGACCTGGTGATCTGCACTCCCTTCAGTTCCTGTAAGAAAGACACTGCCAAACCATTTAAAAGAAACACAAAAAATAAAGCGTGTTTCCACAAACTAAAAGCTTTAACTAATTACATTCAGTGAAGGAATAGCTTGGCAGTGCTTTTTAGTGAGAAATGTTCTTTCAAGTTCCTGCAGGATGTTTCACTGTTGTGAGTCGATAAAATCTGCAGCCAATGCTATAGACTCGGATTCATGTATTATGGTGTAAACAAACAAACAAAAAAAACAGAACAATATTAAGTGTCCCATTATGTCATGGCTGAACAGTCGTTTCATACAAACCAAAAGACCAGTTACAAAAAAAAAAAAATTAAAAAATAATCAACATCTAACCATTTTAATGCACAGTTGTACTAACCAATGCACAACATAGGAAACAAATCTTTGTCAGGCAGGTGAAACTGATCGTTAAAAATCTGCTCTAAAACACTGCAAATCCACAAAAACATGAAGTCATTTTAGGCGTTTTAGATTTCTCATACATGGATAGTTGCACCCCTCCATAGGCTAGTTATCAGTCTATGGAACACATCATGAAAAACAAATAACTGAAAGAGTCATAACATTGCCTTTTTCCCCTCTCGTGACTAAAAAGGCTACGTATGTAACGAAATGAGACAGCGAGAAACAGAGTTAGGAGTGAGAGGAAGTAAAGGCCTAGAAGCATTCACCTCTGATGTGTTTTACTCTCAGGACACACAGACCTCAGGCTGTGCTGTGCTGAGCTTACTACCACTACCAGCTTCAGTAATGTCAGCTGCTGGTGCCGACCCACTGTCCGACCTTTCCGGGGCCGATGCCTGGCCAGCCATGGTCCTTCTGAAGAGACGCATGCTCATCTGCAGGAGTTCATTGTCCACCACAGGTGTGGTGGGGTCATGCTTGGATAGACCCTGAGAAAAAATAGTTAAGAGCTAAGAGTTAAAAGATTTAAGCACATTCATTTAAGATTAATAAACAATATGTTGATCTCAATTTAGGTCTGTAACTGGAGAGCACATACCTTTTCGTTTTTCAACAGTTGCCGGCGGATGGCGAAGTCCCTGCGAGCACACAGGGCCTTGCAGCACGGCCCCAGATTCCTCAATAAACCTGCCCTCTCCACCCGCCTGTTCAGAGCTGCCATATTCAAGGCTCCCAGGTCATGCTCAAAGAGCTTGTCAGCATCTACCAAGATGACGACAACAGAGGTTTAATTTGATGGATCAACAGGAATTTTTAAAAAAGAAGCGTTCAGCTTTATTTCTTCTGGAAGAGGTTGTGAAACTTAGTAAAAGGAGCCTGATCCGCGTCAAGGAGTCAGACAAGCTCTGCTGTTAGCCAGCATGAGTGAAACTGTCTTTGAAGTGGATGTAACTCTGTTACAGTTAGTGAATAAACTCATACAATGTGAAAATGTAACCAAACTGTGAGGTGTGAATTTTAGGCCACTCGAACCTAACATTAGCTGCCACAATGTTCTTGTCATTTAGCCAGCTTATATCAGCTGTCCAGAGACGGAGAGGGTCCCATGTCTAATCTGCTGACAATAACTGCAACAATATCTGGAACACATATGCACATTTAATCACGTTGTCATGTGTTGGATCCCGGCTTCAGTTCGGGAGATGACGCTTGAGGAGAGGAGGAAGGGAATGGCAGTTTATTAAGTTGCCGGTGGCATGCCACTTCATATTTTCAGTCTAGAGGTACAGACATGAATTTAAACGTCCCCTCCACAGTATCCAAAAGCCTACGACTTTTCTTCTCTGGCCTCCAACCTCCAACCACATACGTATTCTGCAGAAAATTGTTTTTTTCCTTTAATGAGATTTGACTGTTGACTCAATACATCCAGTTTTTATGTCCCCAACTCACCTTTGGGATCGTCCAGCTCAGACTTGCACACTTCTTTGACTTGTTCCAGGAGTTCTGGGCCAGCAAGTCTCTTGGATATGCCTGCCCTAAGAAGCACCGCCCCTGGGGTGAAGCGGAGCAAGGCTGCCCCCGCTGCCCGCGGTTCCTGTTTCTGCTTGGGCATCAGGCTGGACCAGTCCACATCTATCACATCCAGAGGACCTGTCGGCACACGACAAAGGCAGAGGCTTCATTTGTTAAAGATCACCAGAGAAAATTCCACTGAATACTTTGCATTTTCTCAATTGTTATTAATTGTAGAGTTGATGAACTTCAGGCCTGTCAGAATTCAAGACAATCAAATAAAAATAAAGAAATAAAGAGGGGAGAGAAACTGACGACACACTTTCATGTGTGTATGTATTATCCACAGAATGTCTTTATTGTACCTGTGATTTTCTCTTCTTCTTGCTGATCTTCTTTTTTCTGGCTGTCAGCCAGAATTTCATCCAGCTCATCATCGCTGATAGGTTCGTACTCCTCGCCAACAGATGCCATAGACTGGACATCGTCTTCCTTCCCATCATCCTCTCCTAAAACCACCACACACAGTTTTCTTAAAATCCTTGTAGGAAAAACAGGAAAGGAAAAAAACCCCATTTATGCACATTTTTATCTTCTTACCATCGATGCTGTCTGCCTTCTCCACCTCCCGTTGATCTCCAGTTAGATGGGGACTGTTGCTTGGTTTCTCGGGCTCTGGAGGACTGAAAGCTTCTCTGGGCAGCATAGGCTCGTAATCCATCCTGTCTTGTCTCATCATGTCTCCTCGCAAGTCTCCTCTGATGTCCCCTCGTACTGGAGCCCTGGGGTCCCCGTGGGGCGTGATATCCATCATCATCAACCTTTCCCTCTCTCGGTCAACACCTCGGTCAACACCTCGGTCACCTCGACTGTCTCTCTCCCGTTCTCTCTCCCTTTCCCGTTCATGCTGCTGGATGAGTCCTTCGGGGAGTAAGCGTTCCCTGTCCCGGATGTCCCGCTCCCTAAGGAGAGGTTCGCGACCAGGACGCATCAGCAGGGGCTCCCGCCCCCGGCTTGGCCATTCAGGCTCCCATTCTCTTGATGGTGGTTGTTGTAGTTGCTGTTGTAGAAGCAGAGGCTGCTGCTGTTGCTGCTGAGGTCGGAGGTCCTTGCGTTCTCTCTCCCTCTCTCTTTCCCTCTCCCGTTCAAACGGCTCCCTTTCCCTTTCTCGACTGTCGTAGGAGCCGGCACGGGACCTGGACCTGGCCTGCCTCTCAGAATCAGGAGAGCTGCGTCGGGAGCTGTGGCTGCGAGAATCCTGCCGGTCTAAATTAAAAAAATAAATCAATAAATAAATCAACATAGGTCAAATTCAGAGTGATCCTGGTAGTACAGGATGTGTGCAATTCTGTGTCACGTTCAGGATTCAGGTGAGGCTTTTACCTGATGAGGTGCTACGGCTGGGCTCTCCTCTCCTCAGCTGATCAATCCGGGACTTCCTCTCAGAGCACGGAGGGTCATTCGCCGCCGGCCTCTCGCGGTCTCGCTCCCTCTCCCGTTCCCTCTCTCGCTCCCGCTCTCTTTCCCGGTCCCGAGAGTTGGTGCCTTGAAGTATGCCCCGGCGCGATCGTGGGCCCTGGGGATCTTCTCTGTGGGCTGACTCGTTAGAGGGTGAACGCAGGCGTCGAGACGATGTCCGACTCTGGTTGCTCCCCATGCTGCTGCTGCGCGTCTGCTCTGGTGGGGGTTTGCGGAGCAGCGGTTGGGACATCAGAGGCTGCGGAGGCAAAGTCTGCAGCAGCATTGGAGGATCCTGGGAGAGCAGAGGTGCAATGGGTGGTGGATTACCCCGGCCCATCCTGGGGCCTCCACCTCTCCTGAGAGGTTCAGCAGGAGCCCTATCAGCAGAAACCAAAGGAGCAAGTGTTTCCAGCGAGCCTCCCCGGTCTGTCACCTCCTCATCTGACCAGTCACTGAAATTGTCCATTTTGGAGAGAGGAGAGCGCTCTGTATTCCCTCCAGCGCCTCGCTGATCAGGTCTCATTGAGGGCGGCGGTGTCCGAGGACCCCTCTTTCTCTTACTGTGTGGCAGGTAGGTTGAAGTTTCCTCCTCGGATGCTTCAGACTCCGCCCCTCGCGATCGCTTCCTCTTTCGCTCTAGAGCTTTCTTCTTTGCCCCTTTCCTGGGAGAATGTAAGGGTGGAGGCACGTCTGCAGAAGCCCCAGATGGGGGCTCGGGGTTGAATCGGTCCCCTGCAGCAGCCAGGGCGCTGCCAGCGACAGTCTCTTCGTCTTTGCGACCCTTCTTCAAGCCCTTCCTCTGTGACTTTGTCTTCTTTTTCCCCTCCTCATGCAACTGGGAACCACTGGTTTCTCTGTCTTCAGTGGCAGCGGCAAGGGGTAGATGCGGAGGTGGTGTAGGATCTCTGCCTCTGGTACGCAAGTCAGAAGGTGCGTCTGAGAGGTGCTCTCCACGCCTGTCGGCCCCTCTGCTTCGTTCCCCACGAGGCTCCAGGTCCTCGTGGCGACCGCGTGCTTCCCTTTTGTCCCCGACTACCCTGCGGTCCTCATCCTTCCAGTGAGTGGGCTTGTCATCGGATGCGGCAGTTCTCGGCGGCGATCGTAACAGCGGCTCCTGGGGCCGTACCACCTGGCTCAGCAGACGATGCTTGTCCCCATCTGTGTGTCACATAAACACGTTCAGCACTTTTAAAGCATTGGAGTCAAGTACAGAAGTTTTTCCTTGGAGGTATCGGCTGAAAATGCAGTGAAAGGAAAATCTAACCTAAAGGAGAACTTTGACATGAAAGCTCTTTCATTTTCTTTTCACTTGACAGCCAGTGACTCCAAAGCACCAGCACATTTTACAAAGAGAAATGAAACTTCAAAGTGTTTACACAGAGCACACACGTTTACAGAAGGATGTGTATAAAAGTGCAACCCCCCATTAAAATATAAGTGTGCCCTTTCAAAAAGAATTTCCCTACTGTCAGATGGAGGCAGACACACTGGGCTGGGGAGGAGGGGCTGAGGGTGGAGCTTGGCCTGCCCTCGGCCAATCGGGCGCTCACTTTTATCTTCGGCACTATTGTAGTCGTCGCTGTCTGCTGGACTGAGGTCCAGTGTCGTTCGCTTAGGAGAGGATCGGGGACTCTGGCTGCTATCCATCCTGGGCCTCTTACGACTAGAAGGAGAGGACATTATAATAAGCGCAGATCAGTATTTGGAGATTAGCACGATAACGGCTACATAAAACTAAATCTGAACATTCAGGAAACTTTACTTTGTAAATAATTGCTGGATTATGTGCGGATGACTATTTAAAAAAGTCGCACAAATACACGGATTAAAAACTGACACATGCCTCAACTTGCGATCATCCCGGCTGTCTCGAACCGGCCGTTCATCCCTGGCGTCGTCTCTCCTCTCCCGCCTCTCCTCCCTTCCCCTCTCTCGGGCCTCCCATTCCCGCAGTCTCTCCCGCTCGCGCTGTTCTCTCTCCCGTTCTCTCTCTTTCCTCTCCCTCTCTCTCTCCCGCTCCTCGCGCTCCCTTTCCCTCTCTCGCTCTCGCTCCCTCTCCCTTTCTCGCTCTCGTTCTCTCTCCCTGGCTCGCTCCCGCTCCCTCTCCGCCTCCCTCTCCTTCTCCCGCTCCTTTTCCCTCTCTCTCTCCCGCTCTCTCTCCTTCTCTTTCTCTCTCTCCCGCTCCCTTTCCCGCTCCCTCTCCCGTTCGCGAGTCCTGTCGTCTCTCCTGTCTTCAGCTCTCTCAGTCCTGCGCTCGTCCCTCCTCTCGTCCCTCTCAGACTCCTCCAGCCTCCCCTGGTGTCTGCTTGGAGAAGCTGCCCTTTGGTCTGTTAAACAGAGAAACCAGCCATGAATAACTACACACTCACTTTAACGAAGGAAATCATGTGCGGGCTTCTAATCTTCACCTCTTTCGCGGTTGTCTCTGCGATCCCGCTCTCCATGTCCTCCTCTCCTGTCATACGAGGGGTCTCTGGTCTGCTCCCCTCTTCTCTCACACTCGTAGCGATCTCGGTCTGACACCCTGTCAGAGCTTCTTTCATTGGCACTGCGATCTGTGCTCCTCTCCACACTCCGTTCACGAACGGCACTGCTCCGCGATTCCCAGTTGTCATGGCTGCTTTCCAGTTGGGAACCCCGAGAGTTTCTGTTGGAGCCTAACAGAAGGAAAAATGAGAAAATGGGTTGACATATATTTCAAGACAGTCACCCAAAAAGACTAAGAGGGAAAACAATTACCATCAAATTTGGGATACAGTGAAGATTTTAGCTAGCATTTCTGCTTTTCCTTTGCGTAAAAAAGATTTCTGCAGATCCTTCCAATCTTTTATTGATCATGGGACGCAGAAATCTCCAGTCATCTTTTCACTCTCAATTATTTTGTTAATTTCCCTCATTAGATATGAGATGTTCCAGCAGCTTATTATCAAAATGTCTCGTCTTTTGTTGCCGCACACACACACTCTCAAAACTCACAGCAGTATTTCAAATTCATTCTTTAAAAAGACTGAAAATAATCACTTTGCTTTTATTTACTTGCCTTTCTCAGGTATGTCATTAGCGCGTCCTCTACCTCGTCCATTCCTATCAGCTCTGTCCGTCCTGCTCTCAGTCCTTGCTTCTCCTCTGCCTCCATCGTCACGTCCATGCCCTCTCCCGTAGCTCCTGTCATCCTGAGTCAGGTCCTCCTTCCTGTGTGCATCAATCCTCTCCCTCTCTCTGTCTCTTTCCTTTTCTCGCTCCCTCTCCTTTTCCCGGTCCTTCTCTCGCTCCCGTTCGCGGTCTCGACTGGAGCAGGTCTCCACCCTGCTCTCTCTCAAGTCCTTCACATCCCTGCTATCACGAGAATCTCGAGTTGGTTCCCTTCCTCGGTCACGAGCGTCCCGTCGGTCACGAGCATCTCGAGCGTCCCGGTCGTCACGGGCATCCCGGGGGATCTGTTCAGAGTCATAGTCCCGGTCGTCACGGATGCTGTCCTTCTCTCGTTTGCTGTGACTATCTGTGTGGAGAAAAGACAAATAGCTTAATAGCAGATAAATTTACATTTTTTTAATTGACAGCCTATATTTTAAAGCAAGGCTCCAGCCAACAGACTGATAAATAGAAATCCAGTAATGGAAGATGACGATACCATCTCTGCGCTCATGTCTGCGGTCCTGGATGGGAGGACTCCTCTCTCTGTCGCCACGACTCCTCTCGCGGCCCCTGGAGTGGCGCCGGCTGGGGCTCAACCTGTCAGACCGCCGATGGGGTGACGAGGTGTCATGAGAAGCAGGAGGCGAACGAGAGCGCCGGGAGCTCTGAGGTGAGGAGGCGGAGGCCTGAGCGGTGGCGCTTCTGTGGTAGATGGGGGAAGAAGAACGACGGCGTCGAGGAGAGGGAGAGTGCCGCTGGGCAGAGGAACCGGAGTGGGACGAAGGCGAGCGGTGACGGGGAGGAGTGGGGCTGCGTTGGTGGCGTGGAGGAGAAGGAGACCTGCAGTGACAAAAGGTTATTTCCTCTTGGCTGTCATGATCAAATATTTACCCAACTGTGAAGAAAGAAGTACAGGTGAGTGATCCTGCAATGTCTACAGCCCTGGAAAAAAAGGTTTCTGTGTGCTCACCTGTGAGGAGGGGATGCCAAGATAGAAGCCTTATGGGAGGAAGCTTTAGGAGAGGTAGATTTCTTCCTGGCTGAGGGCGACGCACCCCTGGAGGGAGATGACACACTACCAGAACGCTCCTCTGATGTCACAGACCTCTTGGCCTTGTGGGAACTGTCAGATCTGTCTCTTCAAACAAAAAGGTGACATTATAAAGAGCGAGCACTGGAAGTTGAAAAGGATAACTCAGGATAACTGTGAATATGACTCAACGAATTAAAAACATACACACGCTGCAGGATGCACTAAATCCCCACTTTACCTGCGTTTTTCCTTCTTCTCTTTGTGTTTTTCTGCATCTCGTCCACGATCCTTACCCTCCTTCTGCTTCTCGTCAGACTTCTCCTTATTTTTGTGCTTGCCTTTGTGTTTTTTCCCGACCACGGGCAGGTCCAGAGGGACCGGTGGAGGGGGACTGGGGGTACGGGGCCCTTTCTTCTTGCTGTGGCTTCCTTTCGAAGACCTGGTCAAAGAATGACGGAAAATATTTATCAGAACCTCATCAAATCTGTAGGTCTCATATTTTGTTTTTCTTCCCTACCTGGTAGTTTCTAAAACAGGTGAGGATATTGATGCCTTCTTTTCTTTCTTCCCCGAGCCCAGCCCTTTGTTTCCCCGTTTATGTTTTGGCGAGCCACTGGACTTTCTGGATGAGGGTGAATCTTTGGAGCTTAACTGCTCAGGGGAAGCCTGAAGGACAAATGTGACAGATCAAGCTAAAATTCAGATGACAACCACCCTTGCAGACAGCTACTTCAATGGGGGAAGTGAGCTGTGCTAATACTTTTGAAATCCAGAGGTCACGTATTGAAATAATCAAAGCATCTCATCGCTTACCTTTGGCAAGGCTGTGGTTCTGGCTTTCGTCGGAGTTTCGTCTTTCTTGATGACAATTTCTTCTCTCTTCTCCAAGTTTTCCTGCTCTAATTTCATTAGTTCACGCTGAATCTTTTGACGCTTCATCTCTAGGGATAGCTCATAGTCGTAATCACCGATATCAGAGTCTGAAAATTAATGGAAAAAAACCCCAAAACAAAACAGTAAAATTGGAATGGAGAAGAGGGTTTCAATCCACAACATCAAAATGGTATTTACAAATAAATGTGTCAATTTCCCTTTAAACGTCATCAAAACAAAACACCGAACCTTCACGATTGGTTTCCCACTCTGTGGGTTCTTCTTCACTGCCTGGGGTACGCTCCTTTGTTATCTTTATATCCTCCTTCTCTCTGTGTCGGCCTCTGGAGGACTCTCTCTGCTACAGTAGCACACACAAACAAACCGTTTTGCACAATGTACTAAAATTTCCAAAGTGATTTCAAATCTAAACTAGATTCTTCATTCAGAAATGCGTTATTATCAAAGACCAAAAGAGCAGAGGACTCACTCTTACTGTGGGGGACGAGGGCTCATCTAGGTCTCGTTTCAGGTTTTCTGCTTCAACATCCTGTCTTTTATTTTTCATCCTCTCCCGCAGATCACCTGTGGGCCTCTCGGTTGACCTGTTTCATTAACGCAGAGATTAGAAAAACACATGCACAAAGGTCGATTTGATTTTAAAAGCAACACTCAATACAAATTCAATAACCGCAGCCATCTTACCGGCTAAAGCTAAATCCTTTGCCTCGTGGCTGAGTTCCATGTGTGTAGCGACAAGTGTTGCCGTAACTGCAATTCCCAGTCTTCAGCCAATTTCTACAGTGACTCTAAAAAAAAGAAAAACAACAACAAAAAAACAAAACACAGATGAGCCAGGCCAAAGAAGAAACAGAGCACTGTGCCATATTAATTCAAAGACACAGAGACTTGGAGATTTCCCCCTGGAGGGGGAAAACCCTCTCTGACCTCTGGGTTATACATACATCAGCAGCATTACTCCCAGTGCTGGGTCCAAGCCTTTCAAACACACTTGGCCTGCGGGACGGAGCAGCGGGGTTGGTGCTGCTGCTGGTTGTGGTGCTGCTGCTGCTGCTGCTGTCAGATATGGTTTTTGAATTTTCCACTGTTACCTTCCGCCTGATCTTGGACATTCTGCAGGACTGCAAATATGACAAACAACGCTCAGTGAACTCTCTTTAATCATCTGCATGTTTACAACTTGGCACTTTAGAAAAAAAATGACTTAAAAAGAAAAGAAAACAAAAAACAAAGCAAGTCTGGCAGGAAACTTTCTTTGCAGTGCGATTCCCTCAAACTCCCTGAATTAATTCATTCCCTACAACCGATCTTAAACTGCAACCGAAAACCCATTTCTCACTGTTACTGTTGCAACCGTTTGATAATCACATGGCCTACCCGGATGCTTTAGTACTCCTGTGCATAATGGAGCATCCAAAACATAAACACATGCAAATATCTGCCGTCAGTGCAGCTGCTCTGCGCTAACTTATAGCGAGCAACAACGCATGCTACCTTTAAGTAAGCTGAAGTTCCCCGTTAACTACAAGAACTGAGTGCTGTTTACCATCTTTAACTAACCAGGATGCTTCTGAAATTCAAAAAGCGTCGTAGATTAACACTAATTATTCTGCATATCTCATACTAGAATAAAACAAGCGAATGCAGGCTAATGCTAAAGTTAACTGTGTCATGTTTTATCTCAGCGCGGGGCCTATCTTAGCCTGCTCCAGTAGCCTGCATGCTAATCTGTAAATGAAAACACGGTCTCACCCAAGATATTTTTTCGGTGTCACACCTACTTTAATCAGGCTGGCGGATTTAGCACTTGTAAAAAAAATTACAAGGCTTATTCTTTAAAAGCAAAGGCAGAAACTGCCCTGGGTGCCTTCATATTGGCGGAGAGTGCGCGTCATAGCTCCTTCTTCTTTTGTGGTTTGTGAATGAGGAACTCGACCTCCGCGGCGATGCATTTACCGCCACCGCCTGTTCATGTGTACAGCTTTTAATTACATTTTTCCCCAGTTCCTCTGCGTTGGCTTACACACATACACAAGATATAAATCTTGAAAGATGGCCCATTGAGACCTAGCTGCCGGGAAAACTTGTTTTGTAAATGTAGCAGAAAAAACATTATATTTCAATACTGGCTTATTGATGCCGAAACTTTTCAACACAGTCATCTCTGGTGACATCTGGTGGCCAAAAATATGAAGAACAGCTTGAATTTACAAAATAAAGTGTACTGCTTCATTATGACTGTCTGATATTGGTCCACCTCGTGTTGCTTTGAACATGTATTTTTTTGGGGTGAAAAAATTATGTCTATTTTTTTAATAAATAAATTTGATCAATAAACTTTCCATTTTTAAGCATGTGCCATGGTGTGGTCTTTCTTTGCTTGTAACTTCTTGCTGTTTGTAAATACAATAGATGAAAAATACATATAATATACATATAATAATGTATAACATATTAAGGAGTATGCTTCTGCTGTGAGGTCCTGCCTCCATGTACTTATGCAATTAATCACTGGACAGCTGGCCAGGTAGGTTTCTAAATATTATTATTATATTTTTCTTATACATATTTTTGACCTGGGAGTAGAATTGATTGTGAACTGTAAAGGGAAAATGTTTATGAACTTGTAAAGTAAAAACATGATGCATTTAAGGTTGTCCTGTTTGGTTTTTATTTAGAAAGAGAATTTGTTCCACTGTGCGATGGTCAAGTCTGTTTCTTTTCTTGGAGATAATTTCTCCTGTCTTACAGAAAATCCTCTAACATGGAACAGACTGAAGAAGAGGCTGGAGTGCACAGAAACTGCAATGGAAGTTGGTAGAGATACAGGTGCGGACATTTGGGAGGACATTAGAAAATAAACTTGAATCACAAGAGACCTTTCCAGACATTTAATTCAGTCTCAAAAGTCCCGGACAGATGCTAAATCAGTTCATTTGTTTGAGGGAAGGGGAGAGGAAGTTGCTTAGACTGCCTCGGGGTGATTTTTCTGGAACATTCGTTATCATTGACTTTGCTCCGGAGATTTAGAGTTTACACAGACACGATTACATAACCTGGCATTCAAGCTATGACCACACCACTTAAGTATGATTTGAACAGTGAGGCTTGTACAAACGTGTTTTATTATTGTAGTCATCTTGACCAAAAAAAGTTCTCACATTAAAAAAAATGTGATTAACACACTTTGTCAGAAAAAACAAAGTTCATCCTAAAACAAATTTCTCTGGAAACTATGAGGAAAATAAAACTAAAAGGACACACCCTATATTAATATACGCCCTGGTTTTATGGCTTCGAGATATCTATTTTCTTATAAAGTCTTTGGCAAGAAAATGAGCAGGTTTTACAAGTCTTTTTGTAAACTGTGAGATTTAATGATGTTGTGTACTGTTAAAAAAAAAGTGGTTGAAACACTGTAAAACACTGAGCGAAGGCCATTGTGTGTGATATTTGTTTTGAATTCAATTCAGCTGCTAAAGAAAATTGCTAAAGTTTTCTATAACCAAGAGTCTTTGACTGGAATACTGAAATGAGCTCCTTTGTGATTTAAATATAAACTAACAGATCTTTGTAATTATTTTGTCTGAATTATTGGTCAGACATAACCTCTGCAGACTATAAACTGTATAGTGTGAATAAATATTTCACAACACACAGTTTTACCTTTGTCGCATACAGTGATGAATTATGCCACTGAGACCTCGAAAGCTACGATATAGGAACGCATTTTCATTGCATGTGTTGCCTTTATAATATTGTATTATCACCACAGGACCTGTACATTGTATTGCAATAAAAATGTTTTTCTGAATTTCTTAGAATGGAAGCTTTGAAACAAGACAGAGGAGATAAACTCAAACTCTGAAGTGCCTTTTAAAGAAGACAATTTGTACCAATTATACTTTACTCTCAGATCTATTATAAAGGTGCTGCTTTTGGGAGTGAGTCAAACATGAAGGTCATATCTGCATGTTTAGATGTAGGATTAATATTGGAATAATACTGGATTTTTAGCATAACCCCTGTTCCTTTGTATTCGTATTCTTATTCCAATTCATTCTATTTATCCCTTTTGTATACTCTGTATTAGGGGTGGGCGGTATAAACGGAATAGGGTAGAAACGATATAAATTTGGCCAACGGTGGAGATTTTAGAGTAAGTAAGGTTAGGGTTTTATTGTTTTTAGCGTTTTAGGCTGGGAGTTGCTCACAGTAAACCAGTGGCACCAAACTTGGCAAGAGGTTTGAATTAGGGGTGGGTGGTATATACGGTAGAAACTATATAAATTTGGCCAACGGTAGAGACCGCGATAGCGCAATCATTTTGTTCGAAGACAAGGCAGGGCATGCTGTATGCTATTCTGGAGACTATCAGCAGAATATGGTGTTGTGGTGGCAATATTCACTTTCTTTGGGTGCCAGCTCATGTAGGGATCAGTGGAAATGAAAAAGTGGATAGGTTGGTGAAAAGAGCGTTGACTAAAAATAGGACTGAGATTACAAGCAGTGGATCTGAAGCAAAAGGTATTGTTTGGAGGCAGGTTGTTCAAGAGTGGCAGAAGCGGTGGGATTAAGGGAGTACGGGCAGGCAATTGTATCATCTTAAGAAGGAGGTGGCAGTGAGTAGGTTGTATAGGGGTAATAGGAGAGATGAGGTGGTCATTACCAGGCTTAGACTGGGACATTGTGCA